>NC_056729.1:638769195-639099195 GCF_019279795.1 Protopterus annectens | reverse complement strand
TGGGGATTAACCCATATTTCATTAGATGGGTAGACAAATAACTCAATAACAGAATGCATACATTTATAGTTGGGGATTCTACCTCTACCAGCAGACCTATTACCATTAGTGTTCCACAAGAGTCTGTGCTGGGCCTCCTACTGTTTGTAATTTATTTCTAAGAAATTCAGGTGAAAACAGATGGCCTGTGGCTCACAAAGTTCACTGACAACTGCAAACTGGGTGCAATCATTGAATCCTCAAATTATGCCAACATACTACAAAATTAGATTACATATAATAATGATTGTTGCCAAAGCCACAGATTTAAACTTAACCAAAAATGCACTATTATCCATTTCAGAAAAGATGTCTCTGCAAACTATACTGTTAACAATACTCCCCTGAGCTCTAAACCAATCGTGAAAGATTTGGGAATGCAGGTTGATAGCAACCTCATCTTTGATCATCATGTGTCCTCAGTGGTAACAAAAGTCTTTTATGTTGCACACCTCATAAGTAAGGGCACTACATTTAAGAGCAAGGGTGTTATAACTCCACTGTACTCATTCCTCATCAGACCAGTTATAGGGTAGAATCTCCTTTGCATGTACATCACCCAATTCCTGCAGCAGCTGGAGACACCTAAGAGGTTTCTCACCAAGAAAATCCAAGGACTTCAACAGATGACCTACATGCACAGACTGAAGGCCCTTTCACTGTACTCTATGTCTTATAGACTGCTGAGAGGCTTCTTGTGCCTGGCCAAAAGAGCAGTCTAAATCTCTGCCTTAATGGAAATGCTGCACCTCTGCAAACCAAATGAGACAAGACTCACTCACTCTAGAAACATTAACCTAGCCTGCAACATCAACAGGACATGCTGGAGAGACAGCTATGTCTCCCAGAGACTTCCACTCCAATGGAACAAACTCCCAGTTCATGTGAAACTAGACTCCTCAATGACCCTATTTAAGCATAACTTGGACAATTGGATGGGAAATTATAAATTTACCCCAGAGGTTTCACCAATGTCACTCTAAGACTGGGGCAGTCTTAGACATGGGCAACTAGTACTGATCATGGATTCATAAATATAGACTACATATCTTGGTCTATAAGGCAACAATGGTAAAACTTGGCTAGGCTTGAAAAGGGCCTGGGCCATTAGCCTAGTAACCTCCTATGAACATATGAACCTAGGGTCATTATGGTAGTAACCTAGTATGAACATATGAAGGCCTGCCAACATCTTGTCTCATACATGGCCTGCTAATTTCATGTGCAAAATTCAGACTTGCACTGTAACACGTGCATTAAGTACTGTGTTCTGTTGTGTGTACTTTGATAGGTAGTGGTTCTATTATCAATGCAGACAAGTCTGTGTGTGTGTGTGTGTGTGTGTGTGTGTGTGTGTGTGTGTGTGTGTGTGTGTGTGTGTGTGTGTGTGTGTGTGTGTGTGTGTGAGCATTTTCTTGATATTACAGAGAGAATTTTATACTAGCATGTGTGACACTGTTATATTCTCCTCAACAGACACTGCTAATGTCATCAGCTATAAAGTGTTGTCTAAGACAGTCCAAGTCAGACCTGTGCTGTGGCTCTTGCATAAAATACTGAGTTCTGTAGACAGATAAGTGGGGGTTCTATTCTCACTGCACTCAAGTGTGTGTGTGTGTGTGTGTGCACGCATGTGTGTGAGAGTTTTTGCTTGACATTACAGAGAGTCTGTGGACACTGTTAATATATTCTCAGCAGACACTGCTGATGTCATCATTTATATCAGATTTTTGAATATGCAGTCATCCCACCAGGGCACAGTCAGGTACTGGCCTGGATGCCAGGCAGATGTCACCTCATTCTCTACCAGAAAGATTACAGTGACATGGCTTTTCATCTATTCACATACATCATGGCATGGTTTGTAGGCCCTGTGTTATCTTGCTGAGAAAGCCTTGTGTTCTCCATAGCTGCTGCATGTGTCTGGTGAGGTACATGCAAAAGGGAGCATTATATTGTATTACTGTTCTGAGGTTTGAATACAGTGCTGCCATACAAACCTATGATCTGAATATGATGGTGTAACCTATGATGTGCACCGTAACTTTGTACTGGAAAATCATTAATGAATTTAGAAAGTGATTATACATGTTGCAGTTTCTGACTTCACAACACTCACAAGAGCATTCACTATAAAGTTGTGAAATATAGATTCAGTAGTCTCTAATCAACCAAGGCCAGTATAAAGAAACATAAAATTACCAGTTCAACACCAACAATGCAGATATAGCACTAGCAAAGCTATGCACCTGGAGCATCAGACACAAACCTGAGCATATTCCAGAATAAAAATATATTCCAACAGGGTTAGATAGAAAACATCATCACTTGCACAAGGTGTTGTTTGGAAGGGCAGGAAACCAAGGCTGACAGAGAAGGTCGGTGAGTATGTGTGAGTAAGAAAGAGAACAAGGCAGACATTTGGATAAAGCAAAAATGGCAAAGCAAACAAAATGTTGTGGGTGTGTTGTGTGTGGTGTGTGGGTCCTCCTCTGTAGTAGGTAAAATGGTGTGTCAATCATGAGCACAACTGCCATCCCATGCTGGCTCTTTGGTTTTGGTGGCAGTTGCAGGCGTGAGTTGGGCAGGAGAGTGTTCATGATGCTGTCCCGGGCTGCGAGAACTGGCTCTGGAGGAGGAGTTGCAGGGACTCACTTTGCACTGCAACTCACATACACACATGCTAATGCAAATTGAAATGCAAATATCTGCTGGATGAGCTTCATCACACCACACCCCTGAACCACACCACCACTGCTCCATGTCTCTGATGTGGGAAGCAGTACTACCACTGGGAACATAAACGGGTGTGTCCACATTGAGACAGCAGATGATGTGGCTGACATCATGACACACATGTTCCCCTTCAGCACCAGCACAGATTCCAGACAGTCACACAGTGCTTGTTCCATGACAGACACTCCTCAATCCATCACAAACATGCCTTGTTCCAATGTGTCATTCATTTCAAATCAGCAATCAGGTGGAGGGTGGGAGCATCACATGTCGCCACATCAACATCAACAAGCTCCCTATATGCAGCACCTATGGGATGGGAACATATCTGTGCCTCCATGATGGCCCTAAACTTATGTTGAGTGGTACGGAAAGAGACAACTGCACCAGGTGGATAAGGGACAGCAGACCCTCTCCAAGTAACCTTATCAAACTTCTGAGTGGCACCTTGCCCACACTTTGGCTACAGCTAGACTCAACAGGCACTGAATCTGCCATAACCACACTTCCCTGATAAATGTCCTTACCCTCCACCTGTCCAATATCTGTGGCCTCAGTGGACTGGGTAGTCATAGGCCTACTGACTGCATCCAGTGGAAATGCAGGGGATGGCTATAAAAAAACTTCTGTGTCAGATTCAACCTCTGCAACCCCTGACTGTGCCTTAATTTGGCCACCATCATTATCAGAGTCTGCTGATACACTGACATCAGGTGGCACAGGGCCCACACTCCCACTTCATGATCACCTGTGATAAAAATCAAGAAACATAGGAATAAATTAATACTTGCACTATTATACTGCAATATATACTAACAAACAAACAGTGCTGCCACTATTACAGACAGTACAGCAATACACACAACAGGCCTGAGATCAAAATCACCCACTACAATATTTCTTTAAATTGCTCAGCAGTACTGACATAAAAATGTTTGGCTTACCATCTGCAGAAGACATACTTCCCTGTAGTCCAGACAGTCCTGGAAGAATTTAACCAAGAGGTAAGGGCAACATCATCACAATTAACAGTAACACAGGGAGTAATACATTTACTCCTTTATATGTCTATTAACTATTATTTCAAAAAGAATGTGGCTGACAGCTGAAACCTAAGCTTCAGATATAGCAATCTTCAATCCACCCCAAAAAGACATGTGACACAGAATTAACTTATTCATTTTGAATTGTTTTACTATACAACAGATTTTAACTGTTCAGATAACAAAGCCTAGCTTAGAAGCTCCTCCCGGAATGTTCTTGCTGTCTCTGAAACTGTTGCTCCAACATCGAGGACATGCTGTACTGCACTCTCTTTGGAGCTGTCTGGATCTCTGATATTAGTCAGGAACTCTTCATTGCAGGTTAGTGGTTGTTCCCCATCAGGCCCTCCCCTGGTAACCATCTGGTCATGGGGTGTACTTTTGAAGAACAAAAGTTCACTACTTCGAACTTCAAAAGTACACCCACACTAATGTGAAAATGCACTTTCGCGAACCCGCTAGACCAAATGGGCTATCAGTCATGGACCCTAGGGTTAGGGCATGGGTTAGGGTAAGGGGATAGTTAGTAGGGCTATCACCTTACCTTGACCCGTGCCCTAACCCTAAGGTCCGTGACTATTGCACCACAGTGGAAGACATTCCATATCGGGCTATGTATTCCACTGTGGTGCGATAGTCACGGACCTTAGGATTAGGGCATGGGTTAGGGTAAGGGGATAGTTAGTAGGGCTATCCACTTACCTTGATTCATGCCCTAACCCTAAGGTCCGTGACTATCACACCAGAGTGGAAGACATGGCCCATTTTTCAATGTTCTCCATTGTGGTGCGGTAGGTTCAGTCTAGTGAGCTTAAGCGAAACTGCACTTTCGTTAAAGTGCACTTTCACTTAAGTGGGGATGTACTTTCCCATTTTGAAAAAGTGAATTTTCGTTGTAGGAAAGTACGCCCTTGGTCATGGCCCACTGCAGCTGCTCTCTTCCATACAGATGTGATCATCTCAGTGGCCTTCAGGTGCATGTCTTTGTATGTCCTGCCATGGCCACCCATGGCATTTAGATAATGGATAATCTGCTGTCATATTTACATCATATGTGTCATATCTCCCTATCCCCTTTTCATGCAGAAAAGCTCCATGTTGCCCAGACCCATCTACAATAACCTGGTTCTCATTATCAGCAAAGGGGGTTATCCATGCATTGACACACCTGGGTGGCATACCTGTAGGTGTCCTTTAAGGAAACAGAAATATAATACACAAAAGTATCACATATTGTAACTACTAAATAACTGTTTCCATATAAAACAGAAATGGTACACAGTCAATATTACCCACTGGAGAAACATAAACAGTATATAGATGTGAAATACTAACAACAGGCAGGATGCAAAATAAGGAGAGTGACAATAGCAACATATCCTTGTTTGTGCCATAACAGTAACTCATGCTTGCTTCCCCATGAAAGAACAGGCAAATGACCATGTTGCTATCAAAAGATCTTTGAAATATTAAAAGTGCTATGAAAGGACCTTTCCCTGAAACATTTGTACATATTTATCACACAGCGTTCTATTTTTATGTATTGGCAATCATATATACCTCTCAAATGTCTTGACAAACATGCCCATGCCATCAATCAACTTCTAACTAATGCATACAGATAAAAGTGTAAAAGCCTTTGCTTCACATTATTCTTAAAGACATTCCAGCATATGCAGTACGTAGGTGACAAAATGGTAGCATGCCTTCTAATGTTCAGTACTCCTCTGTTAAGATATATCCTAAAGAAAAAGCATTTTGCAGTCTTCCAAATATATACAACTCTCCTCATCGTCAGTTTGCCAAGCTACAAGGTTGCCTTTTTATATGGCGTGTAGATTATTAATGCATTGCAACTGTGAGTGATTACTGTTTGGGAGATGGAAAACCCACATCAATGCAGGCTACATTACTTCTAATGGGTGTTAAATCTAGAAGGTATTAGATTTAAGGTTGGACATGTAAGTGCACAGGTTGTGTTCCTTAACATCCAAACTGCCCTTCATTTGTTGCCAACTGCATATGACATTATTTTCACTTAATATCCTCACACATTTTAAGGCCAATGATATAGAATGGCTTACACAGTGCATGCTTCAGAGTACTCATCAGATAACCAATGAATGACCAAAAAAACATAGAAAGGTAAGACAGAGCTGTATGTTTGAAAGAAATAATCATAACAGGTTGTGTGATCACTAAATGCATTACATCCAAATATAATAAATATATATATAACAGTTTATAGTTTGATATCAGTGTACATTCTGTTGCAGATGGTTGTGTGAAGAATGACTTCAGTTCTTTGCTGCGATGTTGTTTCTGTGGCAAAAGGGCCATCATTTATTGTGTGTATGTCATACACTGATTTCCTCATTTCAAATACTTGCCCCACTTTTTTCCTTTTTTCCTTTTTTGCTTTTATTTATGTAATGTCTTTTTTGCCAATATTTGCATGATGCAGTGCATAGCGGAATTACAGGAATGGAGGAAATGAATGGAAGTTTTGGCTGTGCTTATGTTGTTTTCGTGAAGTGTGGCAGTGGGCAAACTAGATAACCAGATCACCTATGAAGCAGACCAGACCCAGCCAGCTACAAATAGAAACCAGATACATTCAATTAATGCCACTGATGTCATGTAACTAGTCCTGTGGCAGCAGGTGTTAAGTGTAGGGCTAGAGTACACATGGTTCTGGGTTCTACTAAGGGGTGTGCAGCCTTTGTTTTACTGTTGTGACTTTGCAGTTTATAGCAATGAACTACAACATAGACAAGTGTTTTCTCAGCCTTCTTGTGGCATCATGTGTAAGTGTAGGGCTACCATACAAATGGTCCTGGGTTTAAATACAGCATATTCCATATGGTTTTACTTTTGTCCCAATTCTCATTATGTATTATCAAATTATTATCAAATGTATGACTGTGGGTATACTGTGTACTATATTCCTGTAAGTATATTTCTGCTATCTGAACTAGCATGGCCTTTACATTTGCCTAACACACATACACAACTGCCTGTACATCCAATAACCCACATAATTGCATCTGCAATTATGTAATTTCTCACTGCTTGCTACTGTTGTGCACTGCTTACCATTGTGCAAATACAGGGATTGGGGGTGCGCACGGCAGAGAACCTTCTTTGCGTGATGGTATGTGGTGCGCAACATTTTCAGTGTGCACACTCCCAGTAAATGCAATAACTGGAATTCTTGGGAAACCATCAGTCTTCATTGGTCTTGATCTGTGGTAGACATGGCAGGCATTTGTGGAGAGGGTTTGAGATTTAGGGCACAGAGATGGGGAGTCCAGGAGTCCAAGATTTTTATCAGTCTCCTAGTGAAACACCAGAGTGCCAGGCAGCTGTAGGGGGACTGTTCTTGCTCCCGGTATAAGTTGGAAGTGTGGGTTAGTTTGGCCTGGACTCAATCCAGTGCAACAGGTATTCCGTGCACTGGTGACCAATGAAGGCACCACTTTAGTGATGTACGCCACAGAAAGAGGGATACCGTCGATGCTTGGATCAAGGAATATAGGACTGTGGACATACCACAAATGTGTAAGTATCAACTACAGAAAGTACTTATAAGCCTTAAAAGCTGAATATAGGCAAGACTGGTATTCATAATGATATTCTGGTCTATTCTGTTTTTTCCACAGCTGCCATGGAAAGGGAGGTCAGTGTTAGGACCCATGGCATTAGATTGTTGAGGATGAGTGAGGCATATGGTATGAATGCAGCAGAAAAGTAGTATTATTGTAGCATTAAAAGTTAAAGATAGCTTTTTTGGTATTTTATAGAGTTGTATCAAATTGACCCTGCATATCTCAACTGTAAAAGCAAGTATACATGTATTAGTCTGTAGCACAAACCAAAACTACAATATTAAACTTTAGTCAGTGGATGTGGGTTTGAATACCACACTTCCCAAATATGTAGTACTGTTAATTCTTCAATTATATGTAACTTAAAAGTTTAAAGCAAAAGTTTTATACAAGTGCACACATGCCCTGCTGTAAACTGTAATCTGTATAACTGGAACATGTATATGTGTAATATATGCACATGTAAAGGAGTACTTGGTGAAATATGTAGTATAGTGTGTATCTATTAGTAGCTAGTAGTCTTAAAAGTAAAAGGTATCTGTTAGGGGGTGGCAGTCTTAAGAGTAAAGGTTAAGATAACAGAGTCAAATAATTGTATTAATGCGTTGTATGTCACATATTAAGGCACTAATCTTATCTCTCTTTTTTTCTCACCCCAACCGTTATCTCTCTCTTTTATTCTATTTTTATTTAATTTATTTAATTTTTTTTGTTTTATTTTATTATGTGCTGTCAAAATGTGTCCATGTCATCCATATGTACCACATCATGAAATGCTCCACAGCACAGCGGGGTAGCCCTGCCCCACAGTATCCACCTGCCCCTGCTCCGCCAGCTCTGGTACCATTGCCTAGCATATTTGGGAGCCAACCTGGCAGCACCACCTCTGCTGCCCCTGCACTACCTGCCCCCTCAGGTAGTCCTGCCCTGGAGGATATAACAGTGGTACCCTCTGGGAGCAGTGGCAGAAGTGTTGAATTTATCACCTGCACTGAGTTGCCAGGGATGGTCTGTAGGGTTGTGCATTGCACTCTTAGCGCACACCTATGCTAGCTGGAGAGGCTGCTCTCTCTCATTTTACATAGTACCAGAAGGAGGAGAAGGAGATGTCAAGCACTCCAGTCAGTGGTGGAGTGAAGTGACAGTGATGACAGTCCTGTGGGTGAGGACTCAATTCTCACTGTCACCCAGCTTGACAACCATGGGTCCTGGATGTCTCCACCGTCACCTCATCCATGGTGTCCACCGACCTTTTGTGTCCATCACCATCACTGTCTCTTGTCTTGTTTGCCTTGTCTGTCTGCAATTACTTCCTCTCTCTTAAAAAATGGGCAGTTATTCTTCAGTCCATTTGGCCAGACAACATGATTGTGTTGTAGTCACCCCTGACTCTGGAGGGGACAGTCCAAATTCAGCTAATATTCTGCATATATTATCAGTTTTTACTGTTGGCAAAATAGATAGCTATGGTTCTTTCCTACCGCCTTCCTGCACATTCCTGTATTTCTTTCCATCCCCCCCATTTGCTCCCTATTTCACCACTGTCCTATCTTCTCCATTTCTTTGCTTTAATGCACTATTGCAGGATGGTGCACATCACACACCAATGTGCAGCAATAGTAATACAAAAGTAGTTAAAAGTATTAGATACAGTTGTATTCAAACCCAGTACCATCTGGCACCAAAAAGGAATGTATCACTGCATTAACTGGATTAATATATGCTGCCATAGAGTCAGTTAAGTAGCAGGTGTATTCCAGAGACTAAATGTCAGACTTTAGCAATGCTGCCACTTGAATAGTTACATGACATTCCCTTATCTGTGACTATTAAAGCTACTGAACATTGGATGTGTGACTATTAAAGCTACTGAGTGTTAGATGTGTGACTATTCAAGCTATAGAGTGTTGGGTGTGTGACTATTAAAGCTACTGAGTGTTGGATGTGTGACTATTAAAGCTACTGAGCATTGGATGTGTGACTATTAAAGCTACTGAGTGTTCGATGTGTGACTATTAAAGCTACTGAGCATTGGTTGTGTTGGTTGTGTGACTTTTAAAGCTACTGAGCATTGTACTTCTATTTTTTTGTTCTTATTTTCATATTTGTTCTTTGGCTTACAAAGTGTTTCTTCATTTCAACACTGCTCAAATGAGATAAGCACAGCCAAACTCTCCATTCATTTCCCCGTTTCCTGTGATTGCGCTAAGCACCGTATCACACAAAAATGGCCAAAAAATAATAAAGCAATAACAAAAAGCTGACAGAGGAAACACAATTTGACAACAAATGAAAAGGAGATTGGATGTTAATGAAACAGAACCTGTGAATTGCGCACTGCTTACTTGCATTTCCAACCTTGACAGACATACATGTAACACTTTCTAAGTCTAACCTGATACACCAACCTGATGTAATCATTTCACAGTTCCCATCCATTAAACACAAACATTGAGTGAGTGCCTGCACTATGTTTATGTCTGCTATACAGAGCGAAGGATTTGGGATTCAGCAATTCTAATGAGTTCACACCTCATTTGCATCTTCACCATGCTGACAGCCCTGAATATACATCAGAGAGCAACTGTGTAGCTAGGGAAATTGAAGGGGAGCTGAATTGTTTATGTGTTGAACACAGAAGAAAAGATATTCCTTTGGGATATATCTGCACAGAAGACTACTGATTTTGAGAATATATGCCTGCATTTCATCAGCTACATATTGCATACGCTGACATGTAACAATAAATAGTCTGTTTAATGTTTTTTATATTTATTTTGATTAGTACACACTTTTACCCTTTTATCTGTCTGCATTAATTACAAGTTTACTGATGGCATGGGAAAGCTTGTCAGAACATTTCACAGGTATATATAAGTGGCAACACGTTCACATGGAATATTCTGTATTAAATCTGTAGACATGTTTCAGGGAAAGGTTATTTCATAGCACTTTTAGCATTTCAGTGATGCTTTCTTAGCCAAATGTGTCATTTCTCTGTTCATTTGGGGGTGGGGGAGCAAAGCTGCGCTTCTGTTATGGCACAAAAAAGGATATGTTGCTATTGTTACTCTTATTTTGTTGCATACAACCTATCTAACTGAAATATGTCTGTGCTGTCACATGTTAAAGTTGGTTCTGTACAAATCTCCAACATTTTACTTTATATTCTGTCCATCTAGAATATTTTCTATGGCTATATTCCAAAAGTTTTGGAATTCACAGGGAAATCCTACATGGACTCTACATAGCTGCTTTATAGTTTGTTGAATAGCTCCACCATGTTGGATTGGTTGATTAGCATGCAATTGAGCTACTTATGTTGTAATTAGCATGCCAGGGTGTTTACCTTGTTTGTGTGGCAGTCCGCACCTCTGTCCGATACTTATTGCATCTCAATTTCATTGCTGCAGTGTGCACATCAAGGTGCAACACACACATGGTAGAAAATGACTGTGTAGGCTTTATTGAATCCCCATGCTAGTTTTTCACTTATTTGACTCTTTCCTGACTCTCTTTCATAAACATGATTTTCACTCTGTTTAATTTTTCCTTGGTTGAACATAATAAAATGTATCCATTATTGCTTCATAGCAACATTCTCTTTTTATCCCTTGTACCCCTATTTTCAATGCATTTATGTTAAGTGATTGAACAGTGAAATGTTCGAACATGTAATTATCGACCCCAAAATATCAAAACGCCGTAATGTCGAACTGCAAAAAAAAAAAAAACACCCAAACAAACCATTAAAATGCTCTAAGCAGGGGGGCAAGCCCCCCCGCAATCACCACACACCCCCACTACTTACATATACCAACTCCGAGATTGCATTACAATGCAGACAATGGAAAACTTCCATGTCCGAACTGTACAGAGATCTCCAGGGGTTGATTTTTACGTGTTCGAACATTTCACTGTACAATCACGTAATATACACTCTTTTCAATCTCTATAACTTCATCTTACTTATGTATTTATTCATTTCCTTATTTACAGTACCCTGTTTCCTTTTTTCCTGTCTAAATACTTAACCACCATTTCTTAAAATTTCTCCTATTATGTATTTTCCCCATTTTCATCATTACTACCACCTGACACACATTTAAAGATAAAAAAAAAAGAATGATTAATCTCAACCACTCACTTTTCTGTTACACACCACTCACTTAATAGGGCTCAGCTTTGAATTCCATATAACCCAAAATATTGTAGGAATTCAGGACTGTAGGAATAATCCTATGTAATACTATGGAAGAGATCACAGGGAACATAATATGTCTAGCCATATTCACCTTTATGTAGACGATTTTATAAGTACTTGCTACTTTTTTCAAGTATCATTATTAAATGAATTATGGTCTGACCTTAATCTCACATGGGCTGGCTAATAAATGAACTTCTTTTTCCATACATTTCAACATCAAGTATTAATACTGCATACCTCCAAAATCAGGCAGGGCCTTACATGACAAGCTGGTTGTAAATTTGTGTCTACCTGTCTTGTCATCAAGACCAGTCTTAAAGGTAGCCACAGCAGTGCTTGTTTTGACCTGTAGTAGTAACTTATTCCATAAGCTGGGAATATGCTGTGTTGGGGACCTATCCCTCCAGCAAGTCTTATGCATGTTTTGGCATAGATTTATGTCACTAGTGAAGGTATTTGTAGAGACACTGGTTTTGTGAAGACATAGGAGGTCATATAGGACTAGGTCTTTCATGTCTCAAAAACTTAGGCACGTCACCTGTGAGCAACCAGTAGGCTACTTAGTATAAAGAAAGTCATGCTAATATTTCAGGATAGTTGAAAGATTTAAGGCATTTAATTTCTTGGTCAGAAATCTTTGGGTCCTTTCCACTTGAACAATGTGCTTGAACTTATACATATAAAAGCTGGTATTATAATTGATGAAGTGACTGATAAGAAGGGAACAAAGGAATTTGATGACTTATTTGGCTCTTGGTAATTAACTGGGCCAGATAGCAGAACTTCCTGACTATAGCAGAAACACGATGGCCAAATGAGAGTGTGTTGTCCACATAAGTAGCCTTGTTTCTTGCAGTCATCTTTGCTTGAAAGGAATACTACTCATAACAAATTAGGTGGGACTTTTTTTTGCCAATCTCAACTATGCTGCATGTCTTTGAATTAACTTTAGACCATTTCAGTACACCACGTATGTGCATATTCCAACCCCTGCTGGAGTTGTTTAGTATCAGTGGCTGAGCAAATAACAGTACCCATTTGCAACCATCAACAAACTTGGTCAGTCACACTTATTTATTCATGTCTTTGTTTATTGAAATTTGATTATCAGGAAAGTTCAGCTGGGTAGGAGTCCATTTTCAGTGGAGGTCTAAGGAGGAAAGATCCAAAGTATTAAAAAACATTTTAAGAACAAACATTTTATTTTACAATCATTAAAAATAATAAAAAATACTTTAAAATAATTATACCAAATTAGACATAATATGAAAACATTGGTTAAGAATATATACAAGCTATGTGACAATGATTTAATAGTTAACAACATTTTAGCTAGTTTATAGAGAAATTAAAGGTAAGTTAGTATAATACAAACAGGAATTGCAATATGAAGTAAGAAAAAGCAGGCTTGTGGTATATTTAGAAATAAAGCCTGGGGAAAGAATTTTATAGAAGTATGGAAGTGAATGAAGAAGGAAGAGTAAGGAGATATAAGGTATGAATAAATATTTGTTCACATTTAGTGATTTAGTTTATCCTGGTGTTGAGCAAGAACAGAGACAGCTTTTGGTTAGGAAGTCTTTAAGAATGTTTATGAAGGATGGGAGAGAGGGCATTGACCTGATGGAAAGAGAAAAGGAATTCCCGGCCATGGCAACATGATATAAGTACAGACAATGCCCAGCAGATTTGATAGGTTTTTGGACAGACAGGAGAGTTTTTTGTATTTGGATTGTGATGAATGACTGGAAACACAGTTTTGTAGAATGTTATTTAGTGCTGGACAGGCAGATGGATTCTGGATAAATTTATAAGTGGTAAGAAGCCACTTCTGGGATATTGGCTTGGATGTCTGCAAAATCAATGCCAAACAGCAGAGGGCCTAGCATGGATTCTTGTGGCACCCCACTTGTTTTACATTTAGGGAGTGTCCCGGTAACTTTCACATCCTAAGATATGTTAGATAGACAATTTGCAAACCAGTGAACAATGCAGGGGTTTCCATTAAGTTTGACCATTTCAAAAAACTTCCAGCAGGGAGAATAATATTAGAAACATTGACCAGGTCAAAGTAAGCAGTGTGTGATAGTAAACACTTTTTTTAAATTTTCACAATAAAAGTTCATCCTTCTGCATGCTATTAAACATGCACCATTATTTATTATGTATTACAAACTATTCTCCACACAAAATCACTTATTTTCCACTTATTTCAACATTTCCTGCCCCTGTTTTATAGACATATTTTTCTCTCTATTAAATTTCCCTTGGTTGAACATAATAAATTTTCTTCATTATACTAACATTTTTTTTCATCATTTGAAGCACTATTTTCAATCTGTTGTGTTTTAAACACCTTTATTGAATTATCACTTGTAATATAGACATATAAAAGTAATGAAACCATATTAACAAGTTCACAATTGCAAACATTATACATCATATATCGTTATATATCCTATAATCTAAGCAACATTACATAAATTATTCAATTCCTGCTTTCTCTTAAACCTCATTCCTCCTCCAAAACATTTTTCTGCATGTATTGTTATCACAATTTTCAGTTTTATATATATAATTTACTACTACCCTTTTCTAAAGATTCCGCTTCCTGTTCTTGTATCTTTGTTACAATACTCACTGCCAACTAATTACACTCCCAAAACATATGTCCCCAATTATCTCTTTCTTCCCCATCATACCTCCAGCATTTGTCTACCTGAGGAAAAATTATTTGGAGTCTACTTAGGGTATAAAATTATCTATGCGAACTCTTCCTGGAAAAATCCTAAATCTTGAAGATTTTGTTGGATATTTGGGAGTCATACAAACATATATCCTCCCATTATTTTCTTGTGAAGTGCATATCTAATCTCTCTTCTCAGTCATTTCTGACCTCTTCTGACTGATTCCTCTAGTTATATGCCCTATTAATGATCATTTTTTAACAGCAGTTTCTGCTCTAGATTCAACTAAAAACTCATCCAGTGCAGGTGTTTCATTTAGAATTACTCAGTCCCTTTTCCTTTGACTATACCCTGATATAAATCCCTGATAGGGAAGGCAATCACTAGCCTGCAATCCAAATGTTTTCCTGGCCTATTCCATTCTATTAAATTTCCTTCTTTATTTGTTCCCAATACCTTGGTTTCTTTGTCATCTTCTGACATTAAATTCTAGCCCTTTCTTGTTTGTTCTCTGTACTTCTGATTGCAATCATCCCTATGAGCATAACCTCCTTTTTCCATTCTCATGTTTACTTAATTCTTAGTGCACCTTCTGCAACTTTATGAACATAATATTCTGTATGACTGTTGTTATTCTCCTTAAACATTCTCCTTAACTATCTGCATCCACAATTCTACTAGTTCTTTATTTCTTGAATTACCCCCAGCTTCATCATCATCCCTTTCCATTTAGAGTTTTAGCTCTCTGCTTGTGTTATGTATAAGAGCAGTGTATCTCTAAAATATCTCTTGAAATCAGGTAATCCTAAACCTCCTTGTTTTGTTGGGAGAATCAACTTATCCCATTTGATTCTTGCCCTCTTCCTCTCCTAAATAAAATCCTTCAATTCTTTTATTAATTACTGTCCACAACTTCTCTGGTTGTAAAACTATGTCTGACCTATGTATAAAATTAAATAGACTAAAAACATTTTTCTGCTTGTATTTTGCCATCCATATACATGAGTGAGAGCTTCCAGTTTCTAAGTGTTTGTATTAACGTTTGTTTAGTCTTTTTCCACATATCCTTAGCTTCAATCTGTAGTGTTACTGGTGCAACAGGTAGCACAATTGCCTTTGATGCTAGAAAACCAGAAGGATGTGGATTTCATTCCCACTCCAAGAATTGGATTGCTGAAACTACAATGCAGCATTTGGGGAGTGGAGTTGTGCTGCACTCCTGAGTGTGTTGTCCTTTGGATAAGATGCTAAACAGAGGCCCCAGCTACTTATGTTGGTCTCAGCTCAGGTGGATGCAAAATATCTCATGGCCTATTGAAACAAATAGGGCATGTCTTAGCCAGATTTCCTCTAGTAGTAGAAATACCACCTCAAGTCTCCACTTAAGGCCACTAGCCTAGTAGGACTGGAAGGGTAATGTGCACTCTTGAGTCTGTTGTCCTTTGTATAAGATGCTAAACAGAGGCCCCATCTACTTGAGTTGGTGTTAGCTCAGGTGGATGTAAAAGATTTCATGACACCTATTGAAAAGAGGAGGGGATGTCCCCTGAAGCCCTGGCCAAATGTACCCTAGTGGTAGAAATACCACCTCTGGTCTCCACTTAAAAAAGACCATTAGCATGGTAGGATTAATTCAGTCAAGAAAGTATAAATAAATAAAATCTCTGTAACTTAACTTTACTTGTGTAGTTATCTTTTTCTTCACTCACAGTACCTTCTTTCCTTTTTCCTATGCAGATGCTTAACCTCTATGTCTTATATTTATTCTATAACATTTCTACTGCTATGCCTCTTTTCCCTTGTTCCATCTTTATCAGCATCCAATACAAAATCAAAGATGACCAAAAAAAAAAAAAAGATTGATTAACTGTAACCACCCATATTTCTGTTACACACCACTCACCTAATTGGGCTCAGCTTTGAATTCCATTTAACCAAAAGTATTATAGAAACACAAAAATAATACAAGGCAAGAGATCACAGGGATGATAAGATGCTTAGCAATATACACATTTAAGGAGACACATTTAAAAGTTTTTGCTACCCCTTTTAAGACCTTAATACTGCTTACATCTCAGTTGTACTAACGCCTTACATGATAAGCCTCGTGTACATTTCTGTGTACCCATCCAGTCATCAAGACTAGCTTTAAAGGTAGCCAAAGTAATTTTTTAACCTGCAGTGGCAACTTATTCCAAAGGCTGGGAATATGCTTTGTTAGAAACATATCCCTCTGGAGACCCTTGCTTAAGTTTTGGTGTAGGTGTAGGTCCCTGGTGCGGGTGTTTATAGAGCCACTGGTTTTGTGAAAAAATAGGAAGTCAAACATGATTAGGTTGTTCAGGACTCAAAAAGCTAGACATGTCACCTCTGTGCAGCTGGTAGACTACTGAGTAGAATGAAAGTCATGCTAATCTTTTGTGATTGTTGAATGATTTGAGATCTTTAACTTTCTTGGTTAGAAATCTTTGGAGACTTTCCAATTGAGTGATATTCTTGGATTTGTACATACCAAAGAGGGGATTATTATATCCAGTGATGGGCCTGATAAGGAAAGTGTACAGGGGTAGGATGACTTGTTTAGCTATTGAAAATATTCCCTTGGTAATTAACTGGCAAGATTGAAAGGAGTTTCTTACTATAGTGGAGACATGATGATCAAATGAAAGAGAGAGTTGTTCATATAAATAGCAAGGTGTTTGATGACCTTGTCTGTCTGAAAAGGAGTGCCGTTCAAAACATATGAGGAAAAGCAGCTTTTTTTGCCAAACTCAATTATGCTGCACTTTTTAAATTTAACTTTACATCATTTTCAGTGCACTGGGTATGTGATTATGCCAACCCTTGCTGGAGATGTTTAGTGAATGAGTGGATAACAGCATCCAGGTTGCTGTCATCAGCAAACTTACTCAATCATGATTCCTAGATATTGTCTTTGATGTCTGCAAAATAATGTAAACAGGAGAGGGTGTTGCATGGATCCCTGTGGCACCCCATTTGTTTCAATTTTATATTCAGACAGTGTACCAGAACTTTCACAGTCTAATATTTGTTGGACATCCAATTTTCAGTTCAGTGAACAAAGTTAGAGTTTGCATATATTTGTCTAATGCCAGGTCAAGATAAGCAGTGTGCACAGAATGACCGCAGTCCTCAGTCTCTGTAACTTCTTCAGAAAAGCTTATTTGGTTCAGGAAGCATGATCTGCCCTTCAGAAAACCAGACTGAGCAAGGTCTAGTCCATCTAATTTGCCTATGTTTACATAAATGAGTTCTGTTATGATAAGTTCCATGATTTTGCATAGTCTGGCAAGGCTGATGAGACTATAATCACATCAGTTTATAAAGGGGACCCCCATATGTAGGGCAGTCACAGTAAACATTCTGTAGGTATCAGGCACACATTCTTTAGACAGGCAGAGGTTGATCAGTTTAAGTAGGATGTCTGATAGTCCATATGTGGCACTAATGAGAATGCAACCTGGTATGTTGTCTTGTCCCATTGGAAGTGATGTTTTCAGCCTTTTCCAGGTGATTTCAGGGGAGACTGAATTTTCAGGGAAAGTGGGAGCAATGATGTAGGTTGGTAGGGTAAAGTTAGCACTAAATGTCTCTGCCAATATATTGGCTATAGCCTTGGGATTAAAGTGTGTGATATCATTATGGGTGTACTCAGCACTGTTCATAGGTTCATAGGTGTGTACTAGGTTAATGGCCCTGGAGCCTTTACAAGCCTAGCCCATAGGATTACCCTGGCATAGTGCCACCCAACCTTAGTTCTCAGTGCCTCTGTTGACCAGAGCCAGTGGAGTGATCCTTGGGGTGAATTTTCTATTTCCAATCCACTCATCAAGATTTCTCTTGAAGAGGGCCAGTGAGGTGCTCTGTTTGACATGTATGGGGAGTCTATTCCATAGCATGGGCAATCTCTGGGTTATGAACCTGTCCCTCCAGCATGTTCTGTTGATTGTGGTAATGAGGTTGAGGTCTCTGGAGCATGTGGTGTGGAAGGATTTCTTTAGATGTAGCATTTCTAACAGAGCTAGGTCAGACATGGCTTTGTAAGTCAAACAGAGATCGCCTCTAAGTAGGCAATATGAGACAGAGAATAGTTGGAGTTTTTTGAGTCTGTCCATATAGGACAAGTGTTTAGGGCCTAGGATCTTCTTTGTGAGGTACTTTTGTGGCCTCTCCAGTTGTTGCAGGTGTCTAGTGGGGTAAATGCCAAATGGGGCATTGTACTTGATGATTGGCTTAATGAGTAGAGGGAGACAAAGACCTCTTTCTTCCTGGATGCAAAACCCTTAGTAATGAGATGTGCCACATAGAAGGACTTTCTGACCACAGTGGCAATGCGGTGGTCAAAAGAGAGGTTGCTGTCAACCTGTGTTCCCAGATATCTTATAATGCCTTCTGTGTTCAGTAGACTACCATAGATGTAGTAATTCATGGGAACCTGTTTTTTTTCCCAAAGGTGATGACAACACATTTTTTGGCATTGAGCTTAAGGCTATGGTTCTGACACCAGTCGTTGGTCTCAGTGAGGCCTTTTGTAGGATGTCAACATCACTTGAGAAGTTAATAATAACTCCCAACTTGCAATCATCTGCGAATTTTGTCAGCCAGAGTCCATTTGTGTTGGCCTGGGCTTCAGAGAAGTAGATACCAAACAGGAGAGGAACCAGGATTGAACCCTGTGAGACTCAACTCGTGACTGGTCGGCAATCTGATTTGGAGTCAGCTGCTTTCACACCACCTAGTGATATAGGGGTTGATGCCTAGCTTAGTGAGTTTTTCTATGATTCCTGAGTGGGAAATGGTATCAAGGCCTTGGCCAGATCAAGGTAGGCTGTATGAACCACCTTGCCTTCATCCACATCTCTGGTGACTGACGCAAAGAAGTCAACCAGGTTGAGCAGACATGATTTACACTTCACAAAACCAACTTGTGTGGGATCCAGAGTTTGGAGATTCCCCTATATCCTTGTTTATTAGGTCCATGATGATGCGTTCCATAGCTTTGCATATCAGACTCATCAGGCTAATGGGGCAATAGTTCCCAGAGTCTGTAGCAGTGCGCCATTTGGTAGGGGCAAAGCCTGAGGTGATGCTGTGATTGAACAAGGTACACAGTTGAGGTGCCAGTTCACTCTGCAGTTCATGTAGAACACAGCCAGTGATATTGTTAGGTCCCACAGAAGCTGTATTCTTGGCATTGGACAGTGCTGTTTTAACCTGTGCAGCAGTGATTCTGGGTGTCTAGCAATCTATTGGTATTGTGATTGGTCCTTTGGGGGGGGCGATAAAGTTGGCACTGAATCTGTTAGCCAGTATATTGGCACTATCTGTTGGATTGGTATAGGAGGTACCATTGTGCAGTAGCTCGGAGCAATTCTGGGTATTGCCATGGAGATTCTTTACATAACTATAGAAGGACTTGTGGTTGTCTTTACTATCTACTGCAATTCTGTTTTCATAACTAGCTTTAGAGGATTTTATGAGGGATCTCAACCTTTTGTTGACGTTAATGAAGGTGTTTTTCCAGTCTTGGGACTTCACCTTATTCCACATCAGTTTCCTCCTTATTTTGTAGAGTTTGTTTATGGCAGTGGACCACCAGATTGGCTTCCCTTTTTTGGAGGAGAGCATCTTGGTTCTATTGAGTATGGTGCAGTCACAAATCACTTATCACAGATTTCCTCAAGGTGACAAACACGCACATTAAGGCCACCTTCTTATCCAAAAGAAAAAAAAAAAACAATAGTTGCGCAGTCCTCAACTAAGGACTTGTAAACAATCACCTACTAACCAGGGCCTTTCACAATTGGTAATCCCTGCATAGGAGCTAGACCATTCTGATCACGAAGTGTAGTAAAAGAACCCATGTTGTGTATGTTGTGCATACAGCTAATTTAGATTATATTTAACTGTTGTTTTTATACCTCTTGCTTCATTTCATTCTATTTCATCACCAGTGAAGTAATACCATAGTCTCTATAGCCAGCATCCACTGTAAGAGTCTTCTAGGTTTCCACAATCCAACATGTTCATTCTGAACACCTGGTGCTTAACTTAAAGCCTCCCTTCACCTTACAGGTGACGAGCCTGCATGTAGTTCTCATTTGTTCAGGTTAAGTCCTTCTGAGTTATATGGTCAGCCAGGCCACTGGGCGCCCATGACTTGACACCATTCAAAAGTCTGACTCCAGGATGTGTCCCAAATATGTAAGCTAGGCAGTGTCCACTTAGTTTTAGGATATGATAGAGGTTTATTCTTTGAATAGCTCTCTATCTACCCTCTCACCCCAAGTCTCTTCACCAAAGGAGACCTCAGGCAGAACACGATGCTCCAGCTGACATTCTTCTGAGGGTCTCTTGGACACAAATTTCATTCACCATGCAGATGGTGGTGATATTCCAGGGAGGGGGCAGCAATCCTGTAGTACAAATCTGTTAATCATTTAGTACATTTTAATGTACTTTTACTTTTATGGGTCAGCATTTCTCTAACAAATAAATAAATAAGAAAAGAAATAAAAAGACAGATGTGCAATTCATGATGAAGAGATTTGTGTTGAGCTTAATACTTTGTTCTGCATGAACTAATGTGGACCAGTACCTTATCTATGCTTCCCACCTAAACAATCACAGCTTAAATGTGATCATTTGCTTTACTAAGGCTGAAATTCATATGATACAGATGAACACAAACCACTGAAGTGTGACTTGATTTTAAGATGTGCAAAACATTTGTCATAGCCCTATGTTGCATACATGGTGGATGCATGAATTTACATTCAAGCCTTGACAGGTGCATGGTGGCACATTTTCAGAAGTTTGCACATGCCTCACTAATGCCATTGCACCTTTTATTGTTAAGGCACTTTCTGAACTTTTTGTCTGCACTGCTTGCTGAATTAAAGATAGCTGATCTTTTGATTTATATCACTGCAGAACATAGACAGTAATTGTAGCAAGTAGGGGTAACTAGGTTTGTCTGGAGTGCCTTAGTAGATATGAAAAGGTGTTTGCAATGGAAAAAAATGCAGTTACTGTAAAAAATGCAGCTGTCTGAAAATCACTACCATCTTAATATTTTAACCTGTGGTTTCAATGACTCATGTTGAGATAAAGAGTAATACCACCAAAATGAATATGATTGAGGAGATGGCACAAAACATGTCAGTGTGCATTTGCAGTACAGGAATTGCTTGTAAACGCCCATGGCATATAGCACTAAGCCACATAAAAGAAACTGGAAGGGCTTGTTTTCACCAGCACATACATTGTGATATCATTGCATATCCTTTTCCTGGAGTGAGGGGACAAATGAGAGAAGATAATTTCCTGCCTGTTTAAGATAACAGACAGTGATCTACCTCCAGTATAAATAAGACTGGACTGAACCACTGATGTAATATCTGATGGATTACTGAAATCCCTATCAGAATGAGAGGGACCTAACACATGGAATGGTGCTCAAGTGGCCAGAGGTGGACTTTAGCTTCTCTAGGTTATCTGCCAAGAAAAAATGAAAGCAGGGCAATATTTTACTAGCCAGGAGAAGATGAGCAAATGTGTATGCTAAAAAGTAACCAAAAGACAAACGCCAACTTTTTTAGTATTTTTTATTATTTTTCATGTGATGTTTGAATTAAGTCATGTGACTTTTTGGCTGTTGGTCATGTGACTTTTTAGACCTATATATACTGTGCAAATGCAGTTGTAATTTTAGTATTGATGAAGGATTTTGTCCAAAAGCTCTGCTCTTTGTATTAAAGCGGTTTTTCTACTGAGAGTTTTGTCTTATGCTAAAAAGTGACAGTTTGTTTCATATGTTTTGTATTGCTTTTGCCATAATGTGTTATTGCATTAATATCCTGTTACAGAAGTCTATGGTTTAGTAGGCATAAGCATAAATAGAACCCCTAGTTTTAGGTGTTACTAGCAGCTATTAATAAAATGAGTAACTCAAAATGGTATGCTAGTAAGAGTTATAGTCCTAAAATTGGTCTGGTAGTAATCTGAGGAGTGCCGCTCTGAATATAGAAAGCATTCTTATTTCCATATTGCCTGACTGTTTACAAAGTATCCATAGATCCAAATTCAGCACTACATGATGTTAGAAAAGCAGCATTGTAATGGAACAATAGCAAAGATTAAAGTTTGTCATTCTGTTTCATGGCTACCACATAAGTCCTATGAAATATAATTTTATTTTCATGAAATTTTGAAAGTGTATTTTTTTCTACATTGTTCGATAGACTAGGATAATCTGAATATAGTAAGCATCCAGCCGTAGCGAACACCACTATAGTGATAACCAGTCTGGACATTGTGTATTATAAATGCTGAAAAATCTGTGTTAATGAAAACAAAGAAATTTGGAGTGTTTATTCATCACATGAATACATTTCAGGAGTATTTGCTATTTATTTTTATTCTAGAGATGGATTTAATCTACTCTCAGTTATTTGTTTGTTACTTTAAACATCAAGTATTTCACAATGTTGTTGTTTTTGTCAAAGGCTTTGTATTTATGCATTTCAATCTGTGTAACAGCTGTTGTTCTTTTCTTCTACTCCCTAAATACCAACGTGTTGGAGAAGTTAGAAATTCAAGGACATTCCAGATTGTTTTCTGAACACGATGTTTGCAAGAAACATTTTCATTTAGGTCGGTTCAAATGGAAACTGAACTTCTACTTTTAGAGCTAGCAGTAGATGAGATCTTATTAGTCTATGCCCCTGCTGCAGAAAAGCCTCTGATCATAGTTGTCATGCACTCATACAGTATAAAAGTATTTTAACAGTTTAGAGTTGCTAATTTACCTGCTGGCTTTGTTTGTGATAAGGTCAAATGTGATTGCAATATACTTGAAAAAGTCAGCGTTTTTTTTTAAACTGAGATGTCTAAATAAGTTATCCAGACAAGGACATGTATAAAATGTAGCTCCTTTATGTTTAGAAAAGATCAAAGTGAAATGTAACACCAATAATTCATTTTATGATAATTTATACAAAGTTGAAATCTAAGCACATAAACTGTAACTAAAATGTACTGTATGTAGCTATGGTACATAATAACTATTACACACTTTATCTGCACTATCCTAACACCCCAATCTCCTGAACACAGTGCAGACCTTTCGTCAACTCACAAGTCAACTAACTAAATATCCCACCAATCTCTGTCTATCAAATTATTTATGGGCAAAGCAGTTGCACTACAATTACTTAAACTACACACTCAGATGAAGGATATCAAAGAGCCTACAACTTCCCAATGTACTTTTGTCTGCTCCACTTTCTTACATGTGTATATGCATGCAGATAAAAAAATGACTATTTTCAAAACTACTATGCAGTCATACCTCTCAATCTCAAGCATTCATGATAAGTAGGCAGTGCAGTGATTAATGTTGTCACCTCACAGCAACTGGTTCTCCAGTTTGATTCTTGGCTGGTGTGCCTTCTGTGTGGTGTCTGCATGTCCTCCCTGCATTTGTGTGTGTTTCCTCAGGATGCTCTGGTTTCCTCCCACATTCCAAAGACATGCATCTGGAGTGTTTCTCCCTGGGCTTCTGCTGAAAATAGGCTCTATCCTAGTTGGACTTTCCCAGTCAACAAATGCTAAATAAATAAAATAAAGTACAAAGGATCTGGAACAGTGGCTACATCCATGGAAAAATCCAGGCACCTAAGTTATCACAACATTTATATTTGGGATCATAGAATCATGGCAGCAACAGCAAGAGGATATAAAAGCACACAACATCCTGCTTGCACACACTAACCTTATGGGTACTAAAACTGTAGTTCTTCGTATATTACATTCTTCCCCCTAAGGTAAATGTACAGAAGATTTTATATAAAACAGTAGATGCAGTTGTAGAGGCATCACACTATACAACGTGACATTGCTCACATTTGTATACATAAATACAGCATTGCAATAATTTTTATTCTATGGGTATTTACACTTTCTAGATAACAGCTTTATAAATCAGCCCTTGCTATCAATAATATGTGACAAGTGGGATCACTCTAAATCTCGAATTATGGAATCTCGAGACTCTTTATTTCTAAGACCGGAATCTCGAAAGTAAAAAAAAAATAAATAAATGTAAAAAAAGAAAAAAGATTTAGAAAGGTGCATGCAGGGGGACAAGCCCCCCCTGCACCCCCCCACACCACCTGCACTTAAATATACCATCTCCAAGATTGCACTACAGTGGAGTGAACGGCACAATTTATGTTCCGCTCCGCACAGCACTATTTTGCTGTTCACTCCACTGTGGTGCGATCTCAGAGTTGGTATATTTTAGTTGCAGGGGGTGTGGGGGGTGCAGGGGGGCTTGCCCTCCTGCATATGCTTTCAAAAATATTTTTTTTTTGTTTTCAATATTAAGGAATCTCGAGATTCTGGTCTTTGGGATTCAGAGTCTCGAGATTCCGTAATTCAAGATTTAGTAGTGATCCCGTGAGAAGTACATTTTAAATAAATGGCTTATTAACTACATATCTCTATGCACTTCTTGACAATTGGTGAGGTCATTGTTGGCTTATTTATTCATTTTTATTTATTTATTTATTACATTTGTTAACTGGAAAAGTCCAACTGGGCTAGGAGCCCATTTTCAGCGAAGGCCCGTGGACAAAAGCTCCAAAAAACAGTACAATATAGGGCTGGATTCACAATGGCTTGCACAGAGTCTAAGAGTAGAGTAAGACTCCATGCAGCCAACATGTCTGCCGAGTGATCCAGGAACAGCCGGCAGAGGAGTGCAAGAGAGCTTCTAAAACGACTCTTGCACGGACAGGGTTGGATTATGCAAATTACCTCATTTGCAGCTGAAAGCTTTGCAAATGAGGTCAATTTGCGATTCAGGAAACACTAACCTGTCCGAGCAAGAGTAGTGTTATTTACAGAAATGTACTCGGTCGGCAACTGAGTACCGTTCTGCAAATAGCAAAACGGAGCCATGACAGCTCCAAATAAAGGATGAATCCAGTTGAGGAAGCATGCCAATGGCCAAATATATGGCCATTGGCACTTATATGTGTTGCAAAAGAATAAAAAATATATATTTTTTTTCCTCGAACTCTGATGTTTAAGCGTAGTCCAGCACCGTACAAACGTGCGGCACACTAAAAAACAGAAAAACAAAAAATAAAAGCCACAAATAGGGATTTAATTCATAATATTAATCTGCCATGCAAGTGAATGGCAGGCTGAAGACAACATGGCTACTGAGTAGAGGTTGCTATGGGGGGAAGCTCAGTCTAAGAGATGTAACCAAGCATTAGTAGGCAATCCTATGCAAATGAGGGTAAGGATAGTGAATCCCAATTTTACATGGCATATGAGCCAGGTCTGTGGAGTGTAAGAGTAGGATATGGGGAGTATCAGAGTAGAAGCTAGGTGACATCATGAGGGGCGTATGTATGAAAGAATGTAAGCTCATTGGAGCAGAGTGGCATGTGTTTGCTGTCAGTTACTCATCACTGGAAGAGGCGTGTCAACAGGTATCCTAGCTAAAGGCAAGAAATTGAAGGTGTATGCCATGGATATCACTAAAGTTTCTTGTAAAAGTGCCTGCAACGTGTTTGCACACGGGTGCATGCCTGTAATTCTGAGTAAGACTGTGTGCACACGTGTGCACCTGAGTGCGTGCGTTTAAGCCGGAGTAAGCAAGTGTAAGTTTGTTGAAATCCGTGTAAGCGCGTTTGCGCCTGTGTGCATGCGTTTAAGCAGGAGTAAGCAAGTGTTAGGTTGTGGAAACCCATGTAAGGCCGTGTAAGCATGTGTGCATGTGTGTGAGCTGGTGTGCTCGTGTTTGCGCGGCGCTGCCCCCTGTGGAAACAGAAAGGGAAAAGGAAGCACAGGAAATAGTAGGAAGCTAACCAAGGAGAACTAGCAGAGCTAGCTGGTGAAAACAATCAGAATCAGGCAATTACACAGGCAGAACACCAGCCCAGCCCAGCCCAGCTCAGCACTTAAAACTCTGCAAACAACATTCCACCATGTTTTTCTCAGAAACACTGCAACACTGCAGTATACTAAGAGAAGTGAAAACTTAAAAAGCTTTACTGAGACAAAAAATATGTTAGGGGCTGCCATTGCTGTTATAAGGCGACATATGCAACATGCTGAGGGTGTTGACAATGCGAATGGTGCTGAGCAACCCACAGTGAGGAGACGGAGAAGAGTGTACAGGCCCAGAGTAACCTGCTAGGGGCTACATGAGCTGGAGATTGTGGAGCACTACAGAGTGGACAGAGACCTCCTGCAGCAAATTGTTGAGCTGTGCAGGCCACGTCTCATGCACTGAACCAACAGATGGGAACCCATCCCAGTGGAAACCAAGGTATGTGTTGGCCTAAGAATACTAGCAACAGGTACCTTCCTGAGACCAACTGGTGATATGATGGGGATTTCATAGGCATCAGCATCCAGGGTACTGCACCAGTTCCTGGATGCCATGTCAGCACGTCGGTGATCATGTATATTTCCCCAATTCCTGTGAGGTACTGGCCAGCAATATGCATCTTTTCCATGAAATAGCAGAATACCCTGAGGTAGTGGGTGCAATAGACTGCATGCACATATGCATCAAAGCACCAGCTAGTGAGCGGGGTAGGGCCTACTTTAACTGCAAGGGCTTCCCCTCCATCAACTGCCAGTTCATGTGTGATGCCCAGGGCATAGTACTGAATGTGTGTGCTGGCTGTTCTGGAACTACCACGATTCCCATATCTGGCATCTTACGCAGCTGTACCAGACATTTGCCAATGGGCACATTCCTCATGGTCACCTAGTGGGGGATGCTGGATACGCACTGGAGCCGTGGCTGATGACACCCATCAGAAATGCACACACACCCGAACAGGAACGCCATAATGAGGCACACGCACAAACACGAAATGTAATCGAGTGTGTGTTTGGGCTGCTCAAGTCACGTTTCCGGTGCCTGGACACATCTGGTGGGCCTTGCAGTACTCACCAACTACATGTACCCAAATTGTCATGGTATGTGCTATGCTACATAATATGATCCTGCGAAAACAGCTGCAGCAGGAGCAGCATAGGGCCGGGCCAAACAGCCCTCCACCATTGCCAAGGCCTTCACAGGCAGAGCGTGACTTGGAGGAGGAACAACCTGAGCCTGCCCCAGTAGGCAGAAGGAAGCGTGCCCAGTATGCCTTGGCCTTGGCAAAGAGACAACGCATAGCACATACACTGGCTCAGTAGGAACCCTGGAAATGATACCTCTCTCTGACTCACACATATAGTAAATGGGATGCCTAACTTGATGCTACCTGTTTTCAAACATGTATTGAGAGTGTACTATGTGCATCCACCATAGGCAGCCCTGCAGCACCACCTGAGGCATGATTGCCATGTTTTAAGCTATATAAAGCAGTGCTAAACAGCTATTATCACCATTTAGTATATGTAAATGAAATTGCATGCACTAACTAGCACAACTTTGGGCAATGTTGAGCAATATTGGGCAACATTCAGCAATGTTGGTTAACGTTGATCAATGTTGGGCAAGTTCGGGCAAGGTTGGGCATGGTTGAGCAAAAGCAGGTAAACATGCCCATATTTGCTTTACTGGTCCTTAAGCAGTCTGGTCTGCCCAGTATGAAAAAAGATGCAGTGGCAGTCCTCAAACCCAGGATACTGTGCACTATAGTCACAGTACTGAACCACTAAACCATGACAGTATTTTGCTTATCAGCCTGTATGAAGAAATGTTGATAAGTCTATGCAAAGTGCCCTGCAGGCACAGCATAATCCCTGTAGATTTATGACACAAAGGTGAGCCCTGCAGTAAAAATACAACTTGATTGGCAACACACATATAGTATAAATGTTAATATTGGTCGTGTTGACACACATCAACAAATGTAGTGAACCTCAGACAGCAACATGCTGAAAGGTCACACTGGGCATGCTCACACACTTAGGCCATGTCTGAGTACAGCAGTGGGCCACACATATCTGGCAGTTGCATGTGTTAACCCCAAAACCTCTCACTATTCAATCCTGCCTTGTGCACACAGTTATATGAAAACAGACACACATATAATATATTGGAACCCTGACATAATCAAATATGTACTATAGATACATAGGTTGTTCGTAGAAAGTAGAAAAACAAAGAAGATTAGTATCACCAATAAACAATGTGTACTCCAAAAATTATACAAACCAGGTTATGGAAAAATTATCTGCGAAGGAGTCCATACAGAATCATGACACTTCCTTCAGCTATATCACAAATAGCAATGTACACTCATATATGTCCTGAGTCAAGGCCAAGTGTAAATGACTGACAATGCCAACATCCTGTCAGACAGGGCCATACATACATACCCACCTCCCACTGACAAAAGGCCCTATCAGCATACCAGGAGATATCACATATAAAATGGGTAAACAGCACATGGCATCAATGGGATTACATTGTTTCCCTATATGTGTCATAACTGAACTGCAGAACAAACAGACCCTGCACCTGAACAGTCTGTTGAGCCTCACCCTCTCTACAGGATATGAAACTGCTGAATGGGTTACAGAAACATTTGGCACACTCCACAAGTGTTGGTGTACAACAGACCATGGGAACTATAGTCTTATAAGCCTATGAAGTCTGATCTGCAATGCCATGGAGTCCATCATGATTGAAGTCATAAACAGAGCTATTGGAAGCCTACAAACACACAACCCTACCAACTTTGGTTTGGTCATGTGCAGATCATGATTCCCAAACCTGCTAGACTGTTTGCAAGGCAGTCACCCAGGACATACATCCATGAAACGAGCTACACACGTCCCACATAGACTTTGAATAGCCCTTTTCCAAAATCCCAGACACATATCGTATCCACAAAATCAACAACCTGTGCATAAATATGTATTGTCATCTGATGGATTGGCAACTGGGTCACAGATAGATCACACAAGGTAAGAATTGTGGAGTCCTGTTCAAGCTGGTAACACCTGCTGTCTCCCATGACTCAGTCCTGGGATTGCATAAAACAAAGTGCACACACATTACCATGTCTAGTCTGATGATGTCAGCATCCCACAAATATAGCAGGAGAAATGAAAACTCCCGATAAAGCATATAGTGTGTTGTGTAAATGTGTATTTCTCTAGTATCATAACATAATTAGGTATGGGTTTGAATCCTGCAATTACTGCGTGTGTGCATTTTTTTTGGGGGGGGTGTATGTTGTGTGTGATTTCCTTTGAGATGAGTGCCCTTTTTGGAGACTAGGAAAACACCTTAAAAGTGGTATATTCATCTTTGGCAAGTCTGATGATGTCAGCATCCTACAAATAAAGCAGTGGAAATAAAAACTCCCAATAAAGCATATTGCGTGTCGTGTTAATGCGTACATTTCTAGTATCATAGTTGGGTAGGTGTTTGAATTTTGCAATTGCTGAGTGTGTGGGGGGGGTGTGATTTCCTTTGAGAGGAGTGCCCATTTTGGAGACTAAGAAAATGCCTTAAAAGTGGTATATTCATCTTTGGCAAGTCTGATGATGTCAGCATCCTACAAATATAGCAGTGGAAAGTAAAGCATATAGCACATCATGTTAATACATACTTCTCTAGTATCATAACATAGTTAGGTAGGGGTTTGAATCCTGCAATTGCTGAGTGTGTGAGGGGGGTTGAGTGATCTCCTTTGAGAGGTGTGCCCTTTTTGGAGACTAGGAAAACACCTTAAAAGTGTTATATCCATCTTTGGCAAGTCTGATGATGTCAGCAGCCTACAAATATAGCAGTGGAAATAAAAGTGCCCAGTAAAGCATATAGCACGTTGTGTTAATGCGTACTTTTCTAGTATCATAGCATAGCTAGATAGGGGTTTGAATCCTCCAATTGTTGTATGTGTTGCTGTGTGATTTCCTTTGAGAGGAGTGCTCTTTCTGGAGACTAGAAAAACACCTTAAAAGTGATATATCCACCTTTGGAAAGTCTGATGATGTCAGCAGCCTACAAATATAGCAGTGGAAATGAAAGCTCCCAATAAAGCATATAGCGCATCATGTTAATGCGTACATCTCTAGTATCATAATATAGTTAAGTAGGGGTTTGAATTCTGCAATTGCTCAGTGCATGTGTATGACACTGTTTGTCAATGTGCTGTGGATTTTGCTTTTACTACTCTATGACATATCAGTATAACAACAGTATGTGCATTGCACACTTCAGGTATCTGTGTATAGAGTAGTCTGAGTGAGGGTTCATGCCTGGGGTATATTTCAGACATGTTCAAACACAACACAGTCAGTCAATAATGGACATTCATTATAGGTGTACAACAACATTTGTGGATATGCATACAGACCCCTTATTGCTTATGTGATACACCTACATTGACAATCATAGCTTTAATGCATCATGCCTGCTCAGATTTACCTACAAGGATATAATTACACTTTACTGTTGACAACATGCTAACACAGATACACTGCTATAAAGTAACCCTGTGCATCAGCACCATGTTAGTCTGTTCCTGCATCAATGTTACAGATGACAGGAGGTGGCACAGTTTCATCATACACACAGGGTGTGTTGTTGGTTTGCCAGAGCCCGACACTGACCCATCCAATCGACATGTATGTCTGTGTGTGTGTGTGTGTGTGTGTGTGTGTGTGTGTGTGTGTGTGTGTGCGTGTGTGTGTGTGAGGGAGGGACAACTGTACAACATGGGCCAATGTTGATGTAATGTGTGTGTGTATGTGTTAGCTCTAGGTGTTTGGTTTATGTGTGTGTGTGTCTGCATGCACACAGTTCCACCATGTGGCTGCCATATACGGGAGGTTGAGGGACAGCCACAGACTGTACCTGCCAGGCTGTACAGATCACTGTCTCTGGCCACGGACACAGTACCTGTGCCTGGCTGGGGTGCTATGGACAGTATCGGGTGCTAAGCCAGACTGGGTACTATCATCAGAGACAGAGGTATGTTGACTGGACCCATGTCCCTGCTGGGACTGTCCAGAGCCACATGCATGTGGTCTTCTAGGACAGTCTATTGACAGCCCAGCCCCAACATTGCTGGGGCTGATACTGCCACTACAGGAGCAGCTGTGACTTGTGGGTCGTCCGCGATGACTGCCAGATGATGATGTCGCTGGCATACGTCCACGATGACATCTCAACCATCCCGCACTGTCCTAGAACATGAACATTACATTGCGGAGGACATCTAATGTCTCCCCCCAATGTCTATCAATGACCTCGGTGTAATTACGGATGGCACCAGCAAGGTCACGGATACTGTCATTGATAGCAGTGTTATGGGCCCTCTATGCCCTTAGTCCCTGTCTGGTGTACCATTCCATACATGCCTATGCCCGCATTACAGCCCTGAACATACCTGAGGTTGTAAGACCTGTGGGGGCATGTCTGCCAGAGGCATTACGACCAGCAGTACTCCGACGAGAACCCTTGGACATCTGCCTATGTGGTACCATTCCAAGAATCTAGGTATGGCTGTTGTGAGGGGATGCATGTGCCATAGATACCCCACTATCCTGGTCAATGCCTACTGTATGCTGTTCCTCAGCTAAGGCCATTGGTGATGAGGGATGTATTGGCAGTATGAATGTGCGCAAAGATGGGGTGGAAAGCTGTGTACTGTAGATTGGCGGCCCAATGACAGACCCTGTCAAACCTGCCTGTGCCACAACACATGTATCATTATTTCCACTATTTGTGGAAGTGACTTCAGGTTTCCTGCTGCACTCAACCAACCCAACCTCAGCACCTGTGAGAGAAAGACAGGAAACACACTTTACAATCTGTACATGATGTTAGCACACATGCACACATGAATGCATGCACACATGAACACATGAACACATGAACACATGCACACATGCACACATGAGCACATTACACACATGCACACATACACATGCACACATGCACACATGCACACATGAACACATGCACACGAACACATGCACACATGCACACATTACACGCATGCACACATACACATGAACACATGCACACATGCACGCATGCACACATGAACACATTACACACATGCACACATACACATGAACACATGCACACATGCACACATGAACACATGCACACATGCACATGGGAACACATGCACACATGCACACATGAGCACATGAACACATGCACACATGAACACATGCACACATGCACACATGCACACGTGAACACATGCGCACATGCACACACGAACACATGCACACATGAACACACATACACTACTCACTAAAGTAGACACACAAACACACACACACACATACACACACACACACACACACACACACACACACACACACACACACACACACACACACGGATCAACAGCAAACCAGAACATACTAATTAGTGGTTGATGGTGGAGTACAGTATCAGAAGACAAAGAGTCCTATCACAAGTGTCAGCATGCAGGATATGTGTTGCTCAACAACATGCAGTGCAAGTGTAGAGAGTCCTTATTAATAAAAGTATACATGTCTTTCATGCATGTGTGATGTTCAATGATTGGCCTCACCCTGGAACAGAATGTGTACATGGACACAACATTGCTGTGCAAGTATTAAATGCTTTCCAATGTCCTCAGCACCATCACTCACAGGTATACATACCACGCCTGGATGCACACAACCTGCAGGTGTATAACAATGAATGCTATGTGTAGTACTGTAGTTACTGTAACTGGATGTAGTGTAGTACCATGTGCCATCATCAGTCAGCATCATGTGGTCACTCAAGGCCACTAATGTGTGCCACACTGGCAACTATCTTGCTGTACCTGTACTGCAGCACTGTGGCTACATTAACCATTTCACAGGCAGTTGTTATATGGGTATGAAAAGTGTTCAATAGGGAGCATTGCCTAACATGAATGTGTTGTGTGTTGAAGAGTGTTGCACTGCCCCATTATAGGCCTCTACCCCTCAGGTATAGTATGTGTGCTGTGTGGATGACATTTGGGATACTGGACCTTACAGCAGGTGTCTAGATACGACATGTGTATCATATGAACACGTACTGCGTATGACAAAGTGGTGTATGTTGTGTGCAGGTGTATTGACTCTGCCTATACAATGTCCACTACAGTGTACCACAATTGTTTGGGATGCTCTGTGTATTGCATGTGTTTGAGGCAGCTACTCATGTTACTGGGATGTGCATAGTCCCACAGAAAACATGCACAGCATGCATTATGTGTAGGTGTTTTACATGTGTATATGGCCTACAACTCACCTATGACATGCACATGTTATTTGCTATATTAACTGTAGAACACTCACCAGCATGGGTTTGCTGTCTTGCTGTCACACCAGAGGGACCTACAAGGATATGAGATAGTTTGTCAGTGTCAACAACTATGGCATTGCTGCTGTGAGTTTGCAACTTTACAGTAGTACAATGGTTGACAGTCACAGGCATACAGATTATGTTCCAAATTATCAGTACTGCACAACACCAGGCTCCACATCTTCTAAATACACAGTACACATCTGACATATGCATGTTCTAACAATTGAGCTAGCAGTAAACTACAGATATGCCAGGTTACCTGCATGCTCTGAGTCAACTTGCTGGGTGACTCCGGCCTCCATGATGACACATGTATGTTGTAGTGGTTGGCCAGGAGCCACCACGCTGAGGATCAGCTCCTCCATTCTGGTGAGGGATGGATGTAATGCTGCACCACCACCTGTGGCGAGCTATTGTCTGTGGACATCCAAGGCATGCTGCTGGACATGTCTAATTAAATCATTGCAGTGATGGCGTACCTGCTCATAAGTCCAGTTATGCATGCCTACGTCATTAACCTGATGGACAACATCTTGCCACAGTGCAGTGCACTCATGCTGATCCTGGCTGGTTCTGGAGAACAGCAGGGTGTGATGTTGTACTAGGGTGGATATAATTATGTCTTCCTCTTCAGGAGAATACGCAAGGTTTCTATGGTAAGACATGTACCTGGAAGACAATAAAACAATAATTGTGATAGCAAGTACAGTCTGCTTTTATAGGTATCTGCGCATGTGCATGTGATGCCCTCTGCACCAACTGATGCCCAGCATTTGGTAAATGCATACAGACTGCTGTGTGGTAATTGCAGTACTCACTGTCATAGCAACCCAATTCTATAAATTGCTAAGGTATGTAGGCATAGCCCTTTCAGATTTCCAGAGTGGGGCCCATGCTTGTTTGCTGTGGACACTGTTGTGTAAGTCAGAAGTTTGGTATACTTCTTATATCTAAAGCTAGAGGTGTAGACAGTGATGTACATGTTGCACTCAGACTTGACTGTTGCCACTTCCACTACAGAGCTATCAGTGTAGAGTTTAACTCACCCCTACAAATGCTTACACAAGATATATGTGAGTATGTAGTTTCCTTTCTACTCATATAATTAACTGCGTACAAAAGTAGTTATTGAGAAGTATTCTTTTGGCACATGAACTGTTTGTGAACTCTTATACTGTGAATATTGATGTACTCACTTCTGCAGGGTTTGTGTTTTTTATTGTTGACATTAGCACAGGATTCTCAGGAAAACTGGACAATTCCAGTACTGAGTATGCCTACCTACATCCTTGGTAGACCCTAAACACACAAGTATATTTTAATTGTGGGGGGGTGCAGACATACAGAGAGCATTATGTATTATTGTGTGAATGTTATCTTACTGGACTTAAAGGATTGGTGTGTACCTGTTAGTTTATCAAGGCAGGTGGTCTGTTTGCATAGTTCCCAACTGTGAACCTATCCAGATGGTAGCCAGATGTTACACTGTTATTCTTTGTCTGTGCAACCCACAGGTGTTTTCAGCACTGGTACAATGGCATTGTTACAGTCAGTTGCTACCAGTACATGTCTACATCCTTTGGTATTTCTGTGTTGTACTCCTACATAAGGGTATGCTTGTGGAAGTCCTACCAAAGCTATTTGCAGAGTGTGTAACAGCAGAATAGCTGATATGCCTGTGTGTTTGTGCCACTGCCAGGCCTATGAAACACTCAGATACATCTTTGCATGGAGTCAGGGATAGGTAGTTAAAAGTGAGGTATACCTTACACATAATAGAGACAGTAAGTGTAGACTTGAGTGAAGCAGTGCATATGGATTAGTACACCTATTATGAAGTACAAGCGGTGTCTACTGTTATTATTGTCAGTATTCATTGTGTAATACCCCACCTTTCTGACTGACATCAGTACATTTCAGAGGGATTCAGAGGGACACAGCTAAAATATGTTTCACAATCAGGGACATCCCTGAAAAGTAGTCACAGTTAGGAAGTATGGCCTCTGCCCTAATCAGATATGTCAGTGTTTGTCCTGCTATGATACTGTGTGGGGGTTGTAAAGTGCCTCTGTAACATTCTTTGCTGCTAGAATGGCTGCTTCTCTTATCACACTCGTAATGCAATTCCACAACAATTGCTGGTAAAGATCCACAGAAGAGGTTTTGTGTTATGGCCTTCTTATTTTTCCTTTACATTCACTCATTGTAATGCATGATATATTTATTTCAGCACCAAGTTATTGTATGTCTGCTGTGGCTTAGTGGTACTTCATGCAGTTTAGTGTATCCAAGATCTGGGGTTCGAGACTGACAGAGGTGTTTTATTTTGCTGCTAAGCAGAACAAAGGCCCTGACATACAGAGTGACTAAGGCACTTTTAAGCAGTTTTAAGCAGGTTTGCGCGGGTTTGCTCAATGCTTAGCAATACTTAGCTAAGGGCACACATGCGCAAACACGCTTACTACTGCTTAAAAGTGCTTACTCCCGCTAACCCCTGTGCTAATTTGTTTGAAAGAAAAGAAAATGGGGAGATAGGAAAGTGGTGAAAAAGGGGGCACAGAGAGGGGAAAGACAGTAGGAAAACCAGCTTGGGATGTGCAGGACGGGTGTAGGGAAGGTCCATAGCTGCCCATTTCTTTACCAGCAACAGCTGTGAATATGTTAGAAATTTGGAGTGAAATTTGAAACCTTCCTTCCCTGAACGAGGGGTGAGGCCAACAGAGTATGTTGTACTGTCAATTATAATTATCAGTTTACATGTCCAGTGGACATGTGTGCGAAATGGGCAGCTATGTATGGGGCATAACTTTTTTTGTGGGAACAGATTGCCTTTTTTTTTCAGGTGAGAGTGGAAAGTGAGGTAGAAAAAGTAGGTATATTTGGGGAGGTAAACAGACAAGACAAACAAGACACATACAGGGGCAGAATATGACACATGGGGTGGGTGTACATAATTGAGGGGGACGGATGTTTGGAAATCGCAAGCCCATGAGCCCACAGATGGTAACGGTGAAACTGAGATCCCCACCCATGGGCAGTCACCACTGCACCTTCACAGCCCCGAGGGAGGCTGTGCTGGGGGCTGCGTAGGAGGGACAGGCTCGCCTGTGAGTTGTGCCACTCTCACTTTGAGCTGGTGTAGGGGATCAGCGACTGAACGCTGGATCTCCATACGCATCACAGCCCTGACCCTTTGGAGGGTGACAGGTGACCCTTCTCCGCCCACACTTGCATGAGGGGACAAGCCCCATCCCCTGCAGCACTTCCACCCAAAGGTGGCACAGGACCAATGGAGGAGGGGAGCCCGGGCTGGGCACTGGACCTGCTGGTGCCAGGTGCAATTGCCAGCTGAGGAGGAACAGGTGGGTCTGCTGGGACCGGCCTTCCCATACATTCTGTGTTTAGATGTGTTTAATTACAACATAGACAACAGCATTCCAAATTAGTTGTAACAGCATGCAGTAATATTCCCATTAACCAACACAACAAGGTTTCAACAGTTGAACAGCAAGCATAACACATGCATATACTGAAAGACAGTGGACATTCCAACAGCATTCAGGGATGATTTGTGGCAACAGGCCACCAAGATTGGGGTGTTTGAACAGGGCACATGCATCAAAGTTCATGCAGATATTTATAGAACAATAGGACATATGTCCCAACAAATGTCAGATTAGACATACCAATTGAGGTGTGGAATTGCATTGTTTATACACATACAGTAGGGTGTAAAAAGATACCTCCATTAACATCTTATAAGTACTTTTAGTCTACACTACATTCATATTGACTGCAGGTGTATATCCCCTACATGTATTATTACACTAGGCAACGTGCATTAGGTTGTGTAATGGGTTTGGCTAGTTCATTATATACCTGACCTATATCTGACATGCTAACTGTCAAAGATGCAGCTGTTACTGCTACATACTTATATATTTTATGTATATTTATATAGCTACATATCTGGATGTGTTCACGTGACATTTTTTGTTACATTTCTGCAGAAATCTACATTTCATGTAACACACTCACATTTATAGGGTACACATTAACAAGCTACTCATGTGCCAGATTTACCTATGCATGCCAACCAATAACCAACTGTTGAGGACTGTATATTTGCTTCACAACTACGGGCACTTCCTTCATCCACTTTATATGGGACTGCCCAACTGTGGGTTGACAGCACTTAATACAACAGTACTATTTTTAAATGCAAGGGTACAACAATATTTCAAAGTAAGTGACAGAGACACACTCCAAGTATTATACCTTTACTAATTACATTACACACTTTTCTACAGGCTATCTCATTTATTTGATATTACAGTGCATACAGAAGACTTATTCAAGATGTATTATACCTTTATTAATAGGTTACAACACTCCTTTTCAGGCTCGCTCACTTATGTTATATAATAGTACATGCAGAGATATTATTCCAGACTTATTTTACCTTTATTAATGGGTTACTACAGTCTTTTTCTGGCTCTCTGACTTATTTTATATAACAGTACATGCAAAGAAATTATTCAGGGCATTTTATGCCTTTATTATTGGGTTACAACACTTTTTGTTCAGGCTCTCTCACCTATTTTATATAGCAATACATGCAGAATAATTACTAACCTGCCTGGTGGCGCAGCCTTAGCAGCCTATCTGCATAGGCTTGCTGATTCACAGCACGAACGCCTGCAGCTGTGAAGTAAATGAAGGGATATTGAGACATACCTATCCATTATACAGACTAAATTAGCATGTCTTACATACTTCATTCCATGGCTACCTACTCAGTAGTGGGGCATCTTGCATGTCACGGGCCTCCTGGATCCATTGGCTCAGTAGGTTCTGCTTCCTTCTCTTCAGGTCTGCATGGTGGTGACGGACCTGCTCACCAGTCCGAGGGACACCTGTGGCACTGGTGAGATCATGAGCTAACCGGTTCCAAGCCTCTGCTTTGTACTCTGTCCCTTGGAACTGGCCCTGCAGGAGTCTTGACTCATGACGGTGGACAAGAAGCCAAACCATGTATTTCGACTCCTCAGTGCCCCAGCGTTGCACTCGAAAGCGACTACCCTCTCCAGCACCAGACATTCTGACTGCAAATGGGAGCTACAATCAGTTATGGCGAGTATTCCCGCCTATGGAGCTTAAATATGCCATATTTCCCGCACTTTTTTGTGATTGGCCGTGCTTGAAATTTCTCGGCTGACTGCAGACATGCTTAGCAATGGTTAATTTTCCATTTATAAGTATATGTATGTTAACACTGTGTGTTTATCCTAAGCTGTCATGGCTTAGTGGTTCAGTACTTTGGTTATGGTGCACAGTGTCCCGGGTTCTAACCTTGTCATTGCTTTTTATTTTACTACTGTCCAGACAGGCTAGGGGGTGTGGCTGTGTTTAGGCGTCTTTGCTCTACGTTGCCCCATGTTGCCCTACGGTGCGCTGGTTAGCGCGGTGTGCAGCTCCATGCAAACCTATTGTGCTAGGTAAAGCGCTGCTTAGCTATGGACAACTATATTGCGCTAGGTAAAGCGCTGCTTAACGATGGGCAACTATATTGAGCTGGGTAAAGCGCTGCTTAGCTATGGGCAATTATATGCCAGGATCCTTCTTATATTTATATATACATTTTGTTCACTGATACATAGGCCATTTCAATGCATTTTAGTATATTTTATTCATATATGTCAGGAATTATTTCATATACTAATTTAAACATAAAATAGAAATGGGAGTTGTGGGACTCAAACCGTGAATACCTCCTCTTTGTGTGAAGGCTATACCACTATGCTACTGCTATTTGGCTTAATTTGCATAAACATTTCTTATTATGCTCTTCGATGTCAGAATTGCTAACTGTGGCTAAGCAATGGGCACACCCGCACACAAATGCGCAAATACGGGCAGCTATATCGAGAATGAAAAAAAAATAACATAACATTTTTACATTTTATAACTGTACTGGGGATTTACAATGTGAGGGAGTGTAGTGTTGGGTATGTAGACATTTGAGCGGACTCGCTCATGTGTGTTGACATTTCACAATTCAGACACTTGCAGGGGCATGGACCTTTGGACTGCTCGGCAGTCAGACACACCCCCTGCCTTCCTGCATGGCCCGTGTTAGACTTGGAGTAGAGTCAGCATTCCCTCATGGATATGCATGGCACGCTGATGTCATACCATTCAACTGCAGTTTCCGAGTAAGACTTATTTAGTCTTACACGGAGGATTCGTGAATCCTGGGGTATGTTTTATCCTCTAGACAAAATTAATTGCTAGCCTTTGTTTAATTTCTATTTTTAAGTAAAGCACTCCATCACAGGCATTAGCTTGCCCCCTCCCCATATTGTACTTCCTAACAGCAGTCTCCCTTTTCAAGCTGTTTCAACTATTTGAAAGCCCTGCTGTTTTTCTAGTATTACTAAACACTTTCACCTACAAATTGTAGTCTTTCTAAATCCCACATACTCCTGGATACAAGTGTGTTTTATTTCAAATGAAAGGTATGCAAATCAAGTAAGTCCAAAGTACTTACTGTTTTTCCTGATTGAAGTGTGGCCCAAAGAGACAGCCTGATCACAAAACATATTCCTAAGCATCAAATTCCTGCCAAATAAATAAAGGTCTAAAATGACATCACTAAAACAACTTTCAACACTAGGTACAAACGTTAACCCCTTGTTAAGTATAAACAATTCATCACCAGAAAGTACATGTTTAGATAAATTAAAAACAATACTATGGTCAGTCACTGTGAGGTCCTCCTTTTCTTGTTGAGGCTGGAATCTTGCTGTAAATGCACCCAGTCTCCTTTCTTCTTGACCGGTGCTGGGAGCTTGACTAAAAAATGACCATTTCCTTCGGTTGCCTGATGAACCTTAGGCCTGGCTCCTGTTTTCAAACAACGTTCAATGTTCAATGTTCCAGAGGACAGGCAGTATATAATGGTAACACTTGATATACAGAGTCTTTTCACTGTGATCAATAACAACTATGGCATAGATGCCATAGCACAGTTGCTCACGGAATCAAATATTATAGGGGAGGATAAGCTTAAATTGATGACAGAGATGTTGAGGATGGTCCTGGAATATAATGTTTTTTTATGTGAAGGATGGGCACTCCCTGTGCGAACACCTATGCCAACTTAATCCTAGTATTCTGGGAAAAGCAATATGTACTAGGGGAACAGAGTATGTGGAAGGATAAGATACATCTTTACATGTGATTCGTGGATGATATTTTTTTGTTGGGGGGAAATGAGGCAGAGCTGATTGACTTCGTCAACTATATGGGTACATCTACCACGTTCTTGAAATTCTCTATGAATTAAACAAATCCTTAAGATTTACTATTGCAGGGGCTACACCATCATTTGGGTTCAGGAGGAATAAGAACCTTAAGGATTTGTTTAATAGAGAGGGTGGTAGAGTTTCTAGGCAGATGACTATGAGAAAAGGGACAAGGCCATGTGGTTCTTGCAAGGCATGTAGTTATATCAGCTCCACGACTACATTCACCCATCCCCATAAAGGTAGAATTTATAATTTTGTAATGAATGCAAATTGTAGATCCATGAACGTGATATACCTAGCCACATGTCAGTTCTGCAGTAGTTATTACGTAGGCAAAACCAACTTAATGTTAAAAACTAAGATTTTGAATAATTTATCAGCTATTAGGCTCAAAAATGAACATAATGCACTTTACAGACACATTCTAGCTGCTTCAGGACATGCATTTAAATCTCAGGTTATTAGCCTTATACCTCAAGGAAACAGAGGGGGCGACACTGTTAACAGAATGTGAAGAGGCTAAATGAATTATAGAATTGACAGCACATAGACAGCCTGGTCTCAATGAAGTAATTCCTATTAAGCCAGCCTTAAAGAAAAGGCGGGTTCAATACAGAACACTGATTGGTTAATTATAGTTTAAAATGTTTTTTGTTTGTTGGACTGAGAAATGATATTTCAACTTGGTAATAACAGTAGTGGATGATAGGTTAGGTAGTAGATCGATCTCAAAACAATTTTAATAAGAGACTACCAGTACTAAGTAATGTTAATTGTTCCACATGAATATGCCAGTGCTACTGTTGACCAAGATAGTTTAGGAACTTGACTTAGATGAAGTGGTTCTTTTTGCAAATGCAGTTTAGCACTATTGCATACTGAACAAAAAGAAAGTACTCTATCAATGTCTTAGGTTCATAGACTAGTATTAGGCTAACTGCCCTTGCTAGCCATTTTAAGCCTAGCCAATTATCCCTTGTGAGACTCAAACCCTGCACCTTGTGTTTGTAAGGCAAACACCTTAACCATTAGGCCACCCTCCCAACCTTTTGCTAGTGAAGTCCAAAATACTAGACCTCTCACCCTTCTTTTGGTAGCTTCGGAACCTGGGTGACCATGATGCAAAATCTGGATGTATTCTTGTTGTAAGGAAGCAGGAACAACAATTTTAGGACCTTTGAAAATAATGCCATCAACATCTCAACTCTGTAAGGAAAGTAGGGTTGCACTTCAGGTGTTTTGACGGCCATCCAACATTAATGTAGTGGTTCAGCTTTTGCAAAACTGGATCAGTATTTGTATGATCTCTTTGCTCATCAAGTCTTGTGGTAGAAAAATTACACACTTCCATGACATCAAAGGCAAAATTATCTGTGTCAAGCTGTTCTGTTGTATTTCTGGGTAATCTGGATAAGGTATTAGGCAGATAAAGAAGTCTGCCTTTTATATAGACCATTTTGAAATTGCACTTTTGCAATTTAAGCATCATTCTTTGCAACCTGGCTGGAGCTGAATGCATAGGCTTCTTTAAAATAGTAACCAGAGGTCGATGATCAGTTTAAATCTGAATATCTCAACCAAAGATATAATCATGAAACTTGGAACATGCAAATACTATTGCTAAAAGTTCTTTCTCAACCTGAGCATATTGCATTTCCATTAGGGTAAGTGTTCTAAATGCATAGGCTACTTGGTCTACCCTCTTGAAGAATAACTGTGCCAAGACCAAATTTTGAAGCATCGCAGGAAAGAGTTACTGGTTTGTTTACATCATAGTATCTTAATGTATGCGGAGTAGTTATTTTCTGCTTAAGGTCTTCAAATGCTCTCTGGTGATGTTCTAACCATGACCATTTAACATTATTACATGTTAGCTCTCTGAAAGGTGCTGTCAACTCACTGAAGTTTGATATATACTTGCATAAATAGTTGACCATACCAAGAAAATGTTGTAGAGCTTGAGCATTATCTGGTGCTGATATCTGAAGAATGCCTGCTTGCTTGGAGTGGTCTGGTCTCAAACCAATGCTAGTAAACGACCTATATATGTAACTTCTGGTAGTCTGTATTTGCACTTTAGAGGATTGAGCTATAAGTTCATTTCACATGTTCTGTCTAGAACTCTCTTTAAGGTTTCTGTCATGCTCTGCTTCACCATTGCCTCTGACTAACAAATCATCTACTATTATGGCACAAGGATAACCTGGAAAAATTTACTCCATTGCACACTGAAAGACTTCACTTGCAGAATTTATTCCAAATGACATTCTAAGAAATATGTATCTTCCAAATGGGGTACTGAATGTAGTCAGGAATGAAGAGTTGACATAAAGCATCACTTGCCAAAATAATTTTTTTTATATCCTAAACAGAAAAAAAAACAGTATGCCCAATAGTACAACAAGCCTCTGTATAACTGAATTTTGCAAAATACATTTCCTGGGCACTGTAATATTCTTGAAATCACCTCTTATCAGTGTAAGAAACAATTCAAATGACTGCACTGTGGGAGTAAACTGGGCAGAAGAAGCTCAGAGTAAGAAACATTTCAAAGTAATTGCACTTTGCGAATAAACAGTACACAGCAGACTGAAATTTCCCCAAAATGGCTATACTTTGCTAAACAACTCTGTATAGTGCAAGAAATACTCTGTAATGGTGGCACTCTGCAAATAGACAGACGCAGCACAAGAAACTTGTTGAAATGGTTGTATTTGACTGCACTTTATGAAATAGTGGTACCTTGCGCACAGCACACTCTTTGGAATAAATGCACAGTAATAAACACACAGTGTAACCCCTTTTACACACTTTGAGATAGTTTGAATAACTCTAGTTATACTATTCAGAGCTCCAATCAATGTGAAGTAGCAGTTTATGCCAAAACACATTGATTCGCCAAAACCATGCAGTGGCCTTGCTTTAGTTATGCATAATGTGCCCTTTTTTACCCTTTGTTATATTTGTTTTGCTTATTTAATTGCTTTTCATGCTCATTATATTTCCTTGCACTCATTTTAACTCTAAACATGCTCAATTTGCAATTTTGAGGTAATTCTGAACCCTTTTTGTGCTTTTCTGATGCTCGTTTTATCAAATGTCTTAATTTCAAAATTTCCACTTAAGCTTTATATGCTGTTTGCTTAATAAATGTTTTTGTGCTGTTCATTTGCTTAGTAATGCATTTTGTGACCTTGTAATGCTGCATTTTATCTTTTTTATAAGATAAATTGTTTGTGTAAGTTTTCATTACCTTTAGCTCATTTCTGGTCCTTTTTTTGCTCTTGGTTCACTTAGTTTGCCTTCACTGCTAACTCTGCACCTTGTAGATCTGAAAAACAATCTCTGGAATCCTGGTTCTGACACCATATCGCTCATCTAGTCAGGATGAAGTAGATGAACATTGTTGGTTTTGTTCTAGCAGCTTTATTACATACAAGGACAAACATATATACAAACTAGCTGTCTCTTGCATAAATGTTCTGGCTGTACTCACAAAATGGCACTGAAGATAGTACATGCCTGTTATTTATATGCATGTTCAGGACTTAGAAATGCTTCTTAAAGGTATAACACATATGTTATTCTACAGGTGCCATAATCCTATGTGACATAAAACAGATAGATATCACATAACTAATGTATTACAAAAATAATCAGTTTGTGTACCCTTTTGTCAACATTAAGCACTTGAAGCACACTTTTCATTTAGTACAACTGAAGGTTAGTCAGTTGCCCCCCCCCCCCCCACACACACACACACAAACAAAGGTCTGAACAAAACAAGGATTATCAAATCAATAATGTATATATGTTTCACACAGAAATATCAGGATGCCTACACATTTTCAACAGAAAGGCAATTGAAACAAGCCTTTCTTCTTGGACCACAAAATTGTAGGTGGCTTCCCCACCCACAAAACAACAAACAAAGGTTTGTACAAACCAAGAAATACCACAGAAGTAATGCATATGTGGATTTACACACAATTATAATGATGTATACACATTTACAACAGAAAAGTCAATATATGAATATCAGTCACATCTCACTGTGCTCACCACTCCTTTGGAGGTTGCCCTGGACCTTCTCAGAAACAAAACATTATTGTCAGTGACACGTACATTGCATTTCTCTCTAATAACATAAAATATTGTAAAATCAAATTTTAAAAATAATAATTGTGCTAAAAGTATAACCTATCTCCAAAAATGTAAATGCCTGCCAAAATGCCTATTCTAACAGTCAAGTACAAGAAGTGCATACAGATAAACGCTACATTCTATGCTGGATATATAAATATATTTGTAACGTTTTACAAAATTTAGAATGCACTTGAATAATAGAAGCATATCTTAGCCAATTTACAAGCCTTCTCTGCAGATAAATGACCTTTAAAGGAATAAGTATCCTCACCTTCAAGTTCCCTAGCTACACTGTTACCTTTTTTATATTGTAGATTTAGGTCTCTGAGCACTGTGAAGATGTAGATGAGGTGTGAAATTATTATATTTGCTGAATACCAAACTTTTTACTTTGTGCAGGAGATGCAAACAAAGTGTAGACTATACAGCATTGTTAGTTGCTAATGACTTGCTGCTGTGAATGATTAATGTGAGAGAGAAGGAAAGCACATCAACAATTCAGACAACCTTCACTGCAGTGGGTGTGTCAGTGAGGATACACATACAAAACGTGGAAATAACTACAGTGAGTTTTTAAATGAAACAAAACGCCACACATTTATAGCTTTTGGTCAATAATAGCAAAACACTTATGCCTTTGCTGAAAACTGTTGTTCACTGTCATGTGTTTTATCACTCATTTAAAGGAAAATTATACAAAATGCACTGTAGACTGCATGTCTGAAATCACAGTAGAGTTAAAGGAAGAATAAACACAATACAAAGAGAAAACAGTGCTGCATTTGTGCAAACATATTCAGAAATGGTTGTTGCACTAAATACATAAGACACGCATGTAAAACCAACTGAGAATTTACAAGTGTATATCCTGTTAATAGTGTATTGCTGTGGTCTCCAAACCTTTTTGCACCAAGGAACGGTTTCATGTAAGACAATTTTCCATGGACCGGCCATCACATGCACATAAAAATAAAGCATAATAAAGTGCATAATAAATACAACTCACCATAACCCAGAAACAATGGGAGCCCTGAACTTGTTTCCCTGCAATGAGATGGTACCATCTAGTGGTGATGGGAGAGAATGACACCCAAAGTTATTCCTTATGTCCACTCTACTCTGTAATTTCATTTTGGTTGCTGTCATTGCAGAAAACCTTGCTTTAAAAATATAGGATGTTGGAAATGGAAGCAGGGTTTTCAGTGTTTATTCTAGCACTTTCTAAATTTATAAGAGCAATATTTAATATCTGTCCCTATTATTTGTGGCTCTGTCCAGATTTATTGTGCGAGAGGTTGATGTTGTGTCTTTCAGCTTTTCCCGGTTAGGGGTCACCACAGCAGAACTCCGGTCTGCTAATGATTGGCAGTTGATTTTTACATGCTGAGTTGCCAGCCCTGATGCACAACCTTCAACGAAGGTACGCCCATTCACGAATGTCTTCACGCAGAAGACGCTCTAACTGAGAATTGAACCGGACAGTGTCGTACTGTGAGGCGACAATGCTACCGCAGCACCACCACCGCAGATTATATAAGCAAGCTTAAAGGAAACCTTTTTCTGAATCTAGCAAATTTCTACGTTTATAAGAGCAATATTTAAAATCTGTACCTATTACTTACCTACAATAAGAAAGGCACTTTCCCTTGTCATAACTGTTCTTGTTTGTTTGTGTCTTTCGGCTTTTCCCGGTTAGGGGTCGCCACAACGGAACTCCGGTCCACTAATAATTGGCAGTTGAGTTTTATGTGCTGGCTTGCCGGGCCTAACGCACAACCTTCAATGAAGGAACTCTCATTCACGCATGTCACCACACAGAAGACGCTCTAACTGAAAATCGAACGGACAACGTCTAACTGTGAGGTGACAACGCTACCGCAGCACCAACTGTTCTTGTTGTTCTAGTATTATTCAGTCTACTGAATTTGTACAACCTTTGAATGGTAAGAAATTTGTGTTTTACTGTACAGCCACCTGTAACACTTCATATGTGATTTATCTAGCTTCATGTCAACAATGTTCTTGTTTCTATGTTGGGAAATCTGCAAGAAGGCTACATGACAGAATCATAGAACATAGGTCAGATATATGTAGAAAAGTTATTACAAATTCTTTGGCTCAACATGTGCAGGAGACTAATGATTCCCATCAGTTCTGTTTTCAGGTCATAGATACACTGTCATCAAATATTAGACGAGGTGATTTCATTAATAGGTTAGACACAAAAGAATATGAACGGATTATTCATTTGCAGGCTGATATTTACCCTGGTTTAAATAAACAGGGAACACTGAAACCAATATTAAAAGCTAAACAACAACAGATACATTAGAATAACAGAGAGATTATTTTATCAGTGCTGCTACTACTACTACATATGTGTATAAAATGTTGCTTTAAATTTTAAGTTTCTCAATTGATTTTTTTTAATTAATGTTGTTTGATAGGTTTGAGCTGTGTCATGTGATGTAACTGTTTAATGTATAAAAGAACTATTGTTCTTGTGAATTTTACAAACACTGAAGAAGGACTTATAGTCTGAAAGCTTTGTTATTTTATTTCTATTAAATTTAATCAGCTTGCTTTTTTTCTCCTGCAGTTGGACTGTTTTTGCTGTACTCCCCTTCATCATTTGGCTCACCTTTTTGATACTTTTACTGCCTATATAAGCCTAGCCAAAAAGGTTCCCTGGCTTTCGCCACCCAAGAAAATTATTTTCCTGTGCCCCTGTCAAGCAGTGCCACAGAAGTGATACCTAGGTGAATTTTCTATTTCACATCCAGTCGTCACGATTTTTCTTAAAGAGGGCCAATGAGGAGTTTTGTGTGACATGAATGGGCAGTTTGTTCCAGAGTATGGGAAGTCTCTGGGACAGGAATCTATCACTCTAGCATGTTCTGTTTATTGTGTTGACAAGGTTTAGGTCCCTTGAGCATGTGGTTTGGAGAGATTGGGAACTGTAGCATGTCCAACAGCTCTGGATTTGATATAGCTTTGTATGTTAGGCAGAGATGCCTCTGAGTAGGCAATATGCAATGGAGTAGAGCTGGAGTTTTTTGAGAAGGCCTGCGTATAGCATCTGTTTGAGGCCAGTAATCCTCTTAGTGAGGTATTTCTGTGGCCTTTCCAATTGTTGTAGGTGTCTTCTGAGATATATGCCAAACAGGGCATTGTACTCTATAATGGGTCTGATGAGGGATGAGTAGAGAGGAACAATGACCTCCTTTTTTCTAGAAGAGAACTCTTTTGTGATGAGGTATGCCACATAGAAGGATTTCCTGACTACTGTGGCGATGTGGTTATCAAAGAAGAGACTACTGTCCACCTGTGCTCTGAGGTCTCTTATCACACTTTCAGTGTGTAGTGAACTACCGCCTATGTGGTAGTTCATGGGTACCGAGTTTTTCCTAAAGGGGGTGACAATGCACTTCTTGGCATTGAGCTTGAGGGAATGACTTTGACACCAAGCATCTGTCTCTGTGAGGCCCTTTTGTAGAATGTCTACATCATTAGGTGATTCTATTATGGCTCCCAGTTTGCAGTCATCTGTGAACTTTGTTAGCCAAAGACCTTCTGTGTTGGCCTGCATTTCAGAGAAGTAGATGCCGAACAGAAGAGGACCCAGGACCGAACCCTGTGGTACTCCACTCATAACTGGTCTGAAGTCGGACTTGGAGTCGGCTACTTTTACTATGTGGGGTCTGTCAGTGAGCCAGTTGGCCACCCATCTTGTGACATAGGGATTTATGCTCAGTTTAATGAGTTTATCTATAATTCCAGAGTGGGGGATGGTATTGAAAGCCTTGCCGAGATCAAGATAGGCTGTGTGCACTACCTTGCCCTCATCTATGGCTCTACTGACTGCTTCAAAGAAGTCAGTCAGGTTTAGTAGACATGATCTACCTTTTACAAACCCAAACTTGAGTGGGGTCCAGGGTTTGGAGGTTATCTATGTCTTTGTTTATAAGCTCCAAGATGATACATTCCATGGCCTTGCAGACCAGGCTCATCAGGCTAATGGGGCGGTAGTTTCTGGAGTCCATGATGGCACCCCCTTTGTGCAGTGGGATAACCGTCGCTGTGCGCCATTCAGTAGGCACATAGCCTGAGGTAAGGCTATGACTGAACATGGTACTTAGGTGGGATGCCAGTTCATTCTGTAGTTCATGCAGTACATAGCTTGGGATGTTGTCTGGTCCCATGGATGCCGTGTTCTTGGTTTTGGAGAGTGTGGTCTTTACTTGTTCATCCATGATTACAGGGGCTTTGCATTCTTCCAGTATTAAGATGGGCCCTTTGGAGGGTGAGAGGTGGGTAAAGTTAGCACTGAACCTATCTGCCAGGATGTTGGCAATATCAGTTGGTTCTGTATATTTAGTGCCATTGTGCTGTAGCTCAGAGCAGATCTGAGTGTTGCCATTGAGATTCTTTGTGGTTGTCTTTGGAATCAGTGGCAATTTTATTTTCATAACTGGCTTTGGAGGATTTTATGAGGGATCTCAGCTTCTTGCTGAGGCTGACCAGGGAGTTCCTCCAATCTTGAGATTTTACTTTTTTTTGAAACAGCTTCTTCCTTCTGTTGTAGAGTTTGTTTATGGCAGGGGAACACCAGATTGGCTTCCTTTTTTCGGAGGATAGCGTCTTGGTTCTGTTGAGGATGGCAAGATTCATGCACTCCTGTATGTCCTTATATAGTGCATTTAAGATTTAGCAGTCATACCTCTATTTTCCATCTGCATGGGTGTCAAGAAATTTGCCACTTCTGTCATAAGAAGCATGAAGTTGGCTTTGGAGTAGTTTTTGATGGTGGTTTCCTTAATGGGAGGTGGGGGTGGGATATGGATGTCTAGGGTGATTAGCTTGTGGCCGGATCTGACCCACGAGGAATTGACCTCTGGTGTGGAACACTGGTTACCCATATTAGTAATGACCAGGTCCAGGATATTGCTGCCCCTGGTGGGGGTGTGGACAAGCTGATCCAAGACGTTGGAATTTATGAATTCCAGAAAATGTTGAGTGAATGAGTTGATACATGAGTAGTTTTCCCAGTTGGTGGTGGGGTAGTTGAAATCACCCATAATTATGGTATTGGGTTGTACTTTAATATTTTCCAGTATCTTAAAAAATGAAGAGTGGGAATCTTGGGGCATGGTGGGGGATCTGTAACAAGCTGCAACCTGGATTGCAGTCTTGCCCAGTGTTAGTTGCACTTGCATAATTTTGGATGCATTATGTTGAGCAACTAGCCTGGAGATGTGGATATCCTTAATGAATATGGACATGCCTCCACCTTTAGTGTTTCAGTCCAGGTTAGATGGCTGAAAGGTATAGGTTCATAGGTTCATAGGTTGGTACTAGGCTTTCAGCCCTAGGGCCTATACAAGCTTAGCCATAACAATTACCTGGATATTTCTTCCCACAATATTTACTTCTCTGGACCCCTGTCTAGCAGGGTGACTGACATGATCCCTGGGGTGAATTTCCTATCTCCCATCCAATCATCAAGGTTCCTTTTGAAGAGGGGCAATGAGGCGCTTTGTTTGACATGTATGGGCAGTCTATTTCAGAGTATGGGGATTCTCTGGGTCAGGAACCTATCCCTCCAGCATGTTTTGTTCATTGTGATGACAAGGTTTAGATCCTTGGAGCATGTGGCTCTGAGGGATTGAGATTTCTTTAAGTGGAGCATGCCCAACAGCTCAGGGTTTGACATGGCCTTGTATGTTAAGCAAAGATTGCCTCTGAGTAGACGATATGTCACAGAGTATAGCTGGAGTTTTTTTAGATGGTCAGCATATGGCATCTGCTTTAGGCCTGTGATTCTTTTAGTGAGGTATTTCTGTGGCCTTTCCAGCTATTGCAGATGTCTTGTGAGGTACATACCAAATGAGGCATTATACTCTATAATGGGTCTAATGAGGGATGAGTACAGTGGGACAATTACCTCCTTTTTTCTGAATAAAAAGCCCTTAGTGATGAGCTGTGCCACATAGAAGGATTTCCTGACTGTTGTGGCGATGTGGTTATCGAAAGTGAGACCACTGTCCACCTGTGTCCCTAAGTATCTCATCACACTTTCGATGTTTAGTGTACTGCCACCTATGTGGTAATTCATGGGTACATGTTTTTTTTCCAAAGGGGATAACTATACATTTCTTGGCATTAAGCTTGAGCCCATGGCTCTGGCACCAGGCATCTGTTTCTGTAAGGCCCTTTTGTAGAATATCCACATCATTTGGGGATTCAGTAATGGCTCCCAGTTTGCAGTCATCTGCGAACTTTGTTAGCCAGAGTCCCTAAGTGTTGGCCTGTACTTCAGAGAAGTAGATTCCAAACAAGAGTGGTCCCTGTATTAAACCCTGAGGTACTCCACTTGTCACTTGTCTGGAGCTGGATTTGGAGTCGGCTACTTTTATAGTCTGGGTTCTGTCAGTAAGCTAGTTGGCAACCCAACAAGTGACGTAGGGATTTATGCCCAGCTTAGTAAGTTTATCTATGATTCCAGAGTGGGGGATGGTGTCGAAGGCCTTGGTGAGGTCCAGATAGGCTGTGTGGACCACCTTAGCCTCATCCACAGCTTTGTAGATTGGTTCAAAGAAGTCAATCAGATTCAGTAGACAAGATCGGCCCTTCACAAACCCAAACTGGGTGGGGTCCAGTGTTTGAAGGTTGCCAATGTCTTTGTTTATAAGTTCCATGATTATGCGTTCTATGCCCTTGCCAATCAGGCTTGTCAGTTTGATGGGACAGTAGTTTCCAGGATACAAGGTGGATCCCCCCTTGTGGAGTGGGATAACTGTAGCTGTGTACCACTCAGTGGGCACGAAGCCTGAGGTGAGGCTATAATTAAACATGTCACTTAGGTGAGGTGCCAATTCATTTTGTAGTTCATGTAGTACACAGCTTGGGATGTCATCTGGTCCCATGGATGCTGTATTCTTAACTTTGGAGAGTGTGGTTTCTACCTGTATGGCCGTGATTACCAGAATTTGGCAATCTTTTGGTATTGAGATGGGCCCTTTAGGGGGTATAGTATTAGTTATAGCCTGGTAATGCAGGGGTGCCCTCTGGAGCCTTGAACCAGGTCTCTGTCACTGCACAGATGCAAGTGTTCTCTATTTTAAGGAGTGCCTCTAGTGAGTGCATTTTGAGGTTTATACTTATAGCATTGAGTAGCATTACCCTCAGAGTTTGCTTGCTTGTACCTGTTACAGTGGTGAATTTAGCATTTGAACCTTGCCTAAAAAAAGCACTATAGGGGTTGCAAGAGTCTTAGCCAGTATCTGGAATCCCAGGGATGACAGGTGCAGGCTATCTCTGGCAAAGCATCATGGTCTGTAGACATGGTCAACAGACAACGATGCTTTGCCAGAGATGGCCTGCACCAATCGCCCCTGGGATTCTGGATACTGGCTAAGGGTTTTGCTGCCCCATAGTGCCTTTTTTAGGCAAGGTTCAAATGACAACTTCACCACCGTAACAGGAACAGGCAAGCAAATACTGAGGGTAATGTTACTCAATGCTAGAAGTATAAATCTCAAAATGCATTCACTCAAGGCAGTCCTTAAAATGGAGAACATTGATATCTGTGCAGTGACTGAGACCTGGTTCAAGGCTCTAGAGAGCACCCCTGCATTACCAGGCTATAACTCAAACTGCACTTTTCGGCCATCTAACCTGGACCAGAACACCAAAGGCGGAGGTGTGTCCATATTTATTTAGGATATCCACACCTCCAGGCTAGTTGCACAGCATAATGCATCCAAGGTTATCTAAGTGCAACTAACTCTGGGCAAAACTGCAATCCAAATTGTAGCTTGCTACAGATCCCCCACTATGCCCCAGGATTCCCACTCCTCTTTTCTTGATCTACTGGAAAATATTAGGGTTCAACCAAACACCCTAATAATGGGTGATTTCAACTACCCCATGATTAACTGGGAAAACTACTCATGTACCAACTCCTTCACTCAATGCTTTCTGGATATCATAAATTCCAATGCCCTGGATCAACTTATCTACACCCCCACCAGGGGCAACAATATCCTAGACCTAGTCATTTATCAACATGAGTGACCGGTGTTCCACACCTGAAATCAACTCCCCATTGGTCAGATCCGACCATAAGCTAATCACCCTAGATATCTGCATCCCACCCCCACTCACCATTAAGGAAACCACAGTAAAAAATTCTCCAAAGCCAAATTCATGCTTTTTAAGACAGAAGTGGCGAACTTCATGACACCCATGCAGATGGACAATACAGTTACGACTGCTAAATCCTACACAAATGCACTCTATAAGCACTTACACGAGTTCATGGATCGTGCTATCCCAAACAGAATCAAGACGCTATCCTCCAAAAAAGGAAGCCAATCTGGTGGTCCCCTGCCATAAACAAACTCTACAACAGAAGGAAGAAACTGTTGCAAAAGAGAGTAAAATCCCATTAGTGGAGGAGGAACTCCCTGGTCAGCCTCAGTAAGAAGCTGAGATCCCTTATAAGATCCTCCAGAGCTAGCTATGAAAACAAAATCACCACTTATTCTAAGGGCAACCACAAAGCACTATATAGCGATGTCAAGAATTTCAATGGCAACACCCAGATCTGCTCTGAGTTACAGCACAACAGCATGAAAATTACAGAACCAACTGATATTTCCAACATTTTGGCAGATAGGTTCAGTGCTAACTTTACCCCCCCACCCCCTAAAAGGCCCATATCTATACAGGAGGAATGCAGAGTCCCTGTAATCACATCTATGCAGGTAAAAGCTGCACTCTCTAAAACCAAAAAGCAATCATCCATGGGACCGGACAACATCCCAGGCTGCGTTTTACACAAACTTCTGAATGAACTGGCTCCCCACCTAGGCACCATGTTGAATCATAGTCTTATGTCAGGCTTTGTGCTCACTGAGTGGCACACAGCAACAATTATCCCACTCCACAAAGGGGGAGCCACTTCTGATCCTGGGAACTATTGCCCTATTAGCCTGATGAGTCTGGCCTGCAAGGCCATGGAACGTATCATCATGGAACACACAAACAAAGACATTGGTAACCTCCAAACTCTGGACTGCACCCAGTTTAGGTTTGTGAAAGGCAGATCATGCCTTCTGAACCTGATCGTCTTCTTTGAGGCAGTCACCAAAGCTGTAGATGAGGGTAAGGTGGTTCACACAGCCTATCTTGTCCCTGCCAAGGCTTTCAACACCATCCCCCATTCTGGAATTATAGCTAAACTCACTAAACTAGGTATAAATCCCTACATCACAAGATGGATTTCCAACTGGCTCACTGACAGAACCCACACTGTAAAAGTTGCAGACTCCAAATCTGACTTCAAACCAGTGACAAGTGGAATACCATAGGGTTCAGTCCTGGGACCTGTTTGGTATCTACTTCTCTGAAGTACAGGCTAACACAAAAGGCCTCTGGCTAACGAAGTTCACAGATGACTGCAAACTAGGAGCCATAGTCGAATCCCCAAATGATGTGGACATCCTACAGAAGGGCCTCACTGAGAAAGATGCTTGGTGTCAGAGGCATGGCGTCAAGCTCAATGCCAAAAAGTGCATTGTCATCCCCTTTGGTAAATACTCTGTACCCATGAACTACCAGATAAACGGCACTCTACGTAACACCAAATGTGTGATAAGAGACCTTGGGACCTAGGTGGACAGTAGTCTCTCCTTTGATAATCACATCACCACAGCAGTCAGGAAATCCTTGTATGTGGCACACCTCATCACAAAAGGGTTCTCATCCAGGAAAAAAGGGGTCATTGTTCCCCTCTACTTGGCACTCATTAGACCCATTATAGAGTACAACACCCCTTTTGGCAACAACTAAATCTCACACACACACACAAGGCACCTACTAAATCTCACACACACAAAGCAACAACGACATCTCACACACACACATACAAGGCAACAACTAATCTCACACACAAGGCAACAACTAAATCTCACACACGCAAGGCAACAATTAAATCTCCCCCAGCAAAAATGAGGCAATGTGGTGAATTTAAAATTGAGGTGGCCGGAATGCATGCATGCATAGACATATGTATGAGACCATAGAAGACGCTGTCACCATGGTCTTGCATAGACGTACATATGGGACTGTAGAAGATGCTGCCACCATGGTCTTGCAGCTGTAAAAGTGTGTGGGGGGTGCTCCTCCCCCCCTCACTCTATGATTCCGGCGCCCTTCACATACATGGTATTATATCTATTATATGTGTAACTGACAGTTATGGTTCTGTAATTATAAATGTATTTTCAGACCAGAGATGGACTTCATAGTTTACCGACAGTCATCTACACATGGCTGTAAAACAGGGTGTATTGTGTGGTCTGAACTAGAACTCAAAAATCTATCCTGAAAGTAATAAAAGTATATGCATTTCCAGTACATTATCGCATAAACTAGGACCTTGTCATGTCACACATATGCATGGTTAATTGGGTCTATATCAGATGAACAAACTTTCAAAAGTTCGACTGTCATATGGTTGACACCATATGATCGAATTTTTGAAAGTTCGAACGTTTTAATGGTGATCTCCATACAGCACAGAATGGGAAGATTTCCCTTTTCTGAACTGTAGTGCAATCTTGGAATTGGTATATTTAAAGAGCAGGGGTTGTGAGGGGAACAGCCCCCTATGTGGGGCATGCAGGGTGACTTGCTCCCCTGCTTAAAACGTTCAGGTAGGTTATTTGTGTAGTTTATTTTTTTTTTATTAGATTTTTGAACTTTTAAAAGTTTGATTATATGGTGTCGACCATATGACAGTCGAACTTTTGAAAGTCCGATTATCTAATATAGACCTGGTTAATTGAAGTATAGCAGCACTAACTCTTTAAGGTGTATATTATTAATGACCATGCTTGACAACAACTTATTCTCTGGTGGTGAGGGAAAAACACTATGTGGAGATATATGTTTTCTCTTTTTCACATAGGTTTGAATCCCACATTGTACAAATTACTTTTTTCAGTGTGTAAATCACACAAAATATGTATTTAGTCATACAGTTGATTTTCCCCAAATTCATGTCTTAAAAGCCAAGTCATTTAACATATCAGTGTTGATCATTAGACAAACTGTTGTCAAGTCTAGTTGCACACATGCAATAAATTAATGCCAAATGTCACATTATCCTTTCTATTTCATAAACTTCCTTCCTTTCTGTTTGACAATGCTACTCTCTGGTTAATATATCGCAAAAGTGGTTGGCATGGTTGTGCAGGCTTGCGCACTAGCTGTAAAATGTGATATCACGAATTGGCGGGAAACACTTCAACTGTTCTTGGATGACCTGAGCAGACATGGTAGGAGCCGGGAAGGATGGTGTCCAATTCAGGGCTCAAAGATGGGATGTGAAGGAGTTAGAACTATTTACTGTACTCCTTGTAAAGTGCTACAACCATAGGCTGCTGCAGGAGGACTATACCAAGTCTCAGTATAAGGCTGAGGCTTGAAACAGTCTGGCCAAGGTTGTCTCCAATGCGACTGGCATACCATACACTCAGGAGCAATGCAGGCACCATTGTAATGACCTGAAATGGTGCAAGCAGGCACAACTCAACTAACCACCTACTCCCAGGTCTTCATAGCTTTATCACATAATAGCTCTGACCTACTTGTCAATATGAATTTGTAGAGCATCACTGACAAAATAAACACGTTTCATGCTTTCCTCTCCTTATACTTCTCTGACATAGCAGTAATAATTGAAACTTGATGAAAGCCTAACATAACTGACAATGAAATTCTAACCCCAGGTTATAACATTCACAGTCTGGACAGAATGCACAAACTTGGTGGTGGTATAGCTGTAGCCTAGAAACATACTCTAAAGGTTGAACCCATAGAATGAAACCCTCCAGAATTCAATGACACTGCAATATTATTTACCTTTCTCAAAATTAATCCCAAAAAATATATAATCGTTATATCAATCTACATCCCACCTGGCAACAACCTTTCCATAACCAAAGCCTTTCTTCATTAGTCTTCCTCTACATTCAGTCAGGAACTATAATAATGGGGGACTTCAATATGGACTGGCTCACCTGTGCCTCCAACAACCCCTCTAACTGTATAAACCCATACTGATATACCCAAACTATACAGTCCACAACCAGAATAGACAAACACAGCAAAAGGCAGTCAATACTTGACTGGATCTTAACCAAAGACCTTCACTAGCCTACGTATCAGGTTGCTTTCCTGATAGCCTCAGCAACCATCATCCCACCTATCTTCTTAGGCAATGTCTATACCCCCAAAAAATGCCAGATATAAACAAATTCACAACAAAATACACTTTTCACCTGAGAATTTCATCTCACTCCTGCAGCACTGTGACTGGACTCCCCTAAAGCATCTCCAACTTGACTCTGCCACACAATACTTTAATACCAAATTCTTAAACCTACTAAGCAGTCTAGCACCCTCCAGGGCTTTTTGAGTAAAATCTACCTATGCACCATGCTTATCTAAAGATACCAAAGCACTACTTATTCTGAGAGACAAAACCTGGACACAATATCAGGTAAACAAAAGTCAGGAAACCCTAGACCACTACCTCCAGCTAAGACATAATTCAAAAAAAACAATTCAAGCATGATAAAAAGTATATTATGCTAAGACACAGCAAAAAATCAAAACAACCAGCAAAAATTCTGGGGAGTTATAAAACAACTTCTTCAACCGGGCCAATCATCAACTCCAACCCCCCCCCCCCACCACAAACACAACTGACAGCATAGCAACCCAGTTTAATACATATTTCACCAATGCTATACTATCACGAATCAAAAACATCAACAATACTCCCCTGTCCATTCCCACAAAAGCTGAAGCAACTTCTAATTCATTCATCCTAAAACCTGTTCAAAACAACACAACAAAAAAAACTATGCAACAAACTAAAATCCACATCTCTAGCAGCAGATCAACTCCTAACTGAATATCTCAACCTAGCAGCCAACGTTATCACTTACCCCATCTTCATTTTGATCATCTGGTCCATCTCAGAGCAATATATTCCCAAACTGTGGAAAATCTCCTATATCACTCCTCTCCACAAAGATGGCACATCAACAGACTTCTCAAACTACTGACCAATAGCTATACTAATCCCGCTCTCAAAAATTCTAGAAAAATGTATATACAGTCAGCTCATGAATTAGCTTCTAAGCAACAACCTGCTTACTGAATACCAACATGGCTTCAGACCCAGTCACAGCACCACAACCACCCTTATAAGCTTCACCAACACAATCAACCAACTCAAAAATAATGGACAACTAGTTTCCTCCATTTTCCTATATATGTCCAAGGCATTCAATGCAGTTTCCCAGCATAGACTCCTCAATGAACTTGCTTTGTTAAACCTAAACCAAACCATGCTCTCATGGTTTCAAAATTACCTGTCTGATAAACAACAAGCAGTCAGATGTTAAGGTGATCTATCCTCCCTGTTACCAGTCACAGTAGGTATTCCACAAGGTTCAATTCTAGGGCCTCTCCTCTTACTATCTTCACCAACAAACTCTACTCTGCTACTAACCTAGACACTATCATTCAATACGGAGATGACTCCACCCTCATCTGTGCTGCACCCTCCCTTCCACAGCTCCAACAAATAACCCAAAAATCCTTCTCAGCCATAGAATCCGAATATCAACTCATTCTCAACCCTAATAAAGCTAAATTAATGCTCTTTTCAAGTAACAAATCAGCTGACCTTATGTCCTCCTTCCTCATCCATTCAGCAAACAACAACAAAATTGAACCTGTCTCTCATACTAAACAGCTTGGTGTCACCATTGACAACAGCTTGAGATTCAATAAACACTTATTACTAGTCATTAAAAGACCCATTATGCAGCCTGGCTCTCTCTACAGAGTTAAATCATACCTCACTAGCTCCACCAAGCAAGCTGTCACCAGGACCCACCTAATATCTACCTATGTACACCTCACCCATCTTCACCAACCTTAAGAAAATTGACCTAGCTAAACTTGAAGCCTGCTATAACAAAGTCATCAGATTTGCCACAGACTCACCACATAGATTCCGCCAGTGTACAGCTCTTCAACAACTGAACTTGCTAGAACTACCCAACCTCCTATCCGCCTATCAGCTCATGACCACCCATACCGTAATATACCAACCAGACAATGCCCAGCAATTCAAAATGTACTAGAACTCTCTAATAACAGAACTCTAAGATATTCTCTTTAATCATACATCTGGACTGGAATGCCATCCCTTAACATATCCATAGTACCACCACCTCATCCAAGTTTAAACAACTTTTCAGGGCATACTTAACTAACAACTGGTTCTGCTCATTCACAGTCCCGGGGTGATGCTATCACACATTTTATCTCTTTTACCATATCTCCACCATTTTCTCTACTGTTTTATTTCCTTCTATAACCTCTCACACTCCTATGTAAACATTTTCTCCACTATTCTTTCTATCTCCCATTTTACCTCTTTAACCACTATAAATTTATCCTTTTCAACCTATTTTGGCAATTTAACTTGTACTCATTGTCCACTTATTCTCCAAGCAGTAGCTGATGCATTGTTTGTCTATATTGTATTCTGTTATTCTATGCACATTATTGGTTTACCTTGTATTATGTTATCCTATAGAGATTATTTATTTATTGCATTTGTTTACTGGGATGGTCCATTGGGCCAGAAGTTCCCATTTTCAGTGGAGACCCAGAGAGAAAAGCTCCACATATAAGACAGTACACATACTATACAGAGTATATAAATGGAAACATTTAGTACATATTTATAGAAGTTTACAAATATAATGACACAATATACAGTACACCTAGTTACACCTTGAACAGTATACATGTTATACATTGGGTATAGATGAAGACATTCATTTCATATAATTATTAGCTTACATGTGTGTATGTAGCCCTTCTTGCAGTGGGAGTAGCACAGTTACAGGAGTCAGTTAAAGAGGCTAAACATTGTAGCATGTTTAGGTGGAAATCAATCAGATAGGTGGGCTAAATGAGTAATGTTATAGGAATCAGGCAAATACTTAAGTTATTGAATGTATATAATGGTATGATAGTGAGACAGGCTATGCAAGTGGCTGGTTGTCTAAGGGTAAGTGTGAGAGGGGAGTTAAGCAGAAGGTAGTACACAATGAACTGGAGGGTGGTAGCATAGCAGTTAAAAAGGGAGGTTTGGAGTAGTATGAGTAGAGAGGTTATTTTATATGAGGTGGGGAGTTAAGTAGAAGGAGATACAGAGTAGAAGAATTATACATAAGGAAATAAAAGGTGATAGAGAGGAGTTAGGAGGGAGGATGGGAGTAGTGTGAATAGAGAGGTTACATAATATGAGATGTGGTGTTAGCACATGTGCATAGCCATGTTGAGGAGAGGTGCTGTTTCAGATTACTGCTTTAAGTCTGTAACTAATATGTAACTAATATGTAATAGAGTGTGTGCTTGTTAAATTGTACTTTGGAGCTTTTCTTCCCAGGCGTTCGCTAAAAAAGGGCTACTAGACCAGTCGGAACACCCCACCCATAATCAAATGTAAAATAAATAAATTAAATAAGTAAATAAATAAATACGTTTAGGACTTCTGGAATCCCACAGAAGTGTAAACGTACAGATAACGCAATTTTAATTGATATGGAGAGCTGTAGATAGACAAGACTGGTATGCATAATGCTTTCGTGTCTCTTTTTCTCTCCTTTATTTTAAAGCTGCTCAGGAAATGCTAGTGAACAGGGAGGCTCATGCTGAAAAATTAGAAAGACTCAGAGAGGGAAGGGGTATGCATGCAGTATAATTGGCATGACTGTGTTAAAATTATTGTTTTTCCATTCATTACTAGCAATTTAAGCATGCAGATCTTAACTGTAAAAGCAAGCATGAATGCTTTCTTTTGTAGCTCTTGCTAATTGTATTAGGCAAGTGTAATACTGCATTTAGATTTGGTGGGTTCAATTCCCACAAGCAACACATATACTATAATTACAAAAATGCCATTTTTAGTTTGAATTCCTACAAAACTGCTTTAATGTCATGTTGTTAGCTTAAGTAGTGCTATATTTAAAAGCATATATGCAATATCTGAATATTGCAAAGATTAATTGTTATATTTCACAATCCTATTTTAGATTTGGAAAGCTATACTGCCAAGTATATTTATTGTAATTGTGATGCCCCACCTCTGGCCCAGTAATTAAGGAGCTTCAATTCTCACCACTGGTATCAGTGGGGGATGTTCACTGGGAGGATAACAGATACACACAGAATATTTCCAGACACAGCTCTCTGCATCAAGTGCAATTTCCCTTAAGAGCACACAGAGACTACAGTTAGTCCAGGGATGGTTTCTCCCTCTTTCTCCAGATCCCCAGTAAGACTCCCCTTTGGCACAGCTAAAGAGTTGAGATTTCAGCTGAGTATCCAAGTCAAGACCTCCAGCACCCTCTCTGTCCAACCAGTGCTTTGTGTCCCTGCCAAATTAGTTGACACAAAGACTCTTGAGATTTGATTTACACACACACACACATACACACACACACACACACACACACACACACACACACACACACACACACACACACACACACACACCTGGAGAAGACTGGTACAGGTTTACTAACTATGACCCCCTTCAGCCCAGACTATAAGGTAGTTACCAGTGCCACCAGCCACTCCTGCCAACTACCTTAAGGCCCTTACAAGGGTACCCAATATACTGAGTGAAATTAATATTAATACAAATGGTAATTTGACCAAGAGCAAGACTATTAAGAGTGGCCCACACAGTGTCACCAAATAAATATGCAAGTACTCTTAAAACTTAAATATCTCTACAATGATCAGCCACAATGAAGGGTTTAAATATATTTAATAATAAATGATAAAATAAAAGAAAATACTAAGTTTCAGATCACGGGAAATATTTAAAATAGCATTGAAGGACAGGCTCAGACAAATAAAAAACTATCTAAACTAAGCTTCACTATATTCTTGACTGAATCCAAGAGAATTATACTATTCCTTAATGACTTACTTAATAGAACAAGGCAGATGATGTGGTGATAGGTCCTTCTTTTTGTCAGGCCCAAGACAGAATACAGAATGCTCTGTCTCACTAAGAGACTTCTCAAAATAATATCTAAAATATTACTTCTGGGATAGCTTGCAGAATGACATCACTTCTGGTCATCGGACTTCTAGCTCCCATGCAAACCCCCATTACTAAAAGCTGGCAGGATTTAGCACATACCTGTAAAAATACACACACAAGGACTTTTGATCAGATCTGTGGCAGGTGTTGAAAGTCATAAAACAAATTCACACCTCCTTGCTTCCAGAGTAGTAATTAGTTCACCCAAAGACAATACAGAAAACTTCCTAATATAAACGTTGTCTCTGGCTGCATTGAAAACTGTAAGATAGCATCTTTATGGCCTAGCCCATAAAGTGATTTAATTTCAGATATATTTTAAAGTTTTCTGAACATATACATTTAAACAGTTACAACAGTGCATGTATATTTCTGTTCTCTGCCATAGGGCACACAAACACAAGCACCTTACAAATACCTTTTCAACACAAATATCTGTACAAATCAATTTGACATACACCTGACATACAGTTCTAATACATTTGTAACACAAACATGTTGCATAAATCAGTTTGATATTCACAAATGACATATTATTTACAAAATTTCATCTCGGTGTGCTGGCAGTGCCTCCTATTGTCACTTTAATAAAAAATGTATTTGACATAAAATGGTTCTAATAATCTGTTTTTTTTTTTTTGCCTCCGCAGCTCCTGCACTACATGGCTTATCCACAGTAGGTAGCATTGCCCAGGCTGCTGGTGCATTGGTACCCTCCAGAAGTATTGGTGGAGGTGGAGATTACATTACTCAACAGAAGCTGCAGTTTTGGCACATGAGGTATTAGAAATTAGCATTGATGCTTACCTCAGCTGTCTGGTGGAGAAGTTGCTCCTTAGAATGCAAAAAACCCCTCATGTCAAGTAATTCTACAGGGAGCTGAGGAAAGGGATAGTCATGATAGTTCTGACTGTGAGGACTAGAGTCTCAACTGTTCCCATGCATTACAGACCTGTGCCTCCAATGTCCCCTACCTATCTTCAATCATGGTGTCCCCAACCATTTGCGTCTATCACCATACTCGTTTCTGTCTTGTTTCTCCTGTTTGTCTGCACCTGCTTCCTCACCTACCTTACCAACCTAAACCTCACATTCCTATGTCCCTTCCCAAACATTCCTCTTTTCTTGAACCCCCCCCCAAAAAAAAAAATTGGCACCAGTCCCATAAAAAAAAATTGTCCCATTCATAGCATTCTACTTCACATATGTGCCTTCTCAACATACTTGATTTTGTCCACCAACACTACTCTCCATGAAAATGGCCAAACCAAAAACCAGACAAATAGAAATAAATAAATGTACCAACAACAGGAACTGGAGGACGAAAACCACCACAACGAATTTTGACCTAGGTTTCGTCTTTATTCAGACTTCTTCAGAATAAATGTTAAAAACTATACGCACACCAGAATTTTATACAGCTTAAAATGACATTTATTTATTTATTTTTTTTATTTAACATTTATTTAACATTTGTTGACCGGGAATGTCCGACTAGGTTCCACAGAGCCTGTTTTCAGCGGAGGCCCGGGGAGAAATGCTCCATCATTAATCAATTAATTAATTAGTCAGTTAAAAAACTTTCATCCTACTTAAAGCAACCTGAGCACACACATACAAACAACTTGATATTGTGATAGCATACTACATTAATAATAAAATAGATGAATAATTCAAAATTCCAATTCAAAAAATACACAATGAAATATAATAAAATAATATGATTAAACCACACACAAAATAGTATACAAGAATAAACTAAGCACAATCATTATACATGACAAGTGAACTTATGGGCTAATTACCCAAGAATGTGCTTTACTTTCAAGATTGGGGCTATACTAATGTGGTCATTGATGCCAGGGAAAACTGTCGCATTCAACCTAAGTTGCCACCTCACCTCACTGATGTCTAAATGCATTTCTAGAACATTACCCTGTACATCCTTAGCAATGTTTTACAATATACAAAAAAGTGTATCCACTTTCTGAAGGTAATACTAGGTATCAAGATTATACAGCCAATCAGCCATTGAGTGGTGAAGTGAAAGTGACGAGAGTAACCGGTAATACTAATACGAGAGTGGTTGGGGAGGAGTTCCCTTTAGAAGAAGGGCTGAGATGCTCGGAGAGGCTAAAGGGTCATGTTCAGATGAATCAACAGCAGGGAAGCGGCGAATTCAGCGATTACCTGCAGCAGGGAGCAAGGCCAAAAGGGAGGTTTCATCAGCAGCAACAACGCAATGTAGGCCAAACCGAGTGGAGAAGGTGACATTGGATGGTCCGGTCTTGTTTGAAGGTGAGACTTTCTTTCAGCATTATCAGGACAAATTTGTTAACATCCAGTTATCGAATATCATCGGAGTGGCTGGCAAGTTTATTGGGATGGAGATTACTGAATTTGAATTAGTAAATGCCAGCGTTAATGGGGCGGAAGTCAATGGTTTCAATCAAGTTAGCACCAATGAGTGTAATAGACCTAATAATTTTTTTCAAGCTGAGCGGGTCGCTAGTATTGGTGTTGACGAGACGACCTGTATAGACTTTGCTCCAACTGGTTGGGTCAATACGAGTGAGTTCAACGATCATGTTTTTCCTAATTTAAATGACATTTCTGTTGTGGACACAAGGGGGGCAATTTCAAATGACAACACCAAGTTTGATAATAACAATGATCATTTTAAGCTGTATAAAATTCTGGTGTGCGTATAGTTTTTAACATTTATTCTGAACAAGTCTGAATAAAGACGAAACCTAGGTCAAAATTCGTTGTGGTGGTTTTCGTCCTCCAGTTCCTGTTGTTGGTCCATTTATTTATTTCTATTTGTCTGGTTTTTGGTTTGGCCATTTTCATGGAGAGTAGTGTTGGTGGACCAGACATTCTAGGGCTGTTGAAACGAATTAACCAACAACTGGCTGAGCACACAATACAAATACAGCAGTTGGTTAATAAGCAGCTAAATGGTTCAAATATTGCAGCAGAGTCGGATTCCGGAGGTTTGTTACCTGGCCAAAATGCTTCCAGAGGAGTGGTGGCTGCAGTACCATGTTCCAGTCCTCCTGAGGTGAATACCAGTTTGGGGGCTCCTATTTCAGCATTGAGGAACAAAGGTGTGGCAGGTAATTCAGTGAATTTGGATGCAATGCGGTGGAAAGTTAACAACTACAATTTTCAACAGAATGGGATGATGTCCAACCCAGGGGGGGCTGTAAATAAGCCCTTAACCGAATGTTTGAAAGATTTCAATAAAAAGCTATTCTCCATGAAGAAATTGCAGATTGAAAACAGTTACCTGCATAAAAACATTGAGTTGGGCTTAGTACCGCGGGGTTTACGGACCTGGAAGTACCCAAATGGAATTGAAGGTAAAAATGAAATGTTGGAGGAAGTTCACAAATTGTATGACAAAACGGGTCTTGAACTTATGAACATTATTATTAAATACAATGATCAGGTGATTGCTGGTTATTTGGCTGAATTAGAGACTGAGAATGAAGCTATTACGGCTGATCTAAATTTTGAGCACTATTACACTAACTACACTAACATGTTGGTGAGTGTAGAGTCACATTGTGCGACTATACATGGGAGAAAAGCTCACAAAATTGTTCGGGACACTAATGAATACAAAAACAAAAAAGTGTATCCGCTTTCTGAAGGTAATACTAGGTATCAAGATTATACAGCCAATCAGCCATTGAGCGGTGAAGTGGAAGTGACGAGAGTAACCAGTAATACTAATACGAGAGTGGTTGGGGAGGAGTTCCCTTTAGAAGAAGGGCTGAGACGCTCGGAGAGGCTAAAGGGTCGTGTTCAGATGAATCAACAGCAGGGAAGCGGTGAATTCAGCGATTACCTGCAGCAGGGAGCAAGGCCAAAAGGGAGGTTTCATCAGCAGCAACAACGCAATGTAGCCTGAACAGAGTAGAAAAGGTGACATTGGATGGTCCGGTCTTGTTTGAAGGTGATACTTTCTTTCAGCATTATCAGGACAAATTTGTTGACATCCAGTTATCGAATATCATTGGAGTGGCTGGCAAGTTTGCTGGGGTGGAGATTACTGAATTTGAATTAGTAAATGCCAGCGTTAATGGGGCGGAAGTCAATGGCTTCAATCAAGTTAGCACCAATGAGTGTAATAGACCTAATCATTTTTTTCAAGCTGAGCAGGTCGCTAGTATTGGTGTTGACGAGACGACCCGTATAAACTTTGCTCCAACTGGTTGGGTCAATACGAGTGAGTTCAACAATCATGTTTTTCCTAATTTAAATGACATTTCTGTTGTGGACACAGGGGGGGGGCAATTTCAAATGACAACACCAAGTTTGATAATAACAATATTTTGAGCAACACTGGCATGTGCAAAGACTTATTTAGTACATGTACAAGCGAAGAAACGAGGCAGACAATTGCTGATTTTTGTACATGTGATGGGGACAAAGTTCTTAACCTTGTTCATGAATTATCTGATTCAAACACTGGTATGGGAATGAATGACATAGTTGGCACTAATGTTGTTTTAAATAACTTGCCAATGACTTTTTTTGTTAATAATGAAGTTATAAGGAAATTTACATGAAGTTGTAGTATTGGGTGAAAGTATGGGTTCTGTGGAGTCTTTTACTGATTGTGGACTGGCTGGATTAAGTGTGGGTATCAGTATTTACTCGGTGCCTGATAGTTCAGCAGAAGTTAATAATGAACATGCAATTTCTGGTCAATTTTACGAAGATTCCATCAATATTAGCAATGGGGACATTAGTGTTATTATTGAACAGTTGATTTCCATCGTGGACAACCAAATAGGGATATGTAATGGTGAACACCTGAGTAATCCTTTGGTTGTGTGTAATAGATTTGGTGACTACAAAGTATATAATTTTTCTAGTAAGGTTATTAACACAAGACATGTGGAATTATTGTCAAAGGGTTTACTTTTGTTCCCCTAGTCAGGGGTAACTTAAGTGATATTCTCATTGATTTAAAATTATTGACAAGGAAGATGAATTTAAAGTTGATGTTTCAAGATGAAGCTCAAGGGCAAAGGGAGGTGTTAAAAAAGCCCAGTAAGTTCATACCACCTTCAAACAGTATAGTTGGATTATTTGAGAAAATTTGTGAGCTGGACATAAGAGATTATATTAACAGAAGTAAGTCCGCCAATGGATTTTATGCATTTAACAGTCTAAATAACCTAACTAAGGATGAACGGAGCTTGTTAGATGAATTGGTTAGGGACAGGTCCATTAGATTCATGAAGCCCGACAAGGGCAGTGGTTTAGTGGTTATGGATAGAAATGATTACATCAATCACATGTTAATAATGCTAAGTGGGGAGACCTATGAGGAAAGCAGTTTAAACCAACTTAACATTGCAAATGCTAGGGTGGATATGTTAGTCGAGGATTTATTGATGCAAGGACAAATCACTGAATCAGAGTATTTTTTTATGGCTAATGAATTTCCTGTGGTGAGTGGTATCTTTGGGATTCCCAAGATACATAAGGGATTGGTTAATATCATGTTCAGGCCTATAGTTGATGGTAAACGTAGCAAAACTTGTTTTATCAGCAAATTTTTGGACTATCATTTGCAAAAAGGCATCAAATTATTTGATTATATTACAAAGGATTCTTGGCAATTTTTGGAGAAGTTAAGAACTGTGGAAATTAATGAAAACACTATTTTGCTTACTATTGATGTTGTGAATCTTTTTTCTGTAATACCCAACGACATAGTGTTGGATTGGTTGGAACAACAGCTTTTCAAAACTGGGTTGTACGATCAGGACTGTATTAATGTATTTATTACCTTGATGGAAATTGTTTTGTCCAATAATTATATTTTCTTTGAGGGGTATTATTTCAAGCAAATCACAGGTGTAGCTATGGGAGCAGCTTGTGCCCCCATTTATACTAATTATGTCATGTCCTACTGGGAACAGGAATACGTTTTATTCAGTAGGTTTAGATCTAAAATTCGACGCTACACCCATTTTTTAGATGATTTGTTTATAGTATGGGAAGGTAGTGAAGATGATTTGAATGCCTTTATGGAATATATTAATGATACAGTGCATTTTTTGAAGTTTACTTACATTTTTAGCAAACAGGAGATTTCTTATTTAGATGTAAATTTAAAAATAGATCCTATAAGTTATTCTTTGTCAACTAATATTCACAGAAAAGCCACTTTCTCAAATTCTTATCTCTGTTATTCCAGTTGGCACCCTGGCCATCAGAAAAAAGCAATTATTAAAGGTCAGATGATCAGGGCTACCAGGATGGTTAGTGACGAGTTAGATTTCTTGAATGAAGTGGAGTTTATAATGAGCATGTTCCTTAGGAGAGGATATCCCGAAGGAATGTGTCAAGCTGTAGTAGAGGAAGTTAAATGGAAGAGGGATGAAGGGGTGTATTGGCCACTAATTAAAGGGAGAATAAGTATAGATCCTACAACAGTGGGCCAAGATGTAAGCAATCAAATTGTTAATGTTGACAATGGTGGCCATAGTTCACCTCTGACTAATGTTAGTAGTCATGTTCTAGAACATAACCCTTACTTTATTACTACCTATTCTTATGATGCTCGCAATATTAGGGACATTATATACAACAATTGGAAGTTTCTTAGGTTGGACTGTTTGGTATGGGATAAGCTTGGTAGTCATCTTAAATGTGTCTTTAGGAAGGCAAGTTCATTGAAACAATTATTAGAGAAGGGTGACAATTTTTCTAATGCAACTGGTAGGCCCGTTGGGAACTTCAAATGTGGTAGATGTAGTGTGTGTCATTACATTTTACTTACAGGTGCAAAGTTATATGTGGCAGGTGTACTGATTAGATTATATGGGCATTTTGATTGTTATACAAAAAATGTGGTGTACATGGCACAGTGTGCCCAGTGTCCAGCGATTTACGTTGGAAAAACTAATAGATTCTTTAGAGACAGGATTAATGAGCACCTGTCAGATATAAGGCTAAAGAAAACCACCAATGCCTTATATAGGCACATTGAAATGCATGGTGGACATCATTTTAAATTTTGTATATTGCAAAACATTGTTAAGGATGTACAGGGTAATGTTCTAGATCTGCATTTAGACATCAGTGAGGTGAGGTGGCAACTTAGGTTGAATGCAACAGTTTTCCCTGGCATCAATGACCACATTAGTATAGCCCCAATCTTGAAATTGAAGCACATTCTTGGGTGATTAGCCCATAAGTTCACTTGTCGTGTATAATGATTGTGCTTAGTTTATTCTTGTATACTATTTTGTGTGTGGTTTATTATTTTATTATATTTCATTGTGTATTTTTTGAATTGGAATTTTGAATTATTCATCTATTTTATTATTAATGTAGTATGCTATCACAATATCAAGTTGTTTGTGTGTGTGTGCTCAGGTTGCTTTAAGTAGGATGAACGTTTTTTAACTGACTAATTAATTAATTGATTAATGATGTCATTTTAAGCTGTATAAAATTCTGGTGTGCATATAGTTTTTAACATTTATTCTGAAGAAGTCTGAATAAAGACGAAACCTAGGTCAAAATTCGTTGTGGTGGTTTTCGTCCTCCAGTTCCTGTTGTTGGTCCATTTATTTATTTATACTTGATTTTGTACAATTGGCTATACAACATGACTGCATTGCTGTCACCCATCTGTACTGTGCTGACAGTCCAAGTTCATCCAATTTCCTACACATGTTCACATTACAGTGTTAAAGAAATGGAAAGCTATGTTTCTTTCCTAATTCCCTTCTGCAAATGCCTTTATTGCTTCTCCTTTTTTCTTCCCCCTTCTTGTCCCTCATTTCACCATTTTCTTATCTACCTCATTTTCACACCTTTATTCCGGTCAAAAAATAAAATCACACACCACACACATGGCCAGAAATGGCCCTAATAATGCCTTAACTTTTTGCCCTCTGCATTTGCACAGAGTTTGGCATCATAAACCACTGTTATGTGACTGTAAATGGCTATTCATATCCTATGGAAAAACCTGGTGAGTTTTTACCATCGGTTGCACTAGTTTAGTTATATCCATGCAATGGTGCTTAAACCAGAGTAAAGGCAGTACTTTGAAGCATGTTTTCTGACAGATGTTTAGACTGCTGAATGTAAAAAAATGCAAATTACTTTGTGGAGTGTTGACATAAATCACTAGGCTGAAGATATTTTTGACAGTAGCTTCAAGGGTTCAATTCCATATGCATCTCTTATCATTTCTTAGTGTGATGTTATATGTGTATGATATATTTAATCATCTACATATTGCAAATTAAGTTATGATTATCCATGGAGATATATTGATTACTGCCCAAAAATGAGTATCTGAAGTGACATCCAAACCTACTGCTATCACATATTTAGCTGACTTTGGTCAGCCTGTCATAAGCCTGTTGTCCCTCTCATAAGCCTTCTCTATCCATATGTCACTCATTTCATACTACACAGCATGTAATGTTAATAATAACAACATAACTACATGACCATTATTGCGCCTTTAAAAAATGCTGTTAGGTGTATGTTCATCTCTCATTGTACCATCACTCCAAACCCTCTGTATGTGCATGTATCTATTAGGTTGATGGATGTTGTCTGCAGACTGACTTGACTCTGCTGATGGTTAATACTAACGTGTTACATTAATTCAATAGCTTATCATTTCTCATGGGCTGTGCACTGTTAAAATCATTTCTAGAATTCTAGTATTGATATGTTCAGGAGATGAATGAAATCTTCATCTAATATGATGTGCAAACTGTCCTTATTGTGACAAAGCATACTGCACACACTTTTCAGGATATATGGCCATACACAAAGAGTTAGCATATCTGCTGAGGTCAGAAATAATATTTTCAAGACAGGTACCACCCCTTGTCATTTTTAGAAAGCTGTACACACAATTAGATTATGAATTGCAATGAGGCTTCCAAAGCAGCTAATAGATGTACCACTGTATAGAGGTAGGCATTAGTGATAAAAGCTGTGTAAGACACAAATTTTACTGTAGTCATTGTTTGTCACATTTGCAGTAATGATCATATTTGCTTAGGTAATGCCATCCTGACACCATCAGTAAAAAAAAAAAGTGAATGAGCTGGATTTCAACCCTGTGTTATCGGTGTTCTGACTATGAGCTTAATGCTGTTACAGTTAGCCAGCACATGCATTTTTTATACTCAGTATTGTCCAGATGGCCACACATCGTTACTTAGCTTGTTTGTGTGAAGGAAGGTGAAGCAATGGAGATATTATTTTTTCCCATTTAAGTGAAGAAACACATTTGCTTGTTGCTTAACTCTGCACAAACAGGGAAGACAATAGCAGTAGTTCATCATGTTATACAAGTTAAGACAAAAAAAAAAATCTTAAGTATGAACAGCATAGTATCTTTTAGCTATTTCTCATATAACATATATTCCTAACAAATTCTCAAGTACAAGTGGCATTCATGAAGTGGGAATCTCGTATGCGGTAACACTTTGCCATAGTTCATGCAAATTAGTTTCTCGGCAATGCACTATGTAAACACATATTTGGCATGTGTTATTATGGTTATTTTTCCAGTTTCCCATTATCTCATCAAAAGGCATTCTTAACATAACAGAAGGGAAGGGACTTGTTATTCACTGAAGAAATGTTTACACTCGTGTTTCCTGCAGCTACATACTTGCAAGTGACATCTCAGTAAAAAGTCCAGTGTCAAATACACTACAGAAATAAAGAGCATAGCTGTATTGTTAATTTGTTATGGACTTATGCTGATACTAGCCATTGGTCATCACGGATTAAAACACATTGACCTTGTCTAAAAAATCTAGTACTGTGTGCATCAGTTCATCAGAATATGAACATACATACCTCAACACTTGCAGTACTGTTGTTTCCAAAGTGTGTGTGTACGTGTGTGTGTGTGTGTGTGTGTGTGTGTGTGTGTGTGTGTGTGTGTGTGTGTGTGTGTGTGTGTGTGTGCGTGTGTGTGTTAGTGTGTTATGTAAACAACATATTGAGAAACAGGTAGATGTATGTCTCAGTTATGCAACACACATTCATGACAGCTTATTTCACCTAGGTTAAGAAGATGACTTTTAAAGTATTTTTGCACATTGCAATAACAAAAGCAAATCTGAAGTCCAGCCTTTGCACACAACAATCATAACAGTATATGTCATCTGCAACATTATGATGAAATCATCCTCTATAAAGACCACTTTGGCAATAACAATATGAGACTTTTGTGAGGGCGCAAATGTTAAGTACTGTGTTCTGCAGCTGGACTAACTAGATAGATAGGGGTTTGAATTGCACAACAATAAACTTGTGTCTGTGGCTTGCAACTGTGTGTGCACGTAATCAGAAGAGCATGAGTCTATGTCCTAATGTCATCACTCAAGTCTATTGACACCAAAGTTTTACAGTGGCACATGACTACACAGCAATTTCGCATAGCCATCCCAACATCTGCTTCTAAACAGACACTGAAAATGTCATCTGCTATAAAGTCTTCTCTGACAATACAGAAGTCAGACTTGTGCTGTAGCATTAGCATTAAGTACTCTGTTCTGTAGCTTGTGTAACTACATAGGTAGGAGGTCTAAATCTCACTGCAGTCCATGTGTGTGCGTGTGTGTGTGTGTGTGTGTGTGTGTGTGTGTGTGTGTGTGTGTGTGTATGTGTGTGCGCATGTGTGTGTGCGTGTGTGTGTTCAGTTAACTCTTATTCTGGAGACCATTTTCAAGCAGCATGTGAGACGCTCCTATCAACATCTTCTCACCAGACACTGATGATGTCATCTGCTATAAAGTCTTCTCTGATAAGCTGAACTTAGACTTGTGCCTTGGCACTAGCATTAACTACTGTGTTTTCTAGCTTGTGTAATGACATAGGTAAGAGATATAGTCTAACTGTAGTCAACTGGTGTGTTCAGTTTGCTCTCATTCTGATGACATTTTAGATCAGCATGTGAAACACTCTTGACAACATCTTCTTCTCACCAGACATTTATAATGTCATCTGCTATAAAGTCTTCTCTGAAAACACAAATCTCAGACTTGTGCCATGGTGCTAACTTTAAGTACTGTGTTCTCTCACTTGTATAACTATGTAGATAGGCGTTCTAATTTCACTGCAGTCAACTTGTCTGTGTTAATTAGCTTTCATTGCAGAGACCATTTTAGAACAGCATGTGAGATATCATACCAACATCTTCTTTTCACCAGCCACTGATGATGTCATCTGCTATAAAGTCATCTCAGACAAGATGAAGCTCAGACTTGTGCAGTGACACTAGCATTAAATAACTGTGTTTTTAAGTTTGCATAAACTACGTAGGTAGGAGTTCTAATCTCACTGTATGCAGTCATATTGTGTGTGTGTATGTATGTGTGTGTGTGTGTGTATTCATTTAATTCTCATTCTGGCGATCATTTTAGAGCAGCATGTGAGACTCTCCTACTAACATCTTCTCACCAGACTCTGATGATGTCACCTGATATAAAGTATTCTCTGACATTACAAAAGCCAGACTTGTGCTGTTGTGCTATTATTAAGTACTATGTTCACTACATTGTATAGTTAGATAGGGGTTCTAATCTCAGTGTAATCAACTTGTGGGTGTTTGGTCAACTACCAGTCAGGAAACAATTTTAGAACCACATGTGAAACAGTCCTACTCACATATTCTTCTCACCATACACTGATAATGACGTGCTATAAAATGTTCTCTGACAATAAGAAAGTCAGACTTGTGCTGTGGTGTAATCATTAAGTGTTGTGTTTGCCGGTTTGTGTAACTAGATAAGCAGGGGTTCTAATCTCACTGCACTCAACTTGAGTATGTGTGTGTGCTCAATCAGCCAGGATAATTTGACAATATAAGGACAGCATGTGAGTCCACAACTATGTCAGTCACTTTCTTCTTAACATACAATGATGATGTGACCCCATATAAAGTGCACTCTGACAGTATTGTACTTAGAACACAAACCAGCCACAAAGAGCTTCTATAAAGGCTGTCCCTCCTCAGCAATTGACTGCACAATAGTGTCAGCAGAAACCACCAGTTCACATGGATAAAAATGAAGTTTAATTCCTCTAGCAAGTAGGCACCAGAGTGAGGCAAAAAATAAAATCAAAACAAACCGTTCTGATATTAAACCAACAGATTAAGCGCTTTCATCTTCTTACAGAAGACTTCATCAGAATAAACAGAACCCTTCTCTACATCCATTTTTATAGTACATTACTCATCTTCCATTGGATAAAACATTAATTAAAGAATTAATTATGCAAATAATGCCAATAAACTAGAATCTAAAAAAAACAATATTATTAATAAAGTTATTTAGTGCTAGCTGTATAAAACAGTTTTTGTCTGATAAATCTTGTTTATTACTTCAAGAAGGTCACCAAGGGCATGGATCAGGGAAAGAATGTGCATCCCACATAACTTGACCTGGCCAAGGCAATTCCACACTGTCGCAACTAGCCATAAACCAGTATATCACCAAGTGTGTAGCCCAAAGGATTACCAACTAGGTACATCCTATCAATGTGTTTCAATTCACCTGAAGCAAAAGGTCAGTGAGCAGTGCAGTACCACAGGGTTCTGTACTAGGCCCTTTCCTGTTTGGTATTTAATTGACAGTAGACAAGGCAAACTTAAATAGCCATTGTCTAACAAACTTCACAGATGACTGCAAATTGTGGACAATCCTTGAACTCAGTAATAGGAGTGATATACTGCAGAAAGTATTAACACACACAAATGATTGATGCCAGAGCTATGGAGACACTCTAAATGGCCAAAAAAAGCATAATTACTCCCTTTTGTAAAGCAAATTCCCAAGCTAATTACAATATAGAGAGCACACTCCTACGAGTAGACCTGCTGGTATGTGATCTGTCTACTCAGGTAGATAGTATGTCCACAGTGGTGGCAAATCCCTTATATGTGGCACAACTCATAACTATGGGCATATCATCCAGATCATAGTACATTATAATTCCATTGTACTCAGCCCTCATCACAGCAGTAAGTGAGGTCAATGCACACTTTTGCATGTAACTCAGTACACATGTTCAACAGCTGGAGCAACACCAGAGATTTGGCACAAGGAAGATACACGGTTTAATAAACAAGCCCTATGTGGAAAGACTGAAACCAATATCACTGTACACTGTTCCCTACAGACTAATAAGGGCAGATTTGTGTCTGGCCTACACAGCAGTCTTCAATCCATCCCTTATTGAAATGTCACATTGGTAAAGCAAACTGTACAAGGGTGATGTGTTAAAAGGATGATAACTTAGCCTCTGACAAAACAAATCATGTTGGAGAGATACAAATATGTCACATACAATACTCCTTCTCTGGAGCAAGATTCCCAGCCACATAAAGTGAAGGCCTTTCCTGACCATGTTCAAGTGCAGTCTACATCAGTGATGGTTAATGTTAATTAGAATCCTGGTGTTTTACCTATGTCCCTCAAGGATAGAGGCAGTTGATGTTGTATAACATAGCATGGGCTCATAACTGTGTGAACTTTGTTCACATAGCTATTTAAAATTGTGAAGCTTGTAATAAATATGGCTAGGGTTTTATGTTATCTTAGAACATTAGTCTAGTTGCTTTCCTATGAACCTATAGACTCCTATGAACTCCAGTTCTAGCTTAGGTACAGTTATAATACGACTGTACAGCAGCATGGGCATTACAGCACATCATATCAGTATTACCACTTGATAGTTTGCATGAACACTTATGCATGTGTGTCAGGATTTCATTCTTGTATAACATTTTCACTGGGAATGTCAGGGGGACAATGATCATGTGGCACATGTCTTGAGGGTTGACGTGCTTATACAGTGTGCTACATGCATTGTTTGGTATGTGAACAAATTATCACAGTGACAGTGACAGCTTCCTTGGTCATTGATGCTAGACTTTTCACTGCTGTAGTTTCTGTGCACATGGACATAGTTGATGCATCACCATCAGTATCACATACTGCTGTACCATTCATATAACACACCAGTTCATATTTCAAACATCTGTTGCAGGTGCTTCAGACAATTTGTTTGCTGCTATTAAGCATGGTAGAGGTATGCAATGCACAGCTGTATGCAGGGAAATCACTCATAATAGTGTGTTTGTATGTGCTGTTATCCTTATGGCTGATACCTATGTCAAGCAGGAATGCTTCAGTCAATTGTATCACATTTGGCACAGTGAGCATGCACACATCTTATCACCCATACAGAACTATTCTTTATTATGCATACTTATTAGGAATTAACAGTGTAGACTTCCCTTCAAGGTTTTGTACTAGATGCATGTGTGATACGTCTTTCTGTGTTGCACCCAGAAAGTACGGAGCTCAATGACAACAATGATGGCATGGGTTACATTGTTGCAGATGTGCTGGTTTATGTGTCATGCCAGCCTCTCAAATAGCCAGGATTGCTCCTGAATTTAACTCCAGGTTTATAACTGTCCCACTTAACACCTCCTAAGACAGTTTATTTTTGGAAAAGGAGTGGTGAGCTCCCCTTGTAGAATACCAATAATTATTATAGTTGTACACATCTGTTCCTGCAAAACATGAAAAATAAATTAAACTCACACACTCTGGCAGTGTCACAGATTAATGTTGTTGATATTTTGAAATAGTTTCTGAGTGTGCCTGCTTCTGACAGCAGCTGTCCATGAGTTTGGTGCTGTGTCTCCATGACTGGTTGCCTATTCTGTACACCATCCATGCTAAATGTCCTCTCCAGTCAGCATGTCAGTGATGAGTATATCACAATCATTCATCTGCACTGACATGTAAACTTGTGTGACAGTCTCATACGCACACACACACACACACACACATATATATATATATATATATATATATATATATATATATATATATATATATATATATATATATATATATATATATATATATATATATATATATATATATATATATATATATATATATATATATATATATATATATATACTATCATGTGTGATGATGTACATATACTTGCAAAGCAGGAATAAACAGCAGTACATTCTGTGCTATCTACATATATGCTTCATGTTATGCTACTGACTTGTCCTGGAAGTGTATGTAATTTGAAATGGGTACATTGCCATATTGTACATGCCCAATTCCTCTTTCTTCATTTCTAGAATTCATGTATGTGGTCATTTTAATTAGCACACTTTCCGTACCTAATGAATTTATGCTATGTTGTATTTGCCCCAAATCTATTATTTCAGTCTGCAAAAACTTGTTGTAGTGTACTTTGCAGTGAATACACTTTTACATAATGTGTTCATACTGCAGTTGTTGCAGTATTTTCACCCCTGGTAATCATTGTGGCTGTCTGTGCAATCTTGCAATACAGGTTTGCCTGTAAGCAACATGTATGTGTCTTCTTTCTGTGTTCGTGCTAATCTGCACAGTTTCCTAGCTGGTAAAATTTCTGCAGGCCATGAAGCATCACTTGTGCTCATATCATGATGTGCGGCATGCCTAACTGACTAGTACTGCTGCTCATTGTGTAAACACGTAAACTTTGTGCGAAGCCTACATGCAGTTTATTGAATTTCCAGGATAACCTTTTTTACAACAGTTAAATATATCTTTGGTGGAGTCTATGATCACTGAGTGCTTTGAAATCAAAGCAAAATTTTTACTCTTGTTTAACAGAAAGAGTATTGTAAATTTGTTTGCTCCATCACTGTAACATACATATGCATCAAACTGTAAAAAGGAAAGTAGGGGTGCTGCTTTGACTGATGACAATATTATGTAATTTTTAGATTTCATTTATTTTTTGTACAGAAGTGATGTAACAGTGCAGCCCATTTAAACATGCTAATGTTCTGTGTGAACTTTTGTAAAATGTTCCCTAGAAAAGATATAAAATTTTCCGGCCTCCCAAGTTGTTTTAGCATTACAACAGTGCTCAATGCCAGCACAATGTCATGCATTAAAATGTCACTATTTTTATTAGTCTATGAAAATTCTTTACAGATGTAGTGCAGGGTTAACCAGAAGAAAAGGCAAAAGTGAAAGGCTGAAAGTCCTTCACCAGTCAATTCTTACATGATCTGCCATAATAATTTGATGCTGTAGAAGTATAAACTTTGTTTATGTCTAATAATACATTACTAACGAAGTGCAAACTTTATCTTGCCTAGGAAACTAGGCCTTGCAGTTCAGTGTCACAGTTGTTTTACCATTTAGCTATTAAATCATATGAAACCTAACTATAGTGTAGGGAGTATCTTATATCTGTTCTACAAAATCTAATTCTTATGGACAGAGAAATACGAATACAGAAAGGTATCAAGATGTAGGAGCATATTAGCACCACCCCTGTTCACTTGTTCTGTTCTCTTTTGTTTGTACATATGACTCATATCTATATATGTGTATCAATATATGTCTATTTAGACAGCTACATATCTGTCTATCCATCTAACTCTCTCTCTCTCTCTCTCTCTCTGTCTATAAATATATATTGAGGCTCTCAATAAAAATCTAACAGAACAGCAGAGACCTCCAAGGCAGAAATGCACTCGACCACCACAACACAACACTAATCACGAGACACATAACTCTCCTAAACAGAGTGGCACTCAACCAAAGCCCCTGAGGCAAAACAGCATGCCAAACACACTAGTCATAGGTGACTCGATAGTGAGGCACACTGATGTCCCACTCACTAGGTTGAATAAGGAGAAAGTAACAGTCAGCTACCTGTCAGGTGCCAGGATCCGCCACATAATGCATGCACTCAGGTCCCTCAACAACAGGTACAAATATGACTCTGTCATTGTACATGTGGGTGTGAATGACCTGAGATGTACCTCTCTGGACTACATGAAAAGAGACATGGATGAGCTCTCGGATTATGTAGCCCAGGTGGGTATGGCCCTAGCCCTGAGCAGCATCCTACCATCACCCAGAATGATACCACAGCACAAGCAGAAAATGATTGATTTCAACAATTGGCTAAGTTTCTGGTGTCATTCCAAAGGGATCCAGTATCTGTCTGCCTGGGATGACATGATTGACAGACCTTGATTCTTTGTCAGAGATGGCCTGCATCTGTCACCCCTGGGGTTCCAGATACTGACCAAGGCTCTTGCCACCCCTATAGTGTCTTTTTTAGGCGGTGTTCCAAAGACCAAATTAACACTGTAACATCTACAAACAAATGTAATTTGAGGGTCATGCTGTTCAGCACTAGAAGTCTAAATCTCAAAATGCAATCACTCAAATTACTCCTTAAAATGGAGAACATCGACATTTGTGCTGTAACAGAGACATGGTTCAAAGGCAGCAGAAAGCACTCCTGCACTACCAGGCTACAACTCATTCCACACCTTTTGGCCCCAGAACTTGGACCGAAGCTCCAAAGGCAGTGGTGTCTCCATATTCATAAAGGATGCGCACACCTCCAGACTGGTAGCCCAACATAACGCATCTGAGATACTTCAGGTGCAGCTAACATTGGGTAAGACAGCGATTCAGGTCATAGCTTGCTATAGGTCTCCAGCCATGTCCCAAGATTCACACTCCACATTCTTAAGCACCCTGGAGAATATTATGGTCCAACCTAACACTCTCATACTGGGAAACGTCAACTACACCTCCATTAACTGGGAAAACTACTCATGCATCAATACACTTGCCCAACACTTTCTGGAATTCATTAATTTCAATGCCCTGGACCAACTTGCTCTTACCCCCACTAGCGGTAGCAAAATTCTTGACCTGGTCATTACTAACATGGGCGACCGTTGCTCCACACCAATAGTCAACTTCTTCCTGGTTAGATCCGATCACAAGCTAATCACCTTGGAAATCCACCCCCCCCCAACAAAGGTAACCAAAGCTAACTTTGGGATCCAAAAAACAGAGGTGGCTAACTTCACAGCACCCATGCAAATGGAGAATAGTTGCATGACCACCGAATCATACACCAATGCACTGTACAAACATTTACACAAATGCATGGATCTTGCTGTATCCAATAGAACTAAGATGCTCTCCTCAAAAAAAGGAAGCCAATCTGGTGGTCCCCTGCCATAAACAAACTCTACAACAGAAGGAGGAAACTGATGCAAAATAAGGTGAAGTCTCAAGACTAGAAAGACTCCCTTATCAGCCTCAGCAAAAGGTTGAGATTCCTCATCAAATCCTCTAACACTAGCTATGAAAACAGAATTGCAGCAGATAGTAAAGACAACATCAAGGCCTTCTATAGTTATGTAAAGAGTATCCATGGCAATACCCAGATTTGCTCTGAGCTACTGCACAATGGTATCTCCTATACCGAGTCAACAGATATTAAAAATATACTGGCGAAAAGATTCAGTGCTAACTTTACCCCCCCCCCAAAGGACCAATCACAATACCATTAGATTGCCAGGCACCCAGTATTACTGCTGCACAGGTTAAAACAGCACTGTCCAAGGCCAAGAATACAGCTTCTATGGACCTGACAGTATCCCTGGCTGTGTTCTACATGAACTACACAGTGAACTGGCACATCACCTGTGTGCCCTGTTCAATCACAGCCTCACCACAGGCTTTGGCCCCTCTGAATGGTACACTGCTACAGTCATCACTCTCCACAAAGGAGGAGCAACTACAGACCCCAGGAACTATCGCCCCATTAGCTTGACGAGTCTGATATATAAAGCTATGGAATGCATCATCATGGACCTAATAAACAAGGATACAGGGAATCTCCAAACTCCGTATCCTACACAGTTTAGTTTTGTGAAGGGTAGATCATGCAACTTGGTTGACTTCTTTGAGTCAGTCACCAGAGCTGTGGATGAAGGTAAGGTGGTTCATACAGCCTACCTTGATCTGGCCAAGGCCTTTGATACCATTCCCCACTCAGGAATCATAGAAAAGCTTACAAGCTAGGCATCAACTCCTATATCACTAGATGGGTTGCAAACTGGCTCACAGATAGAACCCACAGTATGAAAGTAGCTGACTCCAAGTCAGACTGCTGACCAGTCATGGGTGGAGTCCCACAGAGTTCGGTCCTAGGTCCTCTCCTGTTTGGTATCTACTTCACTGAAGTCCAGGTCAACACGAAGGGACTCTGGCTGACAAAGTTCACAGATGATTGCAAGTCTGGAGCTATTATTAACTCCCCAAGTGATGCTGACATCCTACAGAAAGGCCTCAATGAGACCAATGACTGGTGTCAGAACCATGGCCTTAAACTCAATGCCAAAAAATGTGTCTTCATCCCCTTTAGAAAAAACACGGTTCCCTTGAATGACCACATTGATGGTTGTCCACTGAACAAAGAAAGCATTATAAGAGATCTGGGAACACAGGTTGACAACAACCTCTCTTTTGACCACCATGTTGCCACTGTGGTCAGAAAGTCCTTCTTTGTGGCACATCTCATTACTAAGGGTTTTGCATCCAGGAAGAAAGAGGTCATTGTCTCCCTCTACTCTTCCCTCATTAGGCCAATCATTGAATACAATGCCCCATTTGGCATGTACCTCACTAGATACCTGAAGCAACTGGAGAGGCCACAAAAGTACCTCACAAAGAGGATCCTAGGACTTAAACACTTGTCCTATATGGACAGACTCAAAAAACTCCAACTCTTCTCTGTCTCATATCGCCTACTTAGAGGTGATCTCTGCTTGACTTACAAAGCCATGTCTGACCCAGCTCTATTAGAAATGCTACATCTAAAGAAATCCCTCCACACCACACACTCCAGAGACCTCAGTCTCACTACCACAATGAACAGAACGTTCTAGAGGGACAAGTTCATAACCCAGAGACTGCCCATGCTATGGAATAGACTTCCCAAACATGTCAAGCAGAGCACCTCACTGGCCATCTTCAAGAAAAATCTTGATGAGTGGATGGGAAATAGAAAATTCACCCCAGTGATCACTCCAGTGGCTCTACTTGACAGACACTAGGAACTAAGGTTGGGTGGCATGATGCCAAGATAATCCTATGGGCTAGGCTTGTAAAGGCTCCAGAACCATTAGCCTAGTACACACCTATGAACCTATGTGTGTCTGCACGTGTACTGACTTTAGTCATAACACTAAAATGTTAATATTTACATTGTCAAACAGAAAATGTTGACATTGCAAACTTCAACATGCTACTATGCATGCTCGAGCAATAGCCTTAAGACACGCAAAAATAAAAGTAAAAAAATAGATAAAAAACATCCTGCTAATTATATATACTAACTCTGAGATTACACAATGTTGGGGAAAGAGCATATTTCCCAACCCCAATAATTATGTGATCTCGCACAATTGACAATTGTCTGTGTAGTTAACCAAATTTTGTTGACTTAGATGTCGATCAAACCTGGAGTTGAGACAATCCAGTACTGATATGTGACTGTGTGTGTGTGTGTGTGTGTGTGTGTGTGTGTGTGTGTGTGTGTGTGTGTGTGTATACGTGCATGTGTGTGTGTGTATATATGTGTGTATGTATATATATGTATATATATATATATATATATATATATATATATATATATATATGGGTCTGGGTTACAACATCGACAGATGACAAGACCGACAGCGAAATCACCGACGCTAGAGGATCGACGGATGAAAACACCGACGCGGAGAACACCGACATGGGGAAAGGATGTGTAAGTATGCGGTAGTGACGGACGTTAGGGTGCGAGTAAGGTAAGTGTGCGATGTTGACGGTCTGTAGGGGTAGGGGTGGGTTAAGTGAGTTAGGGTTAGGGTGCGGGTTAGGTAAGGGTGCAGTAGTGAATTTTTTTGGGTTAGGGGCGGGTTAAGTGAGTTAGGGTTAGGGCGTGAGTTAGGTAAGGGTGCAGTAGTGAATTTTTTTGGGTTAGTGGCGGGTTAAGTGAGTTAGGGTTAGGGCGCGGGTTAGGTTAGTGTGCGATAGTGACGGACCTTAGGGTTAGGGTTTCGGTTAGGGTTGTGGATAGTTGTGTATGTAAGGTTTAGTGTTTGTTTGTTAGGATTTAGGTGTGCTTGTGTTGTGTGTGTGATTTTTGGTCAGGGAATTTGTTTTGTTTATTGGTTGTTGTGAGGATGTGTTGAGTGTGCGGTGTCGTGTTTGTGAACTGTCGATGATGTGGTGTCGGTGATGTCGTTGTCGATGTTATGTGCTGTCGATGTTATAACCTAGAACCATATATATATATATATATATATATATATATATATGTGTGTGTGTGTGTGTGTGTGTGTGTGTGTGTGTGTGTGTGTGTGTGTGTGTGTGTTTGTTTATGTGTGTGTGTGTAGCTATATATATATATATATATATATATATATATATATATATATATAGTTGCAGGTCAAAACAGCAAATGTGCATATGATCAAATGTTGTTTTCAATTGAGCTTTTGCCAGTAGCCTTTTGTATGGGATCATGGTGCAGTGGGTAAGGGAATTTAGACTTACCCCATTGCTGAGCAAGCTAGGAATTAGCATATATAATTAGCAGGGTTTGTGAGGGGTAAGCAGGGGGTTACCCCCAGAAAAAAATAGTTTTACTTTTTTCATTATTTTAGATTCAGTCTAAAATGATTGTTCATTCTTCATTCACACTTATGATGAGACACTCATACACACACACACACACACACACATATATATATATATATATATATATATATATATATATATATATATATATATATATATATATATCTACGGGGGGCACAGTGTTCTAACATCTTGGCTGTGTTTCAGCTGTTTCAAATGCTGAGTGGAAGAGCAACAGAAATTATGGCCTCACATTTAAGCCAGGTTTTGTGCATTTTTAATCTTTCATTACATATCATATCATAGGTTCATAGGTGTTTACCAGGCTAATGACCACAAGGGCCTTTTTAAACCTAGCCATGCATCCCAAATCTCTGACAAGTCTGGTACCTTTGATGAGTGTAATCGGGCCTGGGAGATGAAACATTTACAAGCAGGGCTCCAAGAGATGAACATATGTCCATTACAGACAAAGTGGCCAAACCAGGGATGTACTTCCTGTTCCCCATCCAACTGTCCATGTTACACTTGAAAAGGGTTAATGAGGAACTCTGCTTCACATGGATGGGGAGCCTGCTCCAGAGAAGGGGAAATCTTTGGGACACATACCTGTATCTCCAGCAGGTTCCTATTTATATCACAGGTATATTACACCATCCATGGGGCCAAAAACGGCAGTCTATAATGCCTACCTCAAAATTAGTATTGTAACAATTTTTACCAACATGTAAATTAAATTGATTTTGAATTGTTGTATATTTATTTTAATTCAGCAGATAGGTCATTCCAGTGTGATTATGATTTTTTAAAATTTTTAATTAATCTCTCTGTCGGTAGTTTCCTACCAGATGCCCACAGAGTGAGGTAATCAAATAGAAAATCATTTTGAAATGCTCTGGAGATGAGCAGCAGTGTATTTTCTGCATTTCTGTCTTATAATTTAGATATTCAGGGCATTTAACTCTTTTTGTGTATTTTTTCTGAATTCTTTCAAATATCTGTGGATGGTGTTTAGGAATAGAATTCCAAACAAAGCTGCCATATTCAAGGTTGAATATTATGAAGCTGAAAAGTAACTCAGTCAGAGACTTACCATTTCCAGTGTGTATAAATCGATCAGTACTTTCTATGATGTTACATGCAAAAATGCAACATAGATTTATTTGTTTGCTTATTTGTTTGACTGTTTTGTTTTTATTGCACCAGTCCAAACATAATATGAAGTCAGTGTGTATAATAAATGAAACAAATAACTTGAATAAAATAAAAGGTAATATGGCATTTTATACATATACCATCCATGTTTTAGAAGGTAAGTTTGTCATCCAGTACAATATTTAGTCCATGGAATACTTTAACTATCATGTTATTTTGATAGCTATATGGACAGACAGTTTAAAGCTTACTGTGCATGTCCATCATGACCTAGGCTAATTATAATTTTCCTATTTTAGTATCATCTGCATTAATAGCAAAACAACTTAAATGTGGAAAAAGTAATATCCAGCAGATATATATTAAATAAAGATCCAAATCAAGCCTTGTGTTAGTCCTTCATTTCCTCTATGCTTCTTATCCAATTATCCTTCAAGCTGCTTTCCCCACTGTATTTCTTAGCCCCTGATGTACCCTCTTACTAAGCTGTAATGATAGACTTAAAGAAACAACTTATAGCATATCTCTGTGGTGGCTACAGACTCCTTCTACCTAGTACAACTCACTCTTTGCAGTATATTCTCAAGGTCCAGAGAGATTGCTGAGAACCTAAACTGGCTTGAGAGACATCAATGTTTACTCATCACAAAGATAAGTGGTGATCTCTGCTTAGCATTCTGTGCTATGACCTCTTTGAACTCCTTTACTTAAATAGAACCAGTAGTGATGCAGCCACCTGTTAATAAAACCAGTAGTCATGCAGACACCTGTTAATATAACCAGTAGTGATGTAGACACCTGTTAATAGAACCAGTAGTGATGCAGACACCTGTTAATAGAACCAGTAGTGATGCAGACACCTGTTGATAGAACCAGTAGTAATGCAGACACCTGTTAATAGAACCAGTAGTGATGCAGACATCTGTTAATAGAACCAGTAGTGATGCAGACACCTGTTAATAGAACCAGTAGTCATGCAGACACCTGTTAATATAACCAGTAGTGATGTAGACACCTGTTAATAGAACCAGTAGTGATGCAGACACCTGTTAATAGAACCAGTAGTGATGCAGACACCTGTTAATAGAACCAGTAGTGATGCAGACACCTGTTAATAGAACCAGTAGTGATGCAGACACCTGTTAATAGAACCAGTAGTGATGCAGACACCTGTTAATAGAACCTGTAGTGATGCAGACACCTGTTAATAGAACCAGTAGTAATGCAGACACCTGTTAATAGAACCAGTAGTGATGCAGACACCTGTTAATAGAACCACTAGTGATGCAGACACCTGTAAATAGAACCAGTCATGATGCAGACACCTGTTAATAGAACCAGTAGTAATGCAGACACCTGTTAATAGAACCACTAGTGATGCAGACACCTGTTAATAGAACCAGTAGTAATGCAGACACCTGTTCTGTATTTGATTCCTTCAGCCTGCACTGCCTGTGTGACTCTAAGCAAGTCACTTTACCAGATGGCTCTCCTGGGCTGTGCCTAAAAAAGGTCCATTGAGGTCAGTGCTCAACCCCAGTAAACAAATATAAATAAATAAACTAAATAAATGCAGTAAACAAAGATATACTCTCAGTATCCTCACCTTAACTCAGTATCAACCTGCCTCAGTAACAACCTACATGGTTTCCACCAACTGATATCTTCCCCCACCCGTCTCCATAAAAACACATCTTCCACCTACAGAATTGACTGGATCCTCATTAACTCCCCCCAACACTACCACAGCTCCACTACCCTACCAGACTCCCTTAGTGATCACCTCCCCACCTCTATCCTAAGACACTCCACCCCAACTTACCAAACCTCACCTTTATAGAGATTGTCGTAAGCTCTCTAACTTTAATATACCCCAGTTCATCTCCATTCTTTCCAATACAGACTGGTCCATCCTTAAACAACTCCCTCTCAATGATGCAGTTAACAGGTTCAATAGCATTTTCCCAAATACCCTAAACTCCCTGGCTCTCTCTAGGAAGATTAGAATAAAATCAAGTTATGCTCCCTGACTTTCCAAGAAAACTAGGTCCCTTATGCACAAAAGAGATAGTGCTTGGAAAGCCTACATAAAAAAATAGCTATCCCTGCTACACAAATACAGACATCTAAAGAATCTTACAAAGAAATTAATAATGACAAAAAATTCTACAACAACTCTGTTCAGCTCAATGGCAAATCCAACCCTGAGAAGCTATGGACTACTCTCAACAGAATACTTTCTCCAGGCTGTCCCTCAAACCCCTGTCCTTACCCTAATACATCTGATCAGGAAACTGCTATTCTTCTCAATAAACACTTTACTGACAACATCCAAACCCTCATACTATCCAACTGTAGCACAACCTCTCTGCCAACCCCACCCAACCCTCCAAAGATCTATTCTCTTTTCACCCTGTTCCGACTTCCTACATCAAATCTCTTCTTCTAAATCTCAAAACTTGCTCTCCCTCCACTGACAAGCTATGTCCTGCCTTCCTCAACCTTGCTGCTGAATCCATTGCCTATTCTGTATCTTTTCTCAGCAATAGACCAATTCAAGAATCCTCTATTCCTATCCTATGGAAATCTTTCTTCACTATTTCCCTGCATAAAGGAGGAAACTCAACAGACCCATCACCATCCTATCCCTCTCTCTAAGATTCTTTTTTTTTCTCAAAACATTTTTTATTAATTATATGAATAGCAAGACAATTAAAAGATTATACATAACAAGAAGGCATAAATGAACATATAACGATTCATCTAGTGATAACAACCTTCATGAGATTTTGATAAGTTATTTAGAAATAAAACATACACCATATGTACACTATATACAAGTTAGGCAACCTGAGAGGAAAAAAAAAAATATTTAACATTAACTATTTAATATGTTTAGAACCTTTTCTAACACAACCTTTCTAATAGCTTTTTTTTTGGACTTCCACCTAAGTATCTTTGAGCATCAATAAATTTAAAAGCCATTTTCTGGAAAGTAACCCATTTTAATTTAGAACGATCAATCCAATTTTGTATTATATAAAGTTTTAGTAATGAGCAAATAAAAATGATAACATGAATATCAACTTTTGAAAGATGAATCAATGGAATATGTAGAATAGCAAATTCCCACGTCAACGTGGATTTTGATATCCCATTTTCTGCAGTCTGACTTTCAAAGATGTCCACAATCTGTGAGAAAAATGACAATACCATAGAATATGAAGGAGGTCTGCTTGGGGATGAGAACAGCATGAACACGAAGGGGACTTATTTGGGTTAAATTTGTTTAATTTGATTGGGGTAAAGTAGGCATCATTATTAATCATTAATTGTGTGTATGCTAATTTTTAAAAGGGATAAATTCCTTAGTGTGTCTAATAGCCAGGACTTTCTGAGATTCTGACAATTGGGAATTATAATTCAACCAAACATTAGATAAAATACAGTTGTGGTCCATCATTAAAGAATTAATTAATTTATATGAGTTTGAGAGCATTTTATCAGATGATGAAAGTATTTTGATAATCGTGTTAAGGTTTTTCAATTGTGAGTCTATGGGGACCAGAGATACAAATTTGTTTTTAATTATTGCTCTTAGTTGTGTAAGAATTGGTGAGTAATTCCAGTTTACTTTCAATAACTTACGCCAGTCAGATAAAGGCAAGTCAAGATATTTCAAAACATCTCCTACTTTTAGATTTTTAATTAAAGGATAGTTTGTTAAGTTCAAAAGTTTATTGTCCAATAATATATTTGGGTTTAGATGAATTGGCTGAACATGGTGCGAGATCTTTTCTAGTTTACACATTTTGAGTAAGGTTTGGAAATCTCTAATCTTTTGTTTAAATACTGTAGATATATTTTTAATAAATAAACTATCCAGAGAGATAAAGGGAATAGCTTCAGGATTTAAATTATTAGAAATGACATAATTATACCATAATTTTATCCATAAAGAGTGATTTGGATAAGAAGTGTTATTGAATTTAGAGATAGTAAGAAGTTTATTGGATGAGACAATCAAATAATAGAGATAAAGATTAGGTAAACCCAAACCTCCCTTGTCCTTCGAAAATGCCAATCTAGAATAGGAAATTCTAACAGATTTAGGGAACCATATGAATTTTGCCAAAGCTTTATTTACAGACTCAAAAATTTTTTGAAATTATCTGATCAGATGATGAGAATTGGTAAAGAAATTTAGGCAGAATATTAATTTTAATAATGGCCACCCTTGAAAGAAATGAAAGGTTTAGATGCTTCCATCTGTCCATATCAGACAATATAGAGTTCCATAATTTATTAATATTATTTTGAAAGGAAGATTTATTATTGTGTTCTAAATTGATTCCTAAATATTTTATATTATAAGTAAACTGAAAATGATCGTCTGGAAACAAAAAAGATTTGTGTGCTAAATGATTTAAGGCAAAATATGAGTTTTGTAGAATTTAAAAGATAGTTGGAAACCAAAGAAAAATAATCAATAGAATTCATTATTTTTCTGTAATCAGATAATGGAGTTTGAAAGTAGATTACTAAATCATCCATAAAGCAGAGAAATGAATATTAGTATTAAGAATTCTAGGGATGTTATGAAAAGTATTTTGAGTAATAAACAATAGCAAAGGTTCTAAGTAAATGTTGAAAAGAAAAGGGGACAATGGACAACCCTGTCTTGTTCCTTTAGTGATCTTTATCGGAGCAGAAAATTGACCATTAATGTATAGTCTAGTAAACATATTCTTGTATAAAACTTAAAAAAAAGGATAAGGGAATATTAAAACATAACATAGTTTGAAATAGAAAGTTCCAACATACTCTGTCAAAGGCATTTGATGCATCTATAATCAAAGCATATATAGGGTTTGGATTTTCTTAATGAGATGAAGTATAGTCTCTAAAGATAGAGTATTATCCCAAGCATGTCTCTGAGACATAAAACCTGATTGATCTGACGAGATAATTGAGGGTAAAATCTGTTTCAATCTGTTAGCCAGAATAGATGACAGAATCTTAATATCCACGTTAATTAAAGAAATGGGTCTATAATTTACTGGGTCAGATTTATCTTTATTATTTTTAGAATTAGAATGGTTTTGGATGTGTTCCAATGAATATCTGAGATATCATTAACTCTTATATGATTGTAAACTTTAAATAGAAAGGGAAGAACTACCAATTTGAAAGTTTTGAAAAATTCTGGAGTAAAACCATCAGGTCCCGGAGATTTACCCAATTTAAGATTATCTATTGAATCCGAGATTTCTTGTACCGATATAGGGGTAGAAAGTAGTTTTTGCTGATTATCATTAAGTTTAGGGAACTGCAAAGAGTCTAAAAAGAGTTTTGAGTGATTATCTTTAACAGAATTAGAAGAACCTGAATATAACTCAGTGTAAAGAGAGGTGAAAAGTTGAATAATCTCTTCATCAGTATTACTCTCTCTAAGATTCTTGAAAAAGGCATTCACTCACACCTTCTTAACTCCTCCTCCTGCACAACCTTTTCACTCCCACTCAACACGGCTTCCATCCTAATCATAGCACAACTACTGCCCTCCTATCCTTCACTCATACCATTGCTGAAGCTCAAGATAACAACAAACTCATATCTTGTCTCTTCCTAGATCTTTCCAAGGCTTTTGGTACAGTCTCCCATCCCTTTCTGTTATCTAAACTCACTAATCTCAACCCATCATCCACCTGCCTTGCCTGGTTCTCCAGTTACCTGCCCTGCAGGCAGCAATTGGTTAAATGGCTCTCATCCTTTCCTCCATTTATTCCTGTCCCAACTGGTGTACCGCAAGGGGTTCTGTCTTGGGTCCCCTTCTGTTTAATGTCTTCACCAATGATCACTATACATCTCGTAAACAATCCTCCCTCATCCAATATTCTGAAGATTCAACTCTCATCTCCATCTCTAACAGTATCTCTGATCTCCATACCTGAACCCAACATGCCTTTCTATCCACTGAACAGTGGTTGTCTGATAATCTATTTATCCTTAACCCTAAGAAAACCAAACTCTTACTCTTTCTTCCCCATTCTCTTACTCACCACAAATCCACCTTTGCTATTACATCCTCTAGCAACACAATAATCCAACCCGAAACCCACACAAAACTCCTTAGAATCATCATTGGTGATGAACTCAAATTCAACCTGCATATCCTCCAATGCATAAAAAAGACACACCAGAAACTAAGCTTATTGTATTGCAACAAAAAATGATTAACCCCTAATGCTAGACTCTCCCTTGCACAGGCACTCCTCTTCCCCTCCCTACTATATGCTGCCCCAGTTCTCACCAACATTCAGGTCACAACCTTGAATAAACTTCAAAAAACTTATATGATAATTTATCACTAACTCTCCACACAAAGCACATGACTGCCTAGCCCTAAACTCTCTGCAATGGCTTGAACTCCCCCAACAACTCCTGCTATCTCAGTTTCAAATGCTACACTTCATTCTTTACAAATCTTCATCCTGTCCAGCTCTTTCTTCCTTTGTCTCTATCTGTTCTCCACCTCGGAATCTCTGCACCTCCATTCAGCAACTGCTAGATACTTACCAACCCAAGAAAACAGTAGGCAAACTCCTATATAAATACTCTGTTGCCTATGCTTGGAACAAACTTCCGCTAAACATACGTTCCATCACTCATCCATCTCACTTTAAAAGTAAACTCAAACTTTATCTACTTAACTCCAAAACTTGCCTTTGTCAACACCCAGCCTAAGCTTCCCATACCCCATATTCACATCTAGATTTTCCCCTCTCCTTTCATTCTACAACACTAATATGCAGATACCTACTAAACTCAATCAACCAATGCTGATGGATATAATTCTTATGTAAATATGTAAATATATCATTCCTCTGTAAAAACATTATGTGCATAATCCTTTGTTCATGCATAGTACTTTGTCTGATTATACTTTGTTTAACTTGCTGTATAACAAATCCTATTGCAATTCTTTTGACTCAATTATTTTAGTTTTAAGTTACTGTTATATTGTTTCTGTATGGAGCTTTTCTCCTCGAGTCTCCACTGAAAATGGGCCACAAGCCCAGCTGGACCAACCTAGTTATCAAATGTTAATAAATAAAAATAAATAAATTATATCAACAAAACCAGGTGATGTGACAGATACCTAACCCAATGTTCCACCCTTTTCTGGAATAGGCTGCCATTACCTATCAAACAGCATCCTACTCTACCAAACTTTAAAATGAGTCTGGATGACTAGATGTGTGATTCCAAATTTTCACTGGGGATATCCGGAGAAATTCTACTTAATGGGAGACAATGTTAGCCTCTCACTAGTTTTGGGTGTTGTAGCTGAGCTTCTTGATAGTCTCCATGGCTGTAAGCTTAGTAAGAACTTATGAATACTTCATAATTAACTCTGTGAAAAGTACTAGAGAAATCCACATAAGCCACATTTACATGTAATCCAACAGATGCTGCTGATGTCAGGTGCAGCAAAGCGCTCTATTATCACCATTGTTTGTATAGTCTATATAACCTCACGCACTGATCACTCTATTATCACCATTGTTTGTATAGTCTATATAACCTCACGCACTGATCACTCTATTATCACCATTGTTTGTATAGTCTATATAACCTCACGCACTGATCACTCTATTATCACCATTGTTTGTATAGTCTATATAACCTCACGCACTGATCACTCTATTATCACCATTGTTTGTATAGTCTATATTACCTCACGCACTGATCGTGCAGATTTTCTGTAAGTAGGTCTTCTCTTAGCAGTTTGGAAGCACCAGCAATCTACAGCCTTGGGCCCCCAACAAGACTATTTCTACACTACACTAATATACAATCAAGCTTTGTTTTGTATGCTACATTCATATCTTTACACAAGCATCCTTCTAAATCATAAAAGTCAGACATACAAACTGGCTGTTACATTGTACATTGTTATTTTGTGACAGCCCTCTGCACCACATCAAAGTATCCAGCATCACAAGGAAACATTCAAATCACAACATTATTTGCAGCTACTGTCAATTATGTCATGCAGACATGCACACAGATTACAACACTGTTAAGTACCAGACCCATTCAGACAGCAGTCAAAAACCCATCGCACTACTGTGTGTGAATTTTTATATGGGGTAGTGCATCCACATGTCCCCGATGTTCAGTGATTGTACCCAGCACCTTCTTATATGTGTTTCAGTGTTTGCATTTCAGCTATGGAACAGAGTCTCCTGTTGTTAGGCAGTACATCACCACAAAAACAGACCTACCACTAAAAGGATGTTCTGTAACTGCAGCATATCACCACTAAAAATATGTTCTGTAACCCATTCTAGAACTATCTAAAGGGAATGCATACACTTCCTTGTCACATTTAGACATCCTCATCCAGTTTTCTCTAAATAGATGAGCTAACTGAAACAATTTGTTGCTGGTATCTTTAGTTCTGGCTTTCTCATTTTTTTTAAACTGGCAATTTTTGGAAACTATATTCTTTGTAGCTGTGTTCAATAGATTTCTGTTTCATATTAACAGACATTATCTTGCTTCTTCCATGAACTACAAGGTATATATCAGTCAATCTCAAGCTGACATACATGATCCATTTTATCAATAATGAATGTTTTCTTTTATCATGGTGACTGAGCTTTATGTTATAGTTCCATAGGTTTATAGGTTCATAGGTAATCAGTGCACAGACCATCACAAGCTTAGCCAAAAACCCGTATTAGAAAGTTCAAAAATTCATGCCATTCTCGAGGAGGGCAAGATGAGATAGACCAGGGAAGAATTTAAGTCTGTCCATTCTATTATCTAGACTTACCTTGAAGGTAAGTGTGTTACTTTGCTTGAAATGTAGTGGAAGTTTGTTCCTGAGGTGGGGACATGTTGGGATATGAATCTATCACACCAATGACTTATTTATCTGTTGATGATGATTAAGTTCCTTTAGCCGAGCATTTGAGGTATAATTTGTTCTGTGAAAGAACAGGAGGACAAGGAGGGTTTGATCTTTCATGCCTTGAAGGGCCAGAAACAGATCACCACACAGTAGTTTATAATGGACTGTGCACAGGAAAGAGGGCTGCCTGTCGATCGTGATAACTAAGATTTTTGAGACTGCTCACCTTTTAGTTATGAACCTCTGAGTTCTCTCAGGTTTACTGGTGTGTTTAGACAAATTCATAACAAAAGGTGCATTATATTCAATAATGGGTCTGATGAGATGTGAGAAAAGGGAAATTAAGACTACTCTGGATTTAAAGGAGATGCCTGTGGAAATCAGATGACACAGAAAGAAGACTTTCTGAACTACTGCAGAGACATGATGGTCAAACGATAAGGAATTACCAACAAGAGTTCCTAGATCCCTTACAACAATGTCTGATCGGAGGGATGTGTCACCTTTATGGTATATGAAAGTTTTCTGTTTACCAAAATGAACTATGCTGCATTTTTCACATTTAATTCAAAATAATTGTCTTTGCCCATTTTAAACATGGTTTAACCTATGCTGGAGCAACTGTGAGTCAGTGAATGAGTGAATAACAACAGACAATTTGCAATCATCTGCAAACTTACATGATCAAGTAGGAGAGGACACAACACGGAGGCTTATTGTACACCACTGGCAACTTTTATTTTTCCATTCAGAAGTGGCATCTCCACCTCTAACCACATGGGTTCTGTAAGACAAATACTTAGCTATTCACCCCAGAACATCGGGATTTATATTCAGATTTACAAATTTGTCAATAATGCCTGCATGGGCAATAATGTCCAAGGCTTTAGCCAGGGCCAGATGTGGTATACATATGTACTGCATAACTGCTATCCACTTTATCAGTTATTTTTTCAAAGAAATTAATGGAGTAAAAGAGGCAGGACCTTCCTTTGACAAAACCGAATTGATGAGGGTCCAAGTTAAAAGATTTTCAATGGTCAAATTAATGAGGTGTGAAATTATACACTCCATAGCTTCACATATGAGGCTAGAGAAATGAATAAACTATAGTTACCAGGGTCCATGGTTGGGGCCACCCTTGTGTAACAGCATGACTATGGCTGGTTTTCAGGCTTCAGGAATATAACCAGTGGAGGGGCTTAGATTAAAGAGTTTAAGTAGGGGTTCAGATAAGACATATTTGACAGTCATAATTAGGAAACTTGGTATATTGTCAGGGCCCAGAGATGAGATATTCTTAACTTTTGAGATGGCTCAGAGGACATGTGCCATAGTACTTAAGCTGGGTGTCTGGGATTGTGGAATATGTGGGCTATAACTGTAGATGGAGTAAACTTTGCACTAAAATTATCAGTTAGGGTATTAATTATTTTTTCTGGGTCAGAGTGTACAGTATTACTGTGAACTACCTTTGGACAATGTTAAGTGTTAGTATTTAACTTCCTGACAGTTTAAGAAAGAATTATAGCTCTTTTTGACTTTAGTGGATATTTTAAGTTTATGCTCAGCTTTGAACCTCCTAATGACTTCCTAACAGTCTTTACAAGTTTGCTTAAGCGTTCACTTAATGTTGGTAGAATGTGACCTCTTATAAGCATAAGAAATTTCGTTCTTTTGTTACCTAATTTATTTATATGGGTATTCAACTATTCAACTACTAGTTGTTTTTTTAATGTCTCCTTATATTTGGTGCATATAGGGATTGCCTTATCAACACAACAATTTAAGTGGAAGTAGAAGTCCTAGACAGTAGCTTTAGCAATGGGATAAATTGTAGGAGGATTACAGCAGAATTTGTTTAGGTCAACAATTAACTGAAGGTTTGTTTTCGATAAGTCCCTAAACACAGAGGAAAAGTCACTAATTTATGGATGATACTTATGGAGCTGTGCAAGAAGTGGCCGTATTTGTGAAGACTAGATCCAGGATACTGGGGACCCTAGTAGGATGGTTAACTACATATAAAAGAGAATTAGCTTTTATAATCTCACGGAGGTACTGGACATACCTATATATTGATGGTAGTTGAAGTTCCACAGTAGAAAAGTGCTGGGTTTAATGTGGATTTCAGCTAATGTGTTAAAATAACTATCATGCTCAGCAGGGGTATTAAGTGTGCTCCGCACCTAGCTAAGAAGTGATGGTCAGTCTTGTTTATGGTGATATGGACATCAAGAAGTTCAAATGTGGTGTCCAAAGAAATCTGTCATGAGATGATGTTATCCTTGACAAACACTAATCCTCCCACAAAATTGCCCTGAAAACATGATATGCACTATACGCAAGAATAGAGGGAATGTTTTCATTGCTCTGAAACCATGTATCTGCAACTACACATATATAAATGTGTTGAAGTTGTCATTCTGAATTTCACTATTAGTTTTGCTTTTTTTGATTTGACCATCATTTTTAAAGTAATATAAGGGTATAATTTTTATATTTGTCTTTAGCCGTTGGCTCAGGGCATGGCTAAAAGGTGGTCCCTGGATGAGCCCACTCAATTGGTTACAGAAAACAAAATAAGTAAATAAAAAATAAAAGCATGCAGTGCATTTTGAGGAGTTTTCTGTTCTTGGCCAGACGTTGTTGGCATGATATGTTGCTGAATCTGTATTTTTTTAATCTGTCTGCATGAGAGACTAGGCAACTGGTAGTGAAAGTCAAAGGCTGGTATAATGGTTAAGGTGGTTGCCTTATGGACACAAGGTGCAGGGTTTGATTCTTATGTGGGGTAGATGACTATGTTTAAAATGGTCTAGAAACACAGTTAGCCTGCTACTAACCTATGGATTGTGTAAGAGAAAGAAAATACTGCAACACCATGACTGTGTCTCAATTTCTTCAGCAATATAGCAATGGAGTCTTTACTTATTTGTTTACTGGGTAATGTCCGACTCAGCCGGAAGGCCCATTTTCTGCAGAGACCCATGGAAAAAGCTCCACAAAAAGAAGCAGACAAAAATACAAAATTACAAGTGCAATAAAGAAATATAACAATGGAGAATGTAAAAGTATAAAAATATAAAATTTACAAGTATAAAACAAATTACAATGCTGACAGTGGAAGTTGCATATTCTGAGAGCATAGCATGATCTAAAACATGGTATAAAATTGATATGCTTTTTTGGTAGAAGAGATAAGGCAGGAAGTACAGGGAGGTGTAAATTAAAATATAATATAAGATGTCACATGAGAGTTAGTACTACAAATGTGAAGTACAAAAATGGGACTAAGAATATGTTAGTGTGGAGGTGTGCCAGGTTGTAGGGGTAGTCTGGGTGGGAATAGGAGCATAGCCAGTAGTTAGTAAGGTGTTCTTTTAGTAGTGATTTGAATTTGTGATGTCCAAATATATGCTGGGGCAGTAGATTCCAGGATTTGGATATTTTATTTGAATAGAGACAGTTGCCATAGTAGTGGTTTGCCTGTTTTACTTTTAGGAGAGGTTTGTCTTCTGATATAATGGGTCAGGGATTGGAATTTGGTTTGACTAAGTTGGAAAGAGCAGGGCAGTAATCAGGTTTGTAGATGACATTGTGTACAATGGTGAGTTGGTTAAGAGTGAGAAGGTTGGGAAGTTCAAGCCAATTAAGTTGGCGGAGTGCAGAACAGTGGTAGGATTTGTGAGGCTGGTTTATGGCAAACTTGGCAATTTTATTATAACAAATTTCTAGGTTATTTAAGTCAGTCTTATGCAGGTTGGTGAAGATTTGAAAACAATAAATGAGGATGGAAAGTAGATGAGATCTGGCTGTGGAAAGTCTGGCATAGTTGGTTAGGAAAGGTTTGACTCTGTATTATGGCTCTTTTCAGGTATGTCTTTATTTTTCATGGTTCACAGAGACTGGAAACATATTCAGACATATCCTTCTGCATGTTTTAACCCTCTCTTTTGTTTTATGCTTCACAAGAAGTCTGTGGCACTGATAGGAGTGTATATTGGGATGTGTACGTAGCTCTTTATAAAAGATGATATCATAATGTGTCCATATATAACTCCATCTTTATATTCAAACTTTTTCTGCTGTAATAAAGTATTATAATATTGTAACCCACCACCTCTCATAGGTTCATAGGTAGGTATTAGGCTATTCACCCTAGGGCCTATATAAACCTAGCCAAATGGCACCCTGGCTTTCCCCACTCAAGAAAATTATTTTCCTGTACCCCTGTCAAGCAGAGCCACAAAAGTGATCTCCAAGGTGAATTTCCTATCTCCCATCCAATCATCAAGATTTTTCTTGAAGAGTGCTAATGAGGAGCTTTGTTTGATATAGATAGGTAGTCTGTTCCAGAGTATGAGAAGTCTCTGGGACAGGAATCTATCCCTCCAGCATGTTCTGTTTATTATGGTGACAAGGTTTAGGTCCCTAGAGTGTGTAGCTCGGAGGGATTGTGATTTCTTTAAGTGGAGCATGTCCAACAGCAGTGGGTTTTAACTAGCTTTGTATGTTAGGCAGAGATCGCCTCTGAGTAGGCGATATGCGACGGAGTTAAGCTGGAGTTTTTTGAGACAGTTTGCGTAGGGCATTTGTTTAAGGCCAGTAGGCCTTTTTGTGAGGTATTTCTGCAGCCTTTCCAGTTGTTGCAGATGTCTTGTGAGATACATACCAAAAGGGGCGTAGTACTTTATAATGGGTCTAATGAGTGATGAGTAGAGGGGAACAATGACCTCTTTTTTCCTGGATGAAAAACGTTTTGTGATGAGGTGTGCCACGTAGAAGGATTTCCTGACTACTGCGGCAATGTGATTATCAAAGGAGAGACTACTGTCCACCGGTGTCCCAAGGTCTCTTATCACACTTTCAGTGTTAAGTAGACTACCACCTATGTGGTAGTTCATGGCTACAGAGTTTTTACCAAAAGGGATGACAATGCACTTTTTGGCATTGAGCTTGAGGCCATGGCTTTGACACCAGGCATCTGTCTCAGTGAGGCCCTTTTGTAGGATGTCCACATCATTAGGAGTTTTGATTATGGCTCTTAGTTTGCAGTCATCTGTGAACTTTGTTAGCCAAAGACCTTCTGTGTTAGCCTGTACTTCAGAGAAGTAGATACCAAACAGGAAAGGACCCAGGACTGAACAATGTGGTACTCCACTTGTCACTGGTCTGAAGTTGGATTTAGAGTCTGCTACTATCACAGTGCGGGTTCTGTCAGTGAGCCAGTTGGCAACCCATCTTGTGACATAGGGATTTATACCTAGTTTAGTGAGTTTATCTATAATTCCAGAGTTGAGGATGGTGTCGAAAGTCTTGGCGAGATCTAGGTAGGCTGTGTGAACCACCTTACCCTCATCTACGGCTTTGGTGACCGCTTCAAAAAAAGTCTATCAGGTTTAGGAGACATGATTTGCCTTTTACAAACCCAAACTGGGTAGGGTCCAGAGTTTGGAGATTACCAATGTCATTGTTTATAAGTTCCATGATGATACATTCCATAGCCTTGCAGATCAGGCTTGTCAGGCTAATGGGGCGGTAGTTCCTGGGGTCCGTGGTGGTTCCCCCTTTGTGGAGTGGGATAACCATTGCTGTGCAACATTCAGTGGGCACAAAGCCTGAGGTGAGACTATGATTGAACATGGTACTTCTGTAGTCCATGTAGAACACAGCCTGGGATGTTGTCAGGTCCCATGGATGCTGTGTTTCTGGCTTTGGAGAGTGTGATTTTTACCTGTGCAGCCGTGATTACAGGAACTTTGCATTCTTCCGGTATAGAGATGGGCCCTTTAGCGGTTGAGAGAGGGGTAAAGTTAGCACTGTACCTACCTGCCAGGATGTTGACAATATCAGTTGGCTCTGTATATTTCGTGCCATTGTGCTGTAACTCAGAGCAGATCTGAGTATTGCCATTGAGATTCTTGACATAGCTATAGAATGCTTTGTGGTCGTCTTTAGAATCAGTGGAAATTTTGTTTTTGTAACTAGCTTTGGAGGATTTTATGAAGGCTATCAGATTCTTACTGAGGCTGACCAGGGAGTTCCTCCAATCATGGGATTTTACTCTTTTTTGCAACAGTTTCTTTCTTCTGTTGTAGAGTTTGTTTATAGCAGGGGACCACCAGATTGGCTTCCTTTTTTTGAAGGATGGCATCTTGGTTCTGTTAGGGATTGCACGATCCATGCACTCGTGTAAGTGCTTATAAAGTGCATTTGTATAGGATTCAGCAGTCGTACCTCTATTGTCCATCAGAATGGGTGTCATGAAGTTTGCCACTTCTGTCTTAAGAAGTGTGAATTTGGCTTTGGAGAAATTTTTTACAGTGATTTCCCTAATGGGGCTGGGGGTGGGATGTGGATGTCTAGGCTGATTAGCTTGTGGTCAGATCTGACCAACAAGGAATTGACTTCTGGTGTGGAACACCGGTTGCCCATGTTGGTAATGACCAGATCTAGGATATTGCTGCCACTGGTGGGGGTGTTGATAAGTTGATCCAAGGTGTTGGAATTTATGAATTCCAGAAAATGTTGAGTACAAGAGTTGGTACATGAGTAGTTTTCCCAGTTAATGGTGGGGTAGTTGAAATTGCCCATTATTAGTGTGTTAGGTTGTACCCTAATATTTTCCTGTGTATCAAGAAATGAGGAGTGGGAATCATGAGGCATGGTGGGGGATCTGTAGCAAGCTACAATTTGGATTGCAGTCTTGCCCAGAGTTTGTTGCACTTGGATAATCTCGGATGCATTATGCTGAGCAACTAGCCTGGAGGTGTGGATATCCTTAATGAATATGGACACTCCTCCACCGTTAGTGTTTCGGTCCAGGTTAGGTGGCTGGAAGGTGTGGTATGAATTATAGCCTGGTAATTTAGGTGTGCTCTCTGGAGCCTTGAACCAGGTCTCTGTCACTGCACAGATGTCGAAGTTCTCCATTTTAAGGAGTACCTCGAGTGAGTGCATTTTGAGGTTTAGACTTCTAGCATTGAGTAGCATTACCCTCAGATTTTGCTTGCTTGTACCTGTTACAGTGGTAAATTTATCATTTTAATCTTGCCTAAAAAAGGAACTATAGGGGTGGCAAGAGCCTTAGCCAGTATCCGGAATCCCAAGGGCGACAGGTACAGGGCATCTCTGGCAAAGCATCATGGTTTGTCGATCATGTCATCCCAGGCCAACAGATAGTGGATCCCCTTAGAATGAGACCAGATGCTTAGCCAATTGTTGAAGTCAATCATTTTGTCCTTGTACTTTGGTATCATTCTGGGTGATGGCAGGATGCTACTCAGGGCTAGGGTCATACCTGCCTGGGCTACTAGATTGGACAGCTCCTCCATGTCTATTTTCATGTAGTCCAAGGAGGTACATCTCAGGTCATTCACACCAACATGGACAATGACAGAGTCATATTTGTACTTGTTGTGGAGTGACCTGAGTGAGTGCGTTATGTGGCGGACCCTGGCATCCAACAGGCAGCAGACAGTAACTTCTACTTATTTAGCCTGGTGAGTGGAATGTCAGTGTGCCTGACTATAGAGTCACCTATGACTAGAGTGTTGGGCATGTTGTTATGCCTTATAGGCTGTGGTTGAGTGGCACACTGAGTTTATGGGCTATGTGTCATTTGGGTTGTGTTGGGGGGTGGAGGTTGTTTGTGTTTCTGCTTTGGAGGTCCCTGTTGCTTGGGCAGATTTTTATTGAGAGCCTCTGTGAATGTAGGTGTGTGTTTTGTGTTTCTATGTGTGTGTTTTGGTGGTATAGGTTTTGAAGGGACTATGTGATGAGTGTGGTGTGGTGCAAGTGTTTACCTTCTCCTCTTGACTGTCTAGTCCAGTCTTGGGCGAAGAGAGCTTTGCTTCCAGTTTGGTTATATAAGTGTGTCTCTCACAGGTTGTAGTGTTGGGTGGTAGGAGGAGAGGGTTGTCTGTGTACATGAGGCAATTGCTGCATTGCCACAAGATGCCCAGATTCATCAGGTAGACAGGAGACAACACTGAGAGCTGACCCTTAGACATGCCTGGATAGGTGCTCATTTATTAAGTACTAAAAATTGTTTTCCTCTAGACAAGTGAGGAAAGTTGAGTGCTGTAGTAATTTGTAGCTTATTTAGTGCTTACAGTGAGTTCTGACCAAGTGCTGAGCTGAAAGAAACAGATTTGAGTGCTGAAACTAAAAAATGGCTAGTTCTAAGAAACAAAATTAAGCTAGAAGGCTTCCCTCCAACAGAGAAAGGACTGGGGGCTCTGAAGCTTACAAACAGTCCAGGATACAGCAAATCTGTATCTGGACTAAACGACTTACAGGAAAGGCAGGAAACAAGCTTAGAAAAAACATTTTTTTCATCAGGGAGTCAAGTGCTGATGAATCTGATGTGGTCTTTTCTAGCATATGATCTGATGTACACCTTCTTTAGAGAACTGCAGTATGAAACCTTGAAAGTCATCAGTTTTAGCTTAGCTTTTAAAAAAGATGAAGGTTTTAGCAAAATCAAACAGTAAAATCTCCAGAACTTAGTATGAGCAACAAAATAATACTTTTATTTTCAGAAACATGCAGCTTTTGCATATTTGAAGCAGGTATAATACCTGTCAAAACATTAGTTTTCCTCCATTATCCAAAGCAGTGCCTTTTAATTTCATTAGATGAATGGAGTTGTATAAGTTTTGTATAAGTAACTATGCATTTTTAATGACACATCTGAGTAAAAAAAAAGTAAATATTTACTCAAGGAGAGACATATGCTAAGGGGTGATTTTTGAAAAATGCACCTCTGTGTGCGTACCAAACATTACACATGTGCAGTTAAATGAGGTCCTTAAAAAATGTTATATTTTTAAATGAACTCTGGATATCTGACTATGCCAGGGTACAGAGAGCGTTCTTAAATAAAGTCATTGAATAACAGAAGTGTAAATGTATTTTTCCATGGTATGTTCACTGTCTCCCTACAGTACATAGAAACCTTCTCCTCAGAAATCCACAGTTTTACAAACCTTAAACAGTAAGCCCATCATCTTATCTGCAAAAATGTGCATTGAATTTTTAATATTAAAATTGTTCAACTGAGTTGACATGTTCAGAAAGAAAGTCAGGATTCAAAGCAGTGTACAGCTTATAAAATAGTGCCGAAAAAAAAATTGCTTCAACATTTATGATGACTGAGTTAAAAAATACACACACACACACACACACACACACACACACACACACACACACACACACACACACACACACACACACACACACACACATTGTCTGTGAGTTGACAGAACATTCCAGATGTCTCTTGCAATGCATTTTGGTAAATCATGAATCCTAACAGTTAGTTTAGTAATGCCAGATATTAGAGTAGCATATTTCTTAGTGTTGCATTCCTATTAATTTTTCAGTCAAAGTAGTACTTAAACATTCTCCCTGATAATATCTAGTGCTCTTCCTGGCTTTGTCCTGCAGCGCCCCCCCCACACTGACATGCATTCATCCCTTTCAACTGTCTATCTCTGATACAGCCGGAATCCCCTGCTGTTGCCCCTTATAACTTTTGTACTATTGCAGTCATTGAATAATGTCAGATATTAGGATTTCATGCTTCTTATCATACAAAAATTGTTGTCCTGTGGCTAAACAACACACAACTACTGCTTAACCCAAATAAAACTATGCTCCTACTGTTCTCTCCAAAATCCTGCTCTTAACCCAAGCAAAACTTCTAGGCATTACTCTTGATTCTAAACTTACATTCAAACAACATATACATAATGCAATTAAGAAAAACACATATCAAACTAGGCAGATTCCATAGACACAAACAACTCATAGATGTTCCTACTAGAATAACACTAGCCAACATCCTCCTACCCCCCTCCCTTCTTTATGGGGCCCGAGTCTTACTAATCTTCACACAACCCTAAAGATCAAATTACAATCATGTTATCATAAAATTGCTAATTTTGCAACTGGCTTACCTAATTGCACCCATCACTGTGTCACCCTCAAAAAACTAAACTGGCTAGAATTCCCACAATACTTGAATTTAGCACAGCTCTCCATAGATCATAGAATTATCAACAAAGCCAATAACTGTCCTGCCTTAAAACTCATCTTACAGCATTACAGTCCACCCAGAAAACTCTGCTCCATAAACAAACAACTTCTACAAGTATATAAACCCACTAAAAGGACCGGACAAAGCCTTTACTCGTATGCCTTTGCTAAACTGAAATGCCCTTCTCCCAAATATTTGTACCATCGAATCTCTTAAGCCCTCCAAATTTACATTGAAATAATAGTACCTTAACTCTCATATCTGTCTTGTACCTAAATGAAATGTAGTTAGGCTCAATGTATCCTTAGACCCCTTCTCCTTTTGACACTCTTTTCTCATAACACCTATCTTTTTCTTATCAAATAGCATCTATATTATAGTCTACTTACTGTTCTTCCTCTCTAAAAATTCCCTAAGCTACTAACACCTATCAACCCTCTTCCTAGTCTTCGATAACCACCTCCCATCTTCTTACACTACCCTCTCCATATACTACCTCCTAAAGTTTCTAAACCTAGCTGATATACTATTTTTCAACCTCTACCATTACTCTCAGCATGAACTTTCTGTAATACATCTTAAGCTAACTCCTCACACATATCTTCCCCTTTCCTATATCTTTTAACTAACCTCCTTCTTTTTCTTCTACTGCCACCATTACCTCTCACTCTCCTCAGTACTAAACTCTTAACAAACATCTTTACTCTCCCTCAATTACTTCCTTAATTAAAAAAAATGTATTGTGATAGCAATTTTAACATCTTGTCCATTGTCACTGATTAAAGTTGTTTAATCGTACATGACTCGTAACTTTGTAACTGTGGAGCTTTTCTTGCTGGGCCTCCTCTGAAAATGGGATTTTTACCCAGTTAGACTTTCTTGGTCACCAAATGTCAATAAATAAATAAAATAACTATATCAATTGATCAGTTACTGAGTGAGTCAGTGCTATTGCTTGATGTATTAAGGGTGCAGGGGCAGAAACCTTTCTCCCTGTTACTTTACTTTTTTTTTCTTTTTTGTTTTAGCATGTATGCTATAATTTACGGTATCTCTGGTGTTTAGTAGAGGAGAAGAAGAGTAACATCCGTTGTGTGAGATAGAAACACAAAGAGTTCAAAACTCTCAGTGCCTTTACGTCATTATATATAGTAACCCAGGTATATAACAGCCCCCCCCCCCGCTCTCATTCAGCAATACTTTAATTATTATTTTCTTAATTGACTTTGTAGTGGCAGTATTAACCCTGGTATCTAGTGCCTCCCCCCACCAATTTTGCATGACTTGCTTTTTAGTCTAGATGAGTGCAGAGGGGTGACAGCCCCATCCCACACCATTATTTTCATGGACACACACATCCATTCACCCATACAAACACACACTCACAAAAACGTACCCTGCTCCATAACTAATTCCATTACTGCAATATCCAAGCAAGACACAAACTCAGTCATAGACTCCTAACACATACAGCCCCACACATATGCTCGTGCACACATATTCCAACACTGTCGTTCCACTAAAATCCCCTGCAGTTACCTCTACCACAATTGGTAAACATGGGCATTTGACATTGTTCATTGACCTGAGTGGCTGTGAGTGGACATGTTACTTTGCCTCTGTCAGCGCCTTACCAAAGACATAAGGGAGAGCACATGGATAATTAGCATATGCCTCTTCCCCAGAATGCCACATTAGCATTTTGCATGGCTGCAAAAATAGCCCTCTGCAGTGCTGCATGTCTTCATGCAAAAGCACTGTTGTAGGGCTGTCTATGAATTTAAAATGGTTACCACAAGGTGTATAACTTGTATGCACCTCAAGGTAACCTTCCTGAATTGGCATCCTTTAAAAACCACATTAGAACAAGGAATAAAGTTGGAATGGGGTTATTAGATATAGAGTTATATGTTTTAGCCACTATCGTTAATTTAGAAATCCAATGGATTAATACATCATGCATTTTAAATGCAAGTGAATACACAATAATTTAAAATGGCAGATGAATTAATTAAACAATAATCCATGACTGGGTATGGATATATCAAGATTTACCCGTGGTTGGTGTAGTTTGATCAAACAAAGCTAACTGTGGGTAAATCTTGATATACCCACAACCAGTTCTGGATTATTGCTATTGTACAATGACCTAATTTAAGAAATAAAGTGCCTACCTTTCTTAAATAATGTCTTTGTATAATGGCACTATAATGTTCCTCCTTGTTTTTCCCTGTTTACAGATGTACTGCACATGTGTATGGGACTAACGTTCCCACTCTTTCACAATACATCAGCAGGAGAAGCAACGGAGAACAGAGACTCTCCATTGCTGTGTTTTGTATATATTTTTTTAACTGCTGAAATTTTCTGACGGACAGTACAGAAATACAAGGAAAGGCAGGCACATTTCTGATTGTTTGGTTTTGTAGAACATACCTGATTTTTCTCATATTTTACTCTGTCCTGTGCCTGTACCATATACCAATAGAAAGTCTGGCTGCTCCATGGTACTTCAGAGGCTGGACTTTTTTCTATTGGTATATACTTGATTTACAACATGCACACTGGCTGGGCTATCCAATCAGCGAGCTCAGTTTTAAATAGTAATGAGCAGATATTGTATAACTGATATTATGGGCAATGGTATGATGTTGATAATGGATAACTATTTTCTGCACTATATCTCCAGCCCTACAAACTGAAGTTATAGTAACATTATACAGACATCATTTCAAAATATCAACCAGAACATCTGTGCAGTGACAGAGACCTTGTTCAAGGCACCAGAGAGCTCCCCTGCATTACTAGGCTATAATTCATACCTCACCTTTTGGCCACCTAACCTGGACCGAAACACTAAAGGAAGAGGTATGTCCATATTCATTAAGGATATCCACACCTCCAGGCTAGTTGCTCAGCATAATGCATCTGAGATTATCCAAGTGCAACTAACTCTGGGCAAGACCGCAATCGAAATTGTAGCTGCTACAGATTCCACACCATGCCCTAATAATGGGCAATTTCAACTACCCCACCATTAACTGGGAAAACTACTCATGTATCAACTCTTTTGCTCAACATTTTCTGGAATTCATAAATTTCAACACCTTGGATCAACTTATTCACACCCCCACTATGGGCAGCAATATCCTAGACCTGGTCATTACCAACATGGGCAACCAGTATTCTACACCAGAGGCCAATTCCTCGTTGGTCAGATCCGACCACAAGATAATCACCCTAGACATCCACATTCTGCCCCCAGCCTCCATTAGGGAAACCACCATTTAAAATTCCTCCAAAGCCAACTTCACACATCTTAAGACAGAAGTGGCAAACTTCACAACAACCATGCAGATGGACAATAGAGGTACGACTGCTGAATCTTACTCAAATGCACTTTATAAACACTTACACAAGTGCATGGATCGTGCAATCCCTAACAGAACCAAGATGCTATCCTCCAAAAAAAGGAAGCCAATCTGGTGGTCCTCTGCCATAAACAAGCTCTACAACAGAAGAAAGAAACTGTTGCAAAAAATAATAAAATTCCATGATAGGAGGAACTCCCTGGTCAGCCTCAGTAAGAAGCTGAGATCCCTTATAAAATCCTCCAAAGCAAGTTATAAAAACAAAATCACCACTGATTCTAAAGACAACCACAAAGCATTCTATAGCTATGTCAAGAATCTCAATGGCAACACTCAGAGCTACTCTGAGTTACAGCACAATGGCACTAAATATACAGAACCAACTGATTTTGCCAGCATCCTGCCAGATAGGTTCAGTGCTAACTTTACCCCCCACACCCCCTAAAGAGCCCATCTCTATACCAAAAGAATGCAAAGTTCCTGTAATCACGGCTGCACAGGTAAAAGAACACACTCTCCAAAGCCAAGAACACAGCATCCATGGGACCTGACAGCATCCCAGGCTGCGTTCTACATGAAGTACAGAATGAACTGGCACCCCACCTAAGTACCATGTTCAATCATAGCCTCACACCAGGCTTTGTGCCCACTGAATGGCACACAGCAGCAGTTATCCCACTCCACAAAGGGGGAGCCACCACGGACCCCAGGAACTACCACCCCATTAGCCTAACAAACCTGGTTTGCAAGGGTATGGAACATATCTTAATGGTACTTATAAACAATGACACTGGTAATCTCCAAACTTTGGACCCCACCCAGTTCGGCTTTGTAAAAGGCAGATCATGTCTTCTAAACCTGATAGACATCTTAGAAGCAGTCACCAAAGCCGTAGTTGAGGGTAAGGTGGTTCACACAGCCTATCTAAATCTCGCCAAGGCTTTTGACATCATCCTCCACTCTGGAATTATAGATAAACTCACTAAACTAGGTATAAATCCCTATGTTTTAAGATGGGTTGCTAACTGGCTCACTGACAGAACCCAAACTGTGAAAGTAGCAGACTCCAAATCCGACTTCAGACCAGTGACAAGTGGAGTACCACAGGGTTCAGTCCTGGGTCCTCTCCTGTTTGGTATCTACTTCTCTGAAGTACAGGCTAACACAGAAGGTCTTTGGATAATGAAGTTCGCAGATGACTGCAAACTAAGAGCCATAATCAAAACTCCTAATGATGTGGACATCCTAGAAAAGGGCCTCACTGAGACAGATGCTTGGTGTCAAAGCCATGGCCTCAAGCTCAATGCCAAAAAGTGCATTGTCATCCCTTTTGGTAAAAACTCGGTACTTTAGTCTACTTAACACTGAAAGTGTGATAAGAGACCTTGGGACACAGGTGGACAGTAGTCTCTCCTTTGATAATTACATCACCACAGTAGTCAGGAAATCCTTCTACGTGGCACACCTCATCACAAAAGGTTTTTCATCCAGGAAAAAAGAGGTCATTATTCCCCTCTACTCATCACTCATTAGACCCATTATAGAGTACAGCGCCCCCTTTGGTATGTACCTCACAAGACATCTACAACAACTGGAAAGGCTGCAGAAAAACCTCAAAAAGAGGATTGCCGGCCTCAAACAGATGCCCTACGCAGACCATCTCAATAAACTCCAGCTTTACTCTGTCACATATCGCCTACTCAGAGGCGATCTCTGCCTAACATACAAAGCTATGTCAAACCCACTGCTGTTGGACATGCTCCACTTAAGAAATCCCAATCCCTCTGAGCTACACACTCTAGGGACCTAAACCTTGTCACCACAATAAACAGAACATGCTGGAGGGATAGATTCCTGTCCCAGAGACTTCCCATACTCTGGAACAAACTATCTATCTATATCAAACAAAGCTCCTCGTTAGCAGATTTCAAGAAAAATCTTGATGATTGGATGGGAAATAGGAAATTCACCCCGGGGATCATGTCTGTGGCTCTGCTCAACAGGGGCACAGGAAAATAATTTTCTTGGGTGGCGAAAGCCAGGGTACCTTTTTGGCTAGGCTTATACAGGCTCTAGGGCCAATAGCCTAGTACCTACCTATGAACCTATGAACGTACGAACTGAAACAGTTGGGTCTATGCAGAAATATAACAATGTGAAAATGTTAGACTAGTAGATGAAAGAGTTTAATTTTGGTTTAATACATTATTACAATAGACTGTAATATGAAGAAATTTAGATACTAGGTACTGGGCACTGATTCAGTGTTACACCATATATCGTAGAATATAGTGCATGTCTATAGATGAATTAAGGAAGTATCTATATTTAATAACATAGTAATCTACGACTTTATATAACAAGAATGATTCTAAATGTACTGTAACTCTATAAAACTATTTTGTCAGAAATCCATTAAATTGTTCTGAATGTTTGTTCAAGAATCACTCAGAAGAGTTAGATTATCTGAATCCATCTCATACTGACAAAGTTTTACTACTAAAATCAGTGCACTACACCTTTACTAGTCCATTATGGAAAACATTTACTTGGCAACCCTTCCATTGTGGCTTTTATACTCCTTATAGGTTAAGTAAAATAAAAAATAAATAAATAAATAGAAGTAATAACCTTTGTTTAATGAATCAAAGTTGATCAAACTGGGAAATTTTTTTATGACTGGTTCAAATTTGAGAATTTTGAGCATTTAAGAATTGTGGATACATATTTGACCTTTATTCAGTCTTTATGGCCTGATAATTTTATATAGGCAAACCCTTGCTACTGTTAATGCTTGTAGTTAAACTGGCAGCTCAGAGGGAGTTATTCTACCACAGTGAATTTCCCCACTGACAATATACTCCTAAGAGTTGACCCAATTGCTCAGGATTTGGGAACTTATAGGGACAGTGACTTAAGTTTTGACCAACGTGTCCATCCATGTAAGAAAATCTTTCTATATTGCACAGCTTATAAAAAAGGGATCGTATCTAGATCTAGAAATGCCATTGTCTACTTTTACTCAGCCCTCATTAGGCCAGTCATTGAATATAATACTCACTTTAGCATGTATCTGTTCAGACACATACAGCAACTGGAACACTCAAAGAAATACCTAACTAAAAGGATACAAGGCGTAAACAACATGTCCTACATGGACCAACTCAAAGCACTGCCACTATACTCAGTATCCTACAGACTGTTAAAAGATGACCTATGTCTGGCTTACTGAGCCAATACTGGTGGAATTACTGCACATCAGAAAGTCAAATGGCATCATAAATACTTGGTCTAGGAATCTAAACATCTTCTGCAACATCAACAGAATGGTTTGGAGGGACCATGGAATGATCCATTACCAACAATCCAAAAGATGGATGCTAGAAAACTGGATATAGTAGTCCAAGTAAAGAAGACAAGAGTATCATTGATCATTGAAATCACCACACCCAGTGACTACAGTGTTTTGAGTACAGAGAGACAAAAAGTCATAAAGTATCAGGATCTGCAGGCAGAAATGAGAGCAATGTGGAAGAAAGATACCCAGACAGTTCCAATAGTAGTAGGAGAAATGGGTCTTATAAAAAAAGGCTAAAATCTTATTTAGATACGCTACCAATACATGTAACTCCATACGAACTGCAGAAGGAGTCATTACTGGGCACATTGCGGGTGCTGTGAAGAGCACTTTCGGCTGACATCAAAGAGTGAAACAATACTAATTTCATGAACTTTAATTGTACTTTGACTTAGGAATGGCATCCATTCCCATCATGGTATTAGAAACCCAAAAGACTTGGAGAAATAAAAAAAAGGACATGTATATCTTGGAGATAATACTGCTGCTCTAAAATAGACTCCCCATCCACATAAAACAAAGATCATCCCTATCCACATTCAAGCACAACTTGGATCTATGGATGGGAAACAGAAAATATAACACAGGACTGCTGCCATACAATTAATGGATAGAGGCAGCTCCTAAGGGCTTTGTCCCATGCAAGGGTCCCCTCAAATTATCTATGGTATGATCTCTGTTATTCTTATTGGGGTAATATATAATTATTGACCATGAAATGAGTAAGGCCAGTCTCCAACCAAATGAAATAGGTTACTTGAACTGCAAAAAGGGAAATGGCTAGGCTTAAAATAGCCCTTACAGGCAGCTAGCCTAATACTTACCTATGAACCTGTTCCTGAGCTAGAGAAAATCAAGACAGTGGGTACTCTAAAAATACTTGGCTCCAGTGATTCCAATTTTCTACATCTGAAAAAGGTTTTATTATAAATACACGAGGTTGTACACTAAAAAGTGCCTTCTCAGGTTTTCTAGCAATAAAGCTACAACCTCTAAACATTCAATCCCACACAGTTTGGTTTCATCAAGGGGAAGTCATGCCTGTTAAACTTGGTTGAATTCTTTGAGGCAGTCACCAAAGCCATGGATGAGGGGAAGACGGTGTACACCACTTACCTTGACCTGGCCAAAGCCTTCAATAGTATTCCCCACTCTGGTATAATAGATAAACTCTCTCAACCAGGCATCAATCCACATGTTACCAGATGGGTAGCAAACTGGCTCACTGATAGAACCCACCTAGTCAAAATAGGGGAAGTCACCTCAGGCAGTAGACCTGTAACAAGTGGTGTACTTCAGGGATTGTTTTTGGGGCTTCTACTGTTTGGAATATACTTTTCTGAGGTACTGGCCAAAGCCAGTGGGCTATGGCTGACCAAGTTTGCAGATGACTGCAAGCTGGGTGGTGTCATCAAGTCCCCTAGTGATGTGGACATCCTCCAAGAGGGTCTCACCCAAACAAATGACTGGTGCCAGAAATATGGCCTCAAACTGAATGTCAAAAAATGCATCATCATCCCCTTTGGGGAGAGTGATATCCCCACAAATTATCACATTAATAACAAGGTCCTCAGTCAGGCAATCTGTTATTAGGGACTTGGGGACCTAGGCTGATAGCAAACTGACTTTTAACCACTTTATTGCCTCTGTTGTATGGAAAGCTTTCTACATGGCCCACATTACTAGGAAGGGTATCTCATCCTGGGACAACAAGGTCATAGCATCCCTGAATTCTTCCCTTATAAGACTCATTACTGAGTACAGTGTCCCTTTTGGTATGTACCTCACAAAGCACATGCGGCAGCTGGAGGGACCACAGACATAAGGAGAATCCAGGGCCTCAAACATCTACCTTACACAGACAGGCTAAAAGCCCTGTCTCTCTACTCAGTCTCATACAGAGTCCTCAGAGGTGACCTCTGTCTGGCCTTCAAAGCAATCTCAGACTTGGCCTTGATGGGATTGCTGAATATCTGCAAGTCAAGGTCCACTCAAGTAACCCACACAAGCAACCTCAACCTGGTCTGTGATATCAATAGGACTTGTTGGCAGGACAGATTTGTGTCTCAGACACTCCACATTCTGTGGAATAGGCTCCCTCTCCACATGAAGCAGACTGCCTCATTAACCCTTTTTAAGTTCAACCTGGATAAGTGGATGGGGAACAGAAAATACACCCCTGGGATTCCACCTGTGTCTCTGCTGGACAGGGGCATCAAGTGCTGACATGTTGGAACATCGTCTGAATTCTTGGCTAGGCTTGTAAGGGCCTCAGGGTCAATAGCCTAGTAATTTAATATGATCCTATGATCTTATTATATAGTCACTAGAATGTATGTGACACTAGTTATAAGCACATAATGAAATTAAAAAAATCCTTATATTATTTCTTAGAGCCACAAAACTGGTTTCAGCCTGACAGTATTATCTAGACAAGAGAATCTGTCAGCTCTTAACTCTGTGATTCATCTGTACTCATACTGTTCAGTCTTTTTATGAATGGTTCCATTCTCACTGTCTTTTGTTATAGTTTGTAGCACACTGATAAAAAACTTAATACTAGTCCCATGTTTATAGAATATCCCTATACAAGGCATTGGCTACCACATTTCTTCTGCTATCAGAGGTTGTTCACATATACATTCCTTTTAATGTCTTTTTCCTACATAGAAACATGCACATTATTTACATTCTGGTAAGAAAATTGTATTTTGGTATGTCAGTGTGCATAATCATTGGATTCATATGTTTCCATTGTAGCAGTTCCATCTTGGGAATGTCCCTTTGTGAGTAACTGTAGCACTCTTAACACTTCTGGCCATTTTCTTTTCCCATTAACAAAATGTTTCTTTCAGATTTATGCCTTTCTTACAAGTAAAGTTCAATCTCTCACTCACAAATTATTTTCAGGCCCTCGATGGATGCTAAAATGTTTCAGCATCTCTATGTAATCTCTTAGTAATAATCTCTTCCAATACATTAGTGTCTTATTTTATGTAAAACAAAGTGTAATTGCATGACATAATCCACTGGGTGTTACCTGTATCATTGGATGATCTCATGGGCAGTGGAAGATTGCAACTGCATATTAAACTCAGAGACCATTGATGATGAAAAAAGGTGTTGAAAATGATTGACTGCAGCTCATTTTAACTGAAAGAAACAACCCTCCAATTGAAGAAAGATGTACTGTATCGTATAATGCAACTAAAATGACACAAATAACTGATTGTATCTACAAAGCACTGTTGAGTGACATCAGAACATTAATAATTTTGGCCAAAATTGGCATTCTCTCACTCACAAATTATTTTCAGGCCCTCGGTGGATGCTAAAATGTTTCAGCATCTCTATGTAATCTCTTAGTAATAATCTCTTCCAATACATTAGTGTCTTATTTTATGTAAAACAAAGTGTAATTGCATGACATAATCCACTGGGTGTTGCCTGTATCATTGGATGATCTCATGGGCAGTGGAGGATTGCAACTGCATATTAAACTCAGAGACCATTGATGATGAAATAAGGTGTTGAAAATGATTGACTGCAGCTCCTTTTAACTGAAAGAAACAACCCTCCAATTGAAGAAAGATGTACTGTATCATATAATGCAACTAAAATGACACAAATAACTGATTGTATCTACAAAGCACTGTTGAGTGACATCAGAACATTAATAATTTTGGCCAAAATTGGCATTACTTATGTAGAAATGCAATAACGGGTTTGAGACTTGCCAGGGTGCTAATTTTGCTGATGTGCAGAACAGTGTGAGAAAGACAGAATGTGATTAAAGCAGTTTTAAGCAGCTTTAAGTGGATTTGCACCTGTTTGCATGCCGAGCCTCGCTTAAAAAACAACTATATCAAATAAACTGCATAAATATATTAAATCCCTGCTTCTTAAACTAAAGCCACACTCTGCCTCCACTAATAATCTCCACCCCTCAATTTCTGAAAATTGCTGCTGACTCTATTGCATATCCTGTATCTATCTTAATCAACCACTCCATTCAGGAATCTACCATACTGGAAATATGAAAATCCTTTTATACCACTCCTCTGCACAAAGGTGGCAACTCTGTTGAACCCTATAAGTATAGACCAATCACTATTCTCTCACCTCTCTCTAAGTTCCTTGAAAAATGTATACATGCTCAACTACTATCCTATCACATTCTCTAAATACTCCTCACCTCCTCGTAACATGGTTTCCACCCTAAACACAGTACCTCAACTGCCTTATTATCCTTTACTCAAAAAATTGCAGAAGCTAGGGACAACAACCTCCTCATCTCCTGTCTATTCCTTGATCTCTCTAAAGCCTTTGACACTGTGTCTCATCCCATCCTTCTTAACAAACTCTCAGACCTGAACCTCTCTCCTTCAACTCTTGGCTGGTTCCATTCTTACCTTACTGGCAGAAAACAAGCTGTTAAATGGCAACAGGCTTTCTCATCCTTCCTTGCTGTTCAGACAGGAGTACCCCAAGGCTCCATACTTGGACAGCTCCTTTTCAACATTTTTTCCAACAGCCAACATTCATCCTGCAGTCTCTCATATGTAATACAATATGCAGATGACTCTACTCTCTTATCTATCTCCAATGCTATCTCTGAACTACACACACTAACACAGAATTCATTTATCTCTGTTGAAAAATGGCTAAAAAAATCAGCTAATCCTTAACCCTAAGAAAACTCAACTCCTTCTCTTCCTACCTCAGACACTCTCTCACCTTAAATCCAATTTTTCTCTTTCCTTCCTAGATGGCACCAATATCTCCCCTGCCTCACACACCAAACTCCGTCCTTGGGGTAATAATTGATGACTGACTAAACTATGACTTGCACATACAACAGGCCATAAAAAAAAAAGCATTTTATACCAAGTTGCAATGGAAATATTGTTGATGCAATTACTGATTTAAAACTTTTTGTCCGTAACTTAAGTCTCAAGTTGCTTTTTAGAGACACTGAAATGTCTAATAATAATGCATGTAAAAGAAGCAGTGTTTTTATTCCATATAACTGTCCGATTTTATCAGCTGTTCAGTTGTGTGAAACTGAACTTAGAGATGTATTTGATAGAAAGAATTAATTTAGTTATTATAATTTAAATATGGAAGAACTTGATGCCTTAGCAAGTTTAGAAAGTAACACTGAGCTAATTATTAAGCAAGCAGACAAGGGAGGAGCCATTGTTCTGTTTGACAAGTATCAATATGTAAGTCTAATGGAAGAATTTTTAAGTGATGGAAAAACATTCAGACTGACAGATTCTGATGAAGTTAAAAAATGCATTTCCAATATTAATTTGTTTATTTATGATTTACAATTGCAAAATGACATTACTTTAGAAGAGTTTACATTTTGTACTGTTTCTTGTCCAGTGTTGCCTATTATATATCGTTTACCTAAAATACATAAATCACTAACCAACCCCCCCAGACCGATTGTATCAGGGAGGGGTTGGATTACTGAACCCCTATCAATATATATACAAGATATTTTAAGTAAATATATGATGAGATGTAAAAGTGTAGTAAAAGACTCATGTGACTTTTTCAAGAAATTATTTGCTTGGAACAGCACCAATAAAGGGGAACAATTTATTATGACAAGACTGGACATAAACTCTTTGTTTACAGTCATTCCAAATAATTTTGAACTGGAATGTATCCGTGAATTTCTAAGCTGTAATACTGACTTGGCAGTAAGGAAGATAGCTACTGTGTGTGAATTAAGTGATATTATACAATGACTCCCTATTACTATTTGAAAATGTGCATGCTGATTGGCCGATCCCAACTAGCGTTCCCGTAGTAAATCCAACAATATACCAATGGAAAAAGGTCCGGTCGCCCGGACTTTTTTTCTGTCGGTATAAAGTGCTCCAAAACCTTTTTTTTTGCAATTAAAAAAAAAGAGAGAAAATGGAGCAATGGAAACTTTCTTTGCTCTGTTGCTTCCGTTTCAAAGCCTTGATGTACTGGGTATGTGTGGGAACGGAAGTCCCATACGCATGCACAGTACATCAAAATGAAGAAGTCGGTGGAAGAGCAGTAATTCACCATTATACAAAGACATTATTTAAAATTTTTTTCTTAAATAATGTCATTGTATAATAGCAATAACATACTCCATGGTCGCCCTGGTGATTAAACCACACCAACCGTGGGTAAATCTTCAATATACCACACCACGTCATTGGTTATTGCTTTATTATTCTTAACAACAATATTTTTCTTTTTAATGAAAAATTATACCTGCAAGTTTCTGGGGTGGCCATGGGTACTCCAATGGCCAATGTGTATGCAAATCAATGGGAAAGTAAATTAATTTATACTGATAATGGTTTTTGTAATGCAAATGTATTGTTCTATAAAAGATTTGTGAACAACTGTTTCCTTTTATGGAAAGATACGGCTGATGAATTGCAGAGACTTATACTGTCCTTAGAAGAAACTATTAATTTTTTACACTTTAAGTTGTGTTCATCAACTAACAGCATAGCATTTCTGGACATTAATTTACTTCTAGAAAATGGAGAGTTACATACAAGTGTGCACAAAAAACTAGTGCATGTGAATAGATACACGCACAGACGTAGTATGCATGCTCCCCATACATTCAAAGGCATAGTTAAAAGCTAATTCTGTAAGGTGATCAGACTTAATACTAATGAGCATTTTTGTTATGAATAGATGGAGGCTATGGGACAGGAATTTGTAGAGAGTGAGTATAATAGAGAAAATATTAACTACATGGCTAAAGATGTGATGAAAGGGAGACTGGATATCACAGCCCCATATTTCAGTGAAAGAAGATGTATGATGGACAATAATGCAACTAATGGCCACACAGTTAGATATGTTACAGCTTTTAATACTAAAACAATTAGATATGTTACAGCTTTTAATACCAAAACAAAGGAAGATGAACAAGTTATACGAAAGAAATGGAATATTTTACTGTCAATGCCAGAATTAAAACAAATTATTACGGACAGACCCTGTTTTGCCTATAAGAATGAAAGGAATCTTAGACAGGGGTTATGTTTTAAAGACTTTAAATTAAATGAAAGTAATGTCAAATATAAAACCAATAAGAAAGGCACTTTCCCTTGTCATAATTGTAGTTGTTGTGAGGATGTAGTCACAAACACTCAGTTTATTCATATATGTGTATAAATTTGACTGTTATGTGAATTGTAATACAGCTTTTATAATATACTTGGCTACATGTATTAAATGTTCCTCATTTTATGTAGGTAAGAGTACTAGGAGATTAAAAGACCATATTATAGAGCACAAGTCTGAAATCAGAAGAAATATACATACTAATGCATTGGCCAAACATATAGCTGAAAAAAATAATGAACATAGATTCAAGTTCAGGGTCATTAAAGTCATTTATAAGAATATGGGGGGGTGACATCAATAACTTGTTGGAGAATGTTGAATATTCTTGGATAGTGAGGCTACAGACAGATATCTACCCTGGCATTAACAATAAAGTGAGTATAAGGCCATGGAACGTATCATTGTGGAACTCATAAACAAAGACATTGGTAATCTCCAAACTCTGGACCCTACCCAGTTTGGATTTGTAAAAGGCAGATCATGTCTCCTAAACCTGATTGACTTCTTTGAAGCAGTCACCAAAGCCATAGATGAGGGTAAAATGGTTTATACAGTTTATCTAAATCTCACCAAGGCTTTCGACACCATCCCCCACTCTGGAATTATAGATAAGCTCACTAAACTAGGTATAAATCCCTATGTCACAAGATGGGTTGCCAACTGGCTCACGGACAGAACACACACTGTGAAAGTAGCGGATTCCAAATCCGACATCAGACCAGTGACAAGTGGAGTACCACAGGGTTCAGTCCTGGGTCCTCTCCTGTTTGGTATCTACTTCTCTGAAGTGCAGGCCAACACAGAAGGTCTTTATTAACAAAGTTTTCAGATGACTGCAAACTAGGAGCCATAATCGAAACTCCTAACGATGTGGACAAACTACAAAAGGGCCTCACTGAGACAGATACCTGGTGTCAAAGCAATGGCCTAAAGCTCAATGCCAAAAAGTGTATTGTCATCCCCTTTGGTAAAAACTCTGTACCCATGAACTACCACATAGCTGGTAGTCTACTTAATGCCGAAAATGTGATAAGAGACCTTGGGACACAGGTGGACAATAGTCTCTCCTTTGATAATCACATCACCACAGTGGTCAGGAAATCTTTCTACGTGGCTCATCACATCACAAAAGGATTCTCATCCAGAAAAAAAGAGGTCATTGTTCCCCTCTACTCATCACTCATTAGACCCATTATAGAGTACAACGCCCCTTTTGGTATGTACCTCACAAGACATCTACAACAACTGGAAAGACCACAGAAATACCTCACAAAGAGGATTACTGGCCTCAAACAGATGTTCTATGCAGACCGTCTCAAAAAACTACAGCTTTACTCCATCGCATATCGCCTACTCAGGGGCGATCCCTGCCTAACATACAAAGCTATGTCAAACCCAGAGCTGTTAGACATGCTCCACTTAAAAGAAATCCAATCCCTCCAAGCTACACACTCTAGGGACCTAAACCTTGTCACCACAATAAGCAGAACATGCTGGAGGGATAGATTCTTGTCCCAGAGACTTCCCATACTCTGGAACAGACTACCTATTTATGTCAAACAGAGCTCCTCATTAGCACTCTTCAAGAAAAATCTTGATGATTGGATGGGAAATGGGAAATTCACCCCGGGGATCACTTCTGTGGCTTTGCTCGACAGGGGCACAGGAAAATAATTTTCTTGGGTGGCGAAAGCCAGGGTACATTTTTTGGCTAGGCTTGTATGGGCCCTAGGGCCGATAGCCTAGTACCTACCTATGAACCTATGAACCTATAAAACATGTCTTAGTTAAAAAACAATTTTCTACTTGTATGTACATATTTTTATATAGTACCAATTATTAACTTCATTGTCTTGTTGGTTGGCTGGGACAGATGATTTTATTACCATTATTTAAATGAGCTGATTATTTTTGTCAATATAGCACTGAGGAAGGGGAAACCCAAAAGCTTTGCTGCACTTTATTTTATTGCTTATATTAAAACAGTTGAACGTATCTGTGTTCTTTTTTATTTTGTTGTAAGCAAGCAATAATGCCTGACAGGGTATGCGTTAATCTGTAATTAATCCTCACTTAGGGGTGTTCTGAGGTGTGGCGCTGTAGGCAGATGGCCTCTACACCCCTGGAAGGGTATTAATTACACATTAACACACACCCTAGAGGGCATTATTGTGCTTAGACAATGGGCTCTCTGTAAAATTGTTGTGTTTTACTTACTTATGTATTTTTCTAAGTGCTATTTTATTTTTTTAATATATTTTTAATGTAAAATAGTTCCTCCGTCTAATGTTTCATACTTGCTGTAGTCTATGTTAATGGTGTTAGAGGAAGCATTTTACATCAAACATATATAAAAAAAAATAATAATAGTGTTTAAAAATAATAAGCAAGTGAATCACAACAATTTTATATACAGCTCATTCTTTCTGTCATACACAAGTACACAGTCTCTTCTGCTTTCACACACATACATATACACACATAGTCTCCTCTTCTTTCATACACACATTGATTCACACAAGATCGGTCTCATTCTCTCTCGCTCCCTCTGTCACATACAGTCTTCTCTGCTTACATACATGCATTCAGTCACACATCACTCTCACTTTCTCTCTCACTCTCTGGATCATACATTTCAACCTCTTACAACAAGAAATTTGGACAAAGCATAGAATAATGAGGGGGGAGCGTAACATGGAGGACACGTTTAATGATGCTCTTGTAAACTTAGAAGTTTGCTAAAATAATAGGCTTTGCCTTCACAATAGCATACATTTTCTGAAGGTTATGATGTCTGAAACTGAAATGCCTGACTATATTTGGAGACTACAATCCTCTGTGATTTGCCAGAAAATCACATTTTATGAGGAACACAAACATATAAGGCAAAAATCTGGACATTTGAGAGGTATGCTCTGGATCTCTCCCTGTCTTACACACACACGCGCACACACACACACACACACACACACACACACACACACACACACACACACACACACACACACACACACAATTTCTCATGCACACATACACACACAGTCTTTTTGCTTTCATGCACACATTTACTCACACAACATCGTTCTCACTCTCTCTCAATCTCTCTGTCACACACAGTCTCCTCTGCTTCCATACATGCATTCAGTCACATCACTCTCGCTTTCTCTCACTCACACACACGCATAATCTCTCTGCTTTCATGCACGTATTCCAGCACTCATGCAGACAAAAAACACACACTTTTCTGTTTCCCTCGCTCGATTGCTCTCTCTCTCTCTTACTCTCATACATGCATACACTCTCACACATGCGCTTTAATTTTTTCTTTTTTTATTTTACACTCTCTAAAATGCAAAACTTCTGCTTAGCGAGTGTAAAATAACGGCTCACTCACTCTCACTTGCACTGACATGCACACATATACTCAAACACAGTCATAAACACACACACACCTACCTTTTTTTTTTTAGTTGTCTTCTTTTTAATATTTTACACTCGCTAAACAGCAGAAGCACTGCTTAGTGAGTGTAAAATAATGGCAGGCATTCAGTTTTCTCAGTCTGAGCTCCACTGCGGCTTGATATGATGCCTTGAAGCTGTGGATTCATTCTTCTCAGCGAGCATTACTTGTACATTAATACCCTGCTGGAGAATGCTTGTTCTCCAATCAGGGTACTGATGTACAGTAAGCCCATTGTCTAATTTGCAATAACACAAGTCAAATATATGTTTATGTTTATACAATGCATAGAATGCATACACTGTAAACACATTAACTATTATAACAATGGAATTTTCAGGAGTAAAATAAGTAGGACAGAGTTTGCACAGGAGATAGTTCATAGGTTCATAGGTAGGTACTAGACTATTGGCCCATGGGCCTACGTAAGCCTAGCCAACAAGGTTCCATGGCTTACGCCCCCCAAGAAAGTTATTTTACTGTGCCACTGTCGAGCAGAGACACAGAAGTGATCCCCGGGGTGTATTTCCTATTTCCCATCCACTCATCAAGATTTTTTCTTGAAGAGTGCTAATGAAGAACTTTGCTTGACATAGCTGGGTAGCCTGTTCCAGTGTATGGGAAGTCTCTGGGACAGGAATCTATCCCTCCAGCATGTCCTGTTTATTGTGGTGACAAGGTTTATGTCCCTAGAGTGTGTAGCTCTGAGGGATTGGGATTTCTTTAGGTATAGCATGTCCAACAGCTCTGATTTTGACATAGCTTTATATGTTAGGCAGAGATCACCTCGGAGCAGGTGATATGCTATGGAGTAAAGCTGGAGTTTTTTGTGGCAGTCAGTGTAAGGCATTTGTTCGAGGCCAGTAATCCTCTTTGTGAGGTACTTCTGTGGCCTTTCCAGCTGCTGCAGATGTCTTTTGAGGTACATTCCAAAAGGGGCGTTGTACTCTATAATGGGTCTAATGAGTGTCGAGTAGAGGGGAACAATGACCTCTTTTTTCCTGGATGAAAACCCTTTTATGATGAGGTGTGCCATGTAGAAGGACTTCCTGACTACTGTGGCGATGTGACTATCAAAGGAAAGACTACTGTCCACCTGGGGTCCCAAGGTCTCTTATCACGCATTCGGTGTTAAGTAGATTGCTGCCTATGTGGTAGTTCATGGGTACAGAGTTTTTACCAAAGGAGATGACACTGCAATTTTTGGCATTGAACTTGAGGCCATGGCTCTGACACCAGGCATCTGTCTCAGTGAGGCCCTTCTGTAGGATATCCACATAATTTGGGGACTTGACTATAGCTCCTAGTTTTCAGTCATCTTTGAACTTCATTAGACAGAGGCCTTCTGTGTTAACCTGTACTTCAAAGAAGTAGATACCAAACAGGAGAGGTCCCAGGATGGATCCCTGTGGTACTCCACTTGTCACTGCTTTGAGGTCAGATTTGGAGTCTGCAACTTTTACAGTGTGGGTTCTGTCAGTGAGCCATTTGGAAACCCATCTTTTGATGTAGGGATTTATGCCTAGTTTAGTGAGTTTAGCTATAATTCCAGAATGGGGGATGGTGTTGAAAGCCTTGGTGAGGTCAAGATAGGCTGTGTGAACCACCTTACCCTCATCTACGGCTTTGATGACTGCCTCAAAGAAGTCAATCAGGTTCAGGAGGCATGATCTGCCTTTCACAAACATGAACTGGGTGGGATCCAAAGTTTGGAGGTTACCAATGTCTTTGTTTATAAGTTCCATGGCCTTGCAGACCAGGCTCGTCAGGCTAATAGGTCAATAGTTCCCGGGATCAGTAGTGGCTCCCCCTTTGTGGAGTGGGATAACTGTTGCTGTGCACCATTCAGTGGGTACAAAGCCTGACGTGAGGCCATTATTGAACATGGTGCTTAAGTGGGGAGCCAGTTTGTTCTGAAGTTCGTATAAAACGCAGCCTAGGATGTTGTCTGGTCCCATGGATGCTGTGTTTTTGGCTTTAGAGAGTGCAGCTTTTACCTGCGTAGTTGTGACTACAGGGACTCTGCATTCTTCCTGTATAGATGTGGGCCCTTTAGGGGGTGAGAGGAGGGCAAAGTTAGCACTGAACCTATCTGCCAGGATGTTGGCAATATCAGTTGGTTCTGTAATTTTCATGCCTTTGTGCTGTAACTCAGAGCAGATCTGGGTGTTGCAATTGAGATTCTTGACATAGCTATAGAATGCTTTGTGGTTGTACTTGGAATTAGTGGCAATTTTGTTTTCATAGCTAGCTTTGAAGGATCTTATACGGGATCTCAGCTTCTTACTTAGGCTGACTGAGGAGCTCCTCCACTCATGGGATTTTACTCTTTTTTGCAACAGTTTCTTCCTTCTGTTGTACAGTTTGTTTATGGCAGGGGACCACCAGATTGGCTTTCTTTTTTTGGAGGATAGCATCTTGGTTCTGTTTGGGATAGCACGATCCATGCACTCATGTAAGTGCTTATAAAGTGCATTTGTGTAGGATTCAGCAGTTGTAACTGTATTGTCCATCTGCATGGGTGTCATGAAGTTCACCACTTCTGTCTTAAGAAGCATGAAGTTGGCGTTGGAGAAATTTTTACTGTGGTTTCCTTAATGGGGGGGGGGGGGTGGATATCAAGGTTAGCTTATAGTCGGATCGGACCAACGAGGAGTTGACTTCAGGTGTGGAACACCGGTCACTTATGCTGGTAATGACTAGGTCTAGGATATTGTTGACACTGGTGGAGGTGTGGATAAGTTGATCCAGGGCATTGGAGTTTATGAATTCCAGAAAGCGTTGAGCTAAGGAGTTGGTACTCGAGTAGTTTTCCCAGTTAATGGTGGGGTAGTTGAAGTTGCCCATTATTAGGGTGTTTGGTTGAACCCTAATATTTTTCAGTACATCAAGAAAAGAGGAGTGGGAGTCCTGGGGCATGGTGGGGGATCTGTAGCAAGCTACAATTTGGATTGCAGTTTTGCCCAGAATTAGTTGCACTTGGATAACCTCAGATGCATTATGCTGAGCAACTAGCCTGGAGATGTGGATATCCTTAATGAATATGGACACACCTCTGCTTTAATTAATATGGACAGACCTCCACCAAAGGCAGAGGTGTGTCCATATCCTTAATGAATATGGACACACCTCCGCCTTTGGTGTTTCGGTCCAGGTTACGTGGCCGAAAAGTGTGGTATGAGTTATAGCCTGGTAGTGCAGGGGTGTTCTCTGGAGCCTTGAACCAGGTCTCAGTCACTGCACAGATATCGATGTTCTCCATTTTAAGATGTGCCTCAGGTGAGTGCATTTTGAGATTTAGACTTCTAGCATTGAGTAGCATTACCCTCAGTTTTTGCATGCCTGTTCCTGTTATGGTGGTGAATTTGTTATTTGAACCTTGCCTAAAAAAGGCACTATAGGGGCAGCAAGAGCCTTAGCCAGTATCCAGAATCCCAGGGGCGACAGGTGCAGGCCATCTGTGGCAAAGCATTGTGGTCTGTCGACCATGTCATCCCAAGCAGACAGATACTGGATCCCCTTAGAATGACACCAGAAGCTTAGCCAACTGTTGAAGTCAATCATTTTGTCCTTGTACTGCGGTATCATTCCGGGCAATGGCAGAATGTTACTCAGGACTAGGGTCATACCTGCCTGGGCTACAAGTTCAGATAGCTCTTCCATGTCTCTTTTCATGTGGTCCAGGGAGGTACATCTCAGGTCATTCACACCAATATGGACAATGACAGAGTCATATTTGTACTTGTTGTGGAGTGACCTGAGTGCATGGGTTATGTGGCGGATCCTGGTACCCGACAGGCAGCTGACAGTAACCTTCTCCTTGTTTAGCCTGGTGAGTGGGACATCAGTGTGCCTGACTATAGAGTCACCTATGACTAGTGTGTTGGGTACGTTGTTTTGCCTTATTGGCTGTGGTTGAGTGGCACACTGAGTCTGTGGGCTACGTGTCATTTGGGTTGTGTAGGGGGATTGAGGTTGCTTGCTTTCTGCTTTGGAGGTCTCTGTAGTAGTTGTTGATGTTAGCATGTAAGCTTTATAAAGAACATTAGTATGCAGTGGAACATGAGATAGAAGTAGAGGTACATAGATACAGATGTTAGGTGACATAGGAATGGGGGAGAGGCTAGACATATATGGGTTAGAAAGAGAGTAGCTATATATCAGAGAGGAAAAGTGATTTCCAGTAGTCTTTATATACAATACAGGAGCTGTGCAGGAGCACAGTCAGTTGTTAATAACTGCTTTTTCAGTGATAGTTTAAATACATTTAGTTTGTCTGTTTGTCTTAGTTCTAAATGATGGAGTTTCAGATTTTTTTGTAACATAAAGTAAAGTGAGTCACTGGCAGAATTATTTGATTTTGTGACAGTAGTTCTTTGTTGTTAGATCTGAGGGTTCTGGTTGTACTATAAGGTTGCATTGTACCTTGCTGCAATGAGCATTTTTCAGGGAAGTATATTCGTTTGTGGGCTATAGTGAATTGTGAATAGTTAAGGTAGTGTGGAAGTTAGAGCCAGTTAAGATCTTCTTTTAGGGCTATGCTGTGGTGAGTCTTTTGGGGGGTATTTGCAACAAAATAATGTAAGCCATTTCTAGTTTGCTTTTAGTATCTAGTTGATATTAATAAAGATAGGTGATACATAGAGTAGGAATTGAAGTAGATCTATTTTTGCTATTGATTTTCTGGAGTGGTCAATAAGAAGAAAATCAACCTATAGAGGGAGACTAGTTTCAGGCTTGTTTCTTGGATGACCATATTTAAGATAATTATCAGTTAATATTTCAGGGGGGTTGGTTTGAGAAACACATTTTATTTTTGGGTTGTTAAATGAGAGAATGTGGAATGAATATTTTTGTTCTATGTACATTTTAGGGGTAAATAGCATTAGTTTTGTCTTTTTGGGGGTTGCATGCCAAAATGTTGTAATTGCATATAGTAAGAATGCTTGGAGTTCCTGCAGCCATAACACAGCTGTGCACTCTGCCCTTAGTGGTGCTCATTGCTGCTGGAATGTTCATGGTACCATCTGTGTAAATGTTACTATCAATGCCAACTTTTCATAATTTCACTGAGCAAAAGATAATGGATCATTTTAGAGTTAATATGAAGATTCTGCAGGTGTTGGATGATACGTGTCTCTCTCTCTGGGAATCACTAGGAATGAGTTATCTTCATTTATCGGGTATGCTTATCTCTTTCCATATTGGTAACCAGAACCTCTCAGAAATCACCTGGGGATGATTATCTCAAAGGCTTCCACTTCTGGAATACTCAAGAAGTTTCTCAATGAAATGCTTCTACTTGAAGAGGGTGATATATTGTTCCTATCATAGCACAGTATATGAGAGCTAACTCTATGCATGTCTTCTATGGCATTGCTCTCCACTCTGACAGTGTTCCATTGACTGCACCCAAGTAACAATAAAGTCTCCACCTGGCCTATAGCTTAAAAGTTTATAAACAGGAAGGGCTAACATCATGTGAAGTTCCAGGTCATGTGTGAGACTTGTGGAATCATAACTGATGTGTCTGCACAGCATACAGGCAACTCCAGATCCCAATAAGACTCCCCAATGGCACAGCTAAAGGGTTCAGATCTCAGCCAAGTTGTCAAGCCAAAACCTCCAGCAACTTCTCTGTCCAAACAGTGTTTCATGTCCCTGCCCAAGTAACTGACACACACACCTTGAGATTTTATTTATATACAAACACACAGACACTCCTGGGGAAGGCTGATACAGGTCCAGTAGCTATGCCCCCTTCTGCCCATACTATAAGGTAGTACCAACTGCCACCAACCACTACTTACTTATCAGTTACTACAGAGGCCCTTACCAAAACATGTCCAATTCTACTGTGCAATGTTACTGTTGTCCAAATAGTAAGTGTGATGAACAGCAAGGCTATTGGATTGGCTTGTACAGTATCACCAAAAACATGCAAGTACTCTAAATATCTCTACACAAAACAGCCACAGTTAAAAGTTTTTTTAATATTTAATAATAAATAATAAAAACGCAAGACAATACTCATTGATTCAACACAGTGACAACAGAGAGTTCCGAAATCACAGGAAATACTTTAAAACAACATTGTAGGATAGTCTGACATAAATATAGAAAACAGCTAGTCTAATCTTGCTATTTCTATCTATCTCTAAGAGCAATACTAAGATTGAAAATCTACTTACAGAGCAAGCAAAGTGCTGGTGAGTTGTCAGCTTCAGAACAAAATGCAAAATGCAATGTCTTTCTCTTGAGATAGTTCTGAAATGGATAACACACATTACTGTTGAGTCATTTTAGATTACATCATTCTTGTCACTTCTGCTTAAGTTTCCCAGGCTTACGGAACACAAAATGTAACATTTCTTTGTGATCTTCAGCTGCCAGGAAGTCACAGCAATAAAAGACACTTTACATGTGAAACCTAGTAATTATCTCTGTCTTAAGATGATAGAAAGAAGCTCCTAGCCCAGTCATCCTGTTACTTAGCTTGAGATCACACACAGCTATAAAATTATTTTTTATCAGCTTATTTTCTTAAAGTTTGTAAGTTAACTCTGCATGATCCCAGTTTTCTACTATGAAAATGTACATTACATGGGCATAGAGTTTATACACATTTTTGCTGTTTTCCCAGCAGGGTGCACTGTGGTTATATTTTTGAAGCTCTGCACTTAACATAATTTCCTTACATTTGTAACACAAGCCTGTGGATCACATTCATATTTACAAGGACATAGAATTATTTACAAAATTCTATCTATCTAGGCTGGCAGCCTTCACACACATTATGGCCAAACCCCAGTACAATACCACACATATACAACCCTTCAGCATCATATAATGCCCACTGCCTGCAGGATGTTCTTAACATGTTACATGTACCATAATATGGTGGTGAGGAGAGACTTAAGGCCACCCCAAAATACTGGTATGGCAACACTGGTCACAGAAACAGCTAACCAAGAAAGTACATCAACACCATTGTGCCACAGCAGTGTGGATGAACCAGAACAACCATCATCTGTACAACCAAATCCAAATAGCGATGGGTCTAGTACATGGCAATAACAGTGGTACCAAGTCTGCAAGTCTGAGTCTTGATGAATATACAGTGACAGTACAGTGTAACACAGACTGAACAGGAAGCTTGAGTAATTGCAGAACCTATCTTTGTCCAATAAAAGGTATTGCATCACATCTGTGTTTCAGTGTCTTTGCATTTTCAGTTAGTGGACCAACATGGAATTTCTTAATTTTTTTTCTACTAATGGTACCTTGTGATGCATGACGTACACAGTCCCCGAAGTAATTCCTTCTACTATTTTGGATAACAGTTTTGAAGTGTATGGTGGTAATAGCATTGGAAATCATCTGCTTGTATTTGGACATGGAAGTGCTGTACCAGTAAAAACCTCAGGAGAGCAATTATTGCCATGTCTTTGGCCTCTATTTCCTCACTTATACCATGTAACACAGCAGTGGAGTCTATGCTGGTCTAGGTTGCAGCAGATTTTTTCCTGGGTAACACTGCAGCATATCTAATGATTAAGCCCAAGTGTTATTCAGATGTCAGGGGCAATCAGTAACGAAAAACATAATTCGGCAACCCAGTACGACCATAAAAAGCTGAGTATACCCATATCAGCTGAAGTGTAATAATCTGCTGCCACAGAATCAGAGGGTGCATTACAACCTATAGGAGCCATGGGGAGCCCTCTGTATTAGAGATGTGTATCAGTCATGCTGTACTGCCTCATACAGTTGTATCTATAGGCAAGGCTGCACATTCATTATGCATTGAGGGAGAAAGTACACCTGGAATGGAAACAAGTAATACCACTTTGTCATCAGACTCTGACTTAGGTAACTGTGACTGTTCATCATCAGTATCCTTAGTACAGATTTGAATGTCAGCCTGTTGATGTGATCTAGATTCTACAGGTGTCACTGCAGTCACACTTTATCCTTTGAAGATACAGGACAAGACATGCTTGTATTATTATGGGTACCTGTGACAAAACCACACCCGTTGGCTAAGTGTGTCCATGCAAGATGTACTATACAAACACTACTTCCTGATACTGATGAATACCTTATGTACCAAACCAATACTAAAGTAAAGCTGCTGTGGTCAGCCTACAGTGTCTATGAAGAGTACAACTATACAGTAATCTGGTGTTAAGTGGTATAAACCTGCTGTATCATCCTCCATGGCAGGTGGAAGGCTGTGGCCATCCTTATGTCAGTGTCTACTCCTTCAAGGATAATCCCACAACTTGTATTTCTCCACAGGGACACCAAATGTAGGGACACCAAATGTGGTGACTAAAATACAATTAATTTTTACATTATTCTAACTGCAGCCTAGTTCTGTCTTTTTGATGGGGTAACTTCTGAACTAGCTCCCCTAAACAACAGCTAAATATAACTAAAATGAATGATTTCATTATTCAGTGGCATGTTTTTTGAAAACATTGTATAAATATGAGGGGCTGTTTTTTTTCTCCAAAAATACATCCTGTAACTGCAGGATGAGTTGTGATTCTTTTTATTTTATTATATTTTATTTTATGCTTGCTCTTCCCTTTGTTATGTTTACATTTTTTACGACTGATCTGTCATTTTAAAGACTGAGAAGTTACACATTGCAAGCTTGACATGGAAGTTATACAGTGCTACCCTCAGGTGTAGGCTGTGATTTGAATGAATTTCATTAGTTGAGTCATTGATTCATTCTGTATCACTGGCTCAGTGGTATAACATCTCTCACATACTGAGACAGTGCATATTGTTTCTAGTACTTGGGCCCATAAATGTAAAAAAAGGTCTCTGTCTGTAAAATGAAAAGAAAAATGACAGTGATAAACAATGCCCTAAACCTCATTAGGTAATTGTGCTAGTATTTCCTTTGTGTGTCACAGAAGGAGGTAGAGAAGCCACATTAGCATGAAAAGCTGTTGTGTAACTTTGTAGGAGAGTGATCCTTTATGCATTCTAAAAACATGTTTCTGGAGCATTTCTCCCCGGGCCTCCGCTGAAAACAGGATCTGTGGAACCTAGTCGGACTTTCCCGGTCAACAAATGTTAAATAAAAATAAAATTAAAAAAAAAATTATGCGTATTATTTGGAAAGAGATTATGGAAAAATGAGCTCTCTCAAGTGTTACATGATTTGCTACACTCTAGTGTGAGCACAGTTTCAAAACTAACTTTGAAATTAATGTTCAGGTATAAAGCCCGCTCTAGTTGCCAGTGTTCAGCCTCTAAATTTGGTATATTGCAGTTTAAATTAATTTATTAAATTATCAATACTTTACTATGGCTTCAGCCAACAAAGGTCACAATTGACAAACCAGGTCATTTTTGATGGTCATGGTAAAAGTAAAGTTGAAGTTTTATCAAGCTTCAGAATTATCGGACATACACATACTGGAAAGAGAGAAACAGGAATTTATGAAACAACGTGTTTTTATTAACTATTTACAGATAGAAAAGGAAACTTGTTGGGCATCACTGTATAACTACTTTTAGTGATTTAGTTACAGTCGTAAAATAAATAAATGATTGACGCAAGGTTTTATCTCTTTTTGTCTGAATTCTACATATACAACTCTATGCTTTATAATTTAAGGCGTAGTTCCTTACTAGAAATAAGAGCAAAGACAGAAACTGAGGGAAACTGACACAGAAAAAAAAAAAGAATAACATTAAGGGGAGAATAGAAAGGGTCTGCACTTTTAGTAATTATCTAAGAACATGTCACATCTCATGTATGATTTATATTTTGGGAAACAGTGCATACCCCCTATGTTCTTCCAATAAAGGAATCATTACAGCCAGATACTTGGATCACCATTTAACAGCCCTTTGAAAATCACTTATATTCTTGTATCAGCAAGGTATCAGAGGCTTTATTTAAGAATCTTCATCCATCACAGGCCTTGAAAAGTGCAGTAACACTTTGAGAAGTGCCAGAAAAATTTTTGTGCTCCCACCCTGTATCCCTGTACTGGGGCCGAGGAGAGGAGATAAGAACATGCTAATTTGTCTTTTTAAATTGGTTTGGAATGCTTGAACTGGGTCTGTTTACCCTTGGATCTGATATGGCTGCTTGCCAGAAGCTGAGAAGAAAGAAAGATTTCACTTAAGCTTCTTATCATTAAGGCCAAATTTAAAGGCATAGAATTATCTATTAGAGAAATAGTTACAGCAGCTACAACGATATAAAATTGTCAATGTGTGTTAATTTCGGTAGTATGCTGCATTTGTTTATAGAGAAATAAGTAACCTAAGCTGGAAGAGAGGTTCATTTTGAGGTTACTTCTTGATCGAGAGCAATGCACAGAAAAAGGATCCTAAATAAAAAGATTAATTTAAGCAAGGTATCATTAACTCCATAAATGCACAATAACAAGCAGACACAACTTAAATTACAGTACCAGTGCAGTTAAGTAAAAGGCACACAAGTTATATACCTTTCGATCCCCTGAACAAAATAAAAGTAACCGAGAAGACATCATAGCAATCATGCATGCTTGTTCTTGAGAAGATGTACAGCACAGTAATATGAAAGATTATGGCAGCAGTACATTAGCAATTTCAGCTACAGTCTCCATGATGAATAGAAGTAGTTATAGTGACAGGAGTCAGACAGCACAATTTGTTTTTCATAGCATGGAAATACTCTGCATGCTCCTTTTGGACATGTGAAAAAAGTTGATGTGTATCGCATGGTGAAACAATGAAAGTAAGAAGACAACCAGCTACAGCTTGGGATGTGGTATACCAGGAAGTGTGCATGATTGACATGACCAGTTGTAATATAGCAGGAAGTCTGTACGACTGATATGACCAGTTGTAATATAGCAGGAAGTGTGCACGATTGACATGACCAGTTGTAGTATAGCAGGAAGTGTGCACAACTGACATGACCAGTTGTAGTATAGCAGGAAGTGTGCATGACTGACACGAGCAGTTGTAGTATAGCAGGAAGTGTGCACGACTGACATGAGCAGTTGTAGTATAGCAGGAAGTATGCGTGATGGATATGAGCAGTTGTAGTATACTAGGAGGTGTGCATGATGGATATGACCAGTTGTAGTATAGCAGGAAGTGTGCACAACTGACATGACCAGTTGTAGTATAGCAGGAAGTCTGTACGACTGACATGACCAATTGTAATATAGCAGGAAGTGTGCACGACTGACATAACAAGTTGTAGTATAGCAGGAAGTGTGCACGACTGACACGAGCAGTTGTAGTATAGCAGGAAGTGTGCATGACTGACATGACCAGTTGTAGTATACCAGGAAGTGTGCACTACTGACATGACCAGTTGTAGTATAGCAGGAAGTATGCGTGATGGATATGAGCAGTTGTAGTATAGTGGGAGGTGTGCATGATGGATATGACCACTTGTAGTATAGCAGGAAGTGTGCATGACTGACATGACCAGTTGTAGTATAGCAGGAAGTGTGCACGAATAACATGACCAGTTGTAAAGTAACTGGTACAGTTTGCCTTTCTGATCCAATTACTACTGAGAAGTGTGCCGTGTCATGTTACTGTTGTCTCTGTTTTATTATAGTGCATAACCAAGGAAACTGCATCTTTAAATCTAGGGGGACAGTAACTTCTTAAGCTCTGTATTTATTTTCTTTACTCAGAGATTAATCAGTTACAGGCTGTGCCACTGCATAACTGAGCATATACAGCTAATTCTACTCTATTAATGCATTCATTCTAACCACTTTCTTGCTTTAATTTCATTTCACCCAACCAGATAAGGCAGTCGTTCTGATTTTAAGAATATCATACAATGTCCTATCCACTGTTTCAAGGGGTGGGAGACAGTCTAAATGCATTTTATAGCACACTGCTGATAAATTTGGATGTTGACTACAGCTAACAATGTATTTTTATTACAGCAATCTGCTCCAATTGATAAATTACAGCAGGATTTTGTTTTTAGTTTTTCTAATTTATAGAGGAAAGCCTGGGCATTATACTAAGTGATGTTATCATTGCCTTAAAAATTATGGGAGCTGAGTAGCCTGTTTCAGAGAGATTATAGCCTAATGCAAATATGTATTCAGGTTAATAGGATGAAGAATCTGCAGCTGGTTCACAAATACTTATCTGAAGTGATGAGTAGAATCACTAGCTGATATTTTTTTGCAATGCATTGAGTTTCAGATCTAGTCTTCCTTGAACCAATCTACACTCTTCAATGTGTATCATTTACTTCATATTCTAGATCACACACACACACACACACACACACACACACACACACACACACACACACACACACACACACACGTGTGTGTGTGCATTTCAACATACACACACAGCCCCCCACATACATACACTCATACCCACACACACACACACACACACACACACACACACACACACACACACACACACACACACACACACACACACACATAAATATACAAAAAAATAAGTCATAACACACACACATATATATATATATATATATATATATATATATATATATATATATATATATAGATGACATTCACATGTATGTGCAAGAAACACATCAGAAACTAGTTAATAAAGTTTTTTTTTATCTAAACACATTCATTGCACATACAAACAAATGCACACATGCATATGTGCACACCTCACACACACACTCACGCACAATCACACCTGAACCCAAACCATACAAATACACATACATACACGCACATACATACACATCACACATAAACACTTCATATGTCATGTACACATTCATAAAAAGAAAAACATATACACATACAGTCACCGAAAGCTCACAGACATACTGACACAATCCATAGACCACACACACACACACACACACACACACACACACACACACACACACACACACACACACACACACACACACACACGTGCATGCAAAAGTGGTAAATTACAGAAAGGCAGGTTTCTCACGTTAAGACCCTAAGTTCACAGGCTGTTAGGTTCTTACTAGGTAAGTGGCCTGAAGTAGTGAGTTTATTCATGCAACCTATATCTGCTACCACAGTCCACTAAGTCCTTAATGCTTACTCCAGGAGAAAATTTTGAGTACCCATTCAATTGTCAAAATAAAACCTGAAGGAGTCCAAAATCTTCCATTATTTGACACAATGGGCAGTTTATGCTAAAACGTATAAAACAGCAGAAACTAAGATCTACAAATGACCATAGTAAGAGGCTCATCTAACTTCTTTCACTGATGGAACAAAATCAACCTTGGCATTGTATTCAAACAAAATTGTGACTCCGTGAACTATAGCTGGGAGATCAGCAGGCATGAGTACAGTATCCAGAAGATACACTATGAAGTAAATATAAAGGGAAGGTAACTCTTCCAAAAAGAAGAGAAAACAAGCCAGTGCAATAAACAGGAAACTGGTAAGGTGTTTAGCACTCTAGGTTACCCTAGAGACAATAAAAAGCAACATAGTTCAGGTAACACTCAAACCACAAGGCAAAAACAATATAAATTCAGCATTGAGGAAGGAGGACCAGTAAGAAATAATCAATGGCAGACATTACAGTTTGCTATAACATCTAAAAGCACTGCAGTTCTCTGTCCTCCATGTTAGAGGAAGACATGCTGGCTTTGATTTAAAAATGTAAATAGCTGTGTATTTTGTTGATATGTAGAAAGCATAATTGATTTCTTTTAATTATATGAATTTGTTTATGGTTATTTACCCACTCCTTCCTTCACAAACTGCATATATCATCATGGAATATTGCTATCTGAGAATTATGCAGCTTATTTCAAGAGGAAAGACACTGTACTAAAATATCCCTAACTTATGTGGCATTTACAGCATTAGAGCTATTACTGTTTTTTCTTTATTTTTGTTTGAGATTGATACTTGGAGTAATAGAATATTAACAACAGCCTCATGACAGCTGGCATGTTCATTTACATGACTATGGCCTTCAAGACAGTTAATCATGAACTATTATAGCAATAATCAACGAGTGGGTGTGGTATATTGGAGATTTACCCATGGTTGGCGTTTTTAAGCAAAGGCAACCATGGATAAATCTTCAATATACCACATCCAAGAGTCGGTTATTATTATTATACAATGACATTATTTAAGAAAGAAATTATTTGCTTTTCTTAAATAATGTCTTTGTATAATGGTGCTGTAGTGTTCTTCCGCATTGTTTCTGTATTCTGCTGCTTTGTTGATGTACTGTGCATGCATATGGGACTTACGTTCCCACTCTTAAGTAGTTCATCAGTGCTTTGGAAAGAAAACAACAGCGAAAAGAAGATCTCCATTGCTTCATAATTTTTTTTTTGAAGAAAAAAAAAACTGAAATCCAGACAGTTTAGAGGTATGAGAGAAACACAGCAAAAATACAAGGAAATTCAGGTATGTTGCTTTAGTTTTGCATAAAATATCTGATTTTCCTTGTATTTCCATTGCTATCTGTACTTACCTCTTGACCTCTTAGCTCAAATAAACTGCAAAGCCTTAGCATATGTTAATAGAAGAAAGCCTGGCTGTTTTTTCTATTTCTTTACTGAACCATATGTACCCTCCCCATTCACAGGCAAGAATTGCACTCTGACTAAAAAGTTACGGTATCTGGCACACGCTCTACTGTAGTAACCCATTCCCATTCCCTCCTGAGACCCCAAGAAAATGGGAAATATTAAATGCAAGCCTTTGTTGTAAAACATGTGGTAAACTGACTTGCAGAGTCCCTCTCATTAAGTCTCATGCTTAACTGATTGTTTCTATTAAATCCTTCCTTACTGGGGTAGCCCCGCTCTGTTCACCCTCGCTATGCTTGGGCTCACTTCGCTCTCCTCCCACCCCCATTCCCACTCACCCCCCATATAATTTCCTTTATACCTAACCAGAAATTTCCACCCATATTTCAACTACTCCCCTTCCTAACTTAGTCTAATTACACAAACTAGTCTTAACTTAAGATCCGTATATCTTATCACTAAGTGTACCTACCTCTATATTTCTCAGCTCACTACTGCCTACTACCCCTTCTTTTACTCTCAATCCTGACTCATTCATTCCATCAGGATATCATCTCTCAACTATTACACCTTTTTTTCCTTCAAAATATGCCACTCCCAATCATGTCTGTCTTACTTATACCTCCTCTGCTCCTACTCACTATTACATCTCCTCCCAACCTCTTGAGCCCTATCCATAATGTCCCCACCAACCCCCACATACACATCTTCTCTTACACTCTGCAACCCATATCCATCACTTCAGCTATCCTTCCAATGGGTATATCACTCACTAAAATAAAAATTCCTCCCTCCAACCTAATTACACCTAAGAATAACTAAATAGCGAGGGTCGCTGCTCAACTGGCGAACACTCGTTCAAACAGTGTAAAATCAATGATAAAATCAAAATAAGTATTGCAGAACTCAGCGAAACAAGTTAAAATGCAAGTTATTTATCTTGATTATAATCCTCTATAATAAAGTACTTGGTAGTTAAATAACTTGCGTTTTAACTGCAATACTTATTTTGATTTTATGATTGAGTTTACATCTAAGAATAAGTCTAAACTCCTCAACATATACCCTCTGAAAGTAAAACCTTACTACTTCCCAAATGCCTTACTCCTAGCAGGTGATATAAACCCTAATCCTGGTCCAACTACAAACTCCTCCATGTCTCTAAAATCCTCTCACAACCCTAGCAAATCATCCTTATCAAATAAACAAGTCTCTTTCTACTCTATCAATACTCAAAGTATCCTTAACAAACTAAACCACTTTCATGCATGGGTATCTTATCATACCCCATATGTTATCTCTGTCACTGAAACCTGGCTTAAACCCCAACATCAAGATATTGACATTCTCCCCCTGGGTACAATATACCTCGCCAAGACCGCCTAAAGAAAAAAGGTGGTGGTATTGTTATAGTCTATTCAAATAACCTTACCCTCTCCCATCCTAAGCAAGCAATTCCCTCTTTTTGCACCCTACATAAATATTGTTAGCAAATCTTAAACTCATTACCTATACTACCATTGCAGTAGCAGCCATATATATTCCACAAGGGGACAACATTCCCCTGATGGAAAATATACTCTCATAGCTCTCCCAAAACATCCCTAATGAAACCATCCTTCTAGGGGATGTTAATATTAATTGGCTGAACCTCAGCAATTCACAGTCACCCACATCATATTAATCTCTATGGATTTACACAACTAATCTCCCAACCAACCCACGCTAATAACTCAATTCTCCTAGCTCACTGATAGACTGGATACTAGTCTCTAATCCCTGCAAATACCATAATCCAGAAACACTACCGGACTCCTTGAGTGATCCCTCACCTATAAAGGTACTCAGATATACCACCCATCTCCCAAAGCCACACTGGATTATCACCTGCCTCAAACTCTCCAACTTTAGCCGAGATACTTTTTGTACCCTCCTCTCTAAAGTGGACTCAAACTGTCTAACACAGCTTCCACTAGATGAAGCAATAGAAACCTTCAACTCAACTTTCCTTAACATTTTGAATTCTCTAGCTCCACCCAGAAAAGTTCATGTAAAAACAAATATTTTTCCCTGGCTATCTAAAACCACCCGTACCCTCATGAAAACTAGGGATAGAGCTTGGAAAATATGGGTACAAACCAAATGCCTAACTAACTTACAAAAGTACAAAGAACTAAGAAACCAAAGTAAAAAACTCATCAACAAAGACAAAAAAGAGTTATATCATAATCCCCCAACTACATTTAAGTCTAATCCCATAAAATTCTGGAATGCATTAAACCACATAATACACCCTGGCACTCCCACATCACCTAATCCCTGTCCTGACAAGTCACCAGAAGAGACTGCCAATATCTTCAATATGTACTTTATAGAAACAATTTCCAAATTATTTAACCCCAGCCACTCTGACAATAACACTCCCAACCCCTCTGAAGCCCACTCAACTATCAGCTCATTAAACCCCTTCTCACTCAAACCTGTCTCCACTTACTATATCAAAACTCTACTCTCTCAAATCAAACCATGCTCTGTATCTGCAGACAACATCCCTTCATATTTTCTACATACTGCTGTACACTCCCTTGCTATCCCTGTATCTATCCTAATAAATAGTTCAATCTCGGAATCAACAGTTCCACCTATCTGGAAACAATTTTACACTCTTCCTATTCAAAAAGGAGGTAACGCCATAGAAAATGCTAACTTCACACCAATTGCTATCCTCTCCCCTATCTCTAAATTCCTAGAAAAATGTGTACACAAGCAAGTTATGCACCACCTCTTACAGGAAAACTTGCTCACTCCCATACAGCATGGCTTTTGCCCCAAGCATAGTACCACCACAGCTCTACTATCCTTTCTAAATACCATTACCCAAGCCAAAGACAATCATAAACTCATATCTTACCTATTTCTTGACCTCTCAAATGCTTTCAACACTGTCGCTCACTCTCTGCTACTTAACAAATTCAATTACCGTACCTAACTTCTCCGCAGATACAGTTGCATGGTTCTCTAGCTATCTCTCTGACAGACTGCAGTCACTGAGATGGGACAGTGTACTATCTACCCCCCTTCCTGTTAGTACATGTGTCCCACAATAATCCATTCTTGGACCGCTATTCTTTAATATTTTCACCAACGCGCTTTACTCCTCTTGTCCTCAGTCAAGTATAGTCCAATACACAGGTGACTCTACAGTCATCACTATTGCAATTTCACCTTCTGAACTGCTTTCAATTACCCAGGCTTCCTTTAACTCAGTAGAAGCATGGCTCACAAATAATCAGCTCATTCTTAACCCTACAAAAACAAAATTGCTACTTTTTCTCCCTAAAACTAGTAACCACATCAAGACATCCTTTTCCATAATGTCCCTAAACAATACTCCCATAAAAGATGAATCAAGCACAAAACTACTTGGCATTTAACTAAAATTTGATTTACACATTTACAACTGTATCAAAAAAAACATCAGAAGCTAGGACTCCTGTACAGGAACAACAAATTCCTCACAACAGAAGCTAGAATTACTCTTACTCATGCGTACCTTCTACCATGTTTAACTTACTGTTCCCAAATACTCACTAATCTAAATACATCCCTACTTACCAAACTGGAATCAACCTATCACAAGATAGCAAGATTTGCTGCTCAACAAACATATAAATCTCACCACTGTCTCTCCCTAAAATACCTAAACTGGCTAGAACTATCTCACCTGCTTCTTCAATCTCAGCTGCAAATCATTCACTCCATTCTATATCAGCCATCCTTCTGCCCTGCTCTGGCACCTATCATCTCTAACTATTGCCCTACTAGGCATCTCTGAAGCACAGCCCAAGATCTGTTAAAGGTTCATAAACCCAATTCCAAGGCAGGCTGTAATCTATATAGCTATCATCCCTCTATTGCATGGAATAAACTCCCACTAGAAATAAGGAACCTTACTTACCCCAAACAATTTAAATTAGCTACCAAAGACTACTTTAAAAAACACTGGACCTGCCACTGTTCACAACTACCTTGACCACAACCAACTCTCTGAAATGTATAACAATTACTTACCACATAACATAATAACTTACTCCCTTTACTCCCTATGAAATTCTCCTAAAGTATTGTCAATACTCTGTTTAATATTGTTAGATAGCCTAACCTACTGAAACTAAAACAATTAACTTCCTATGTTACTCTTTTTATCTTTTTGATTTGTATTGTTTAATCTTGCCAACTACTTTACCAGAATGGTAACCTTTTGTATATTGCTATGAGTGCAAAAACTGTTATTAAATTGCTTTCTATACTGAAGCTTTTCTCCCCGGGCCTCCGCTGAAGAAGGGCTTTAGCTCAGTCGAATACTCCCGGTCAACAAATGTAAAATAAATAAATAATAAATAAAGTCTGGGTGACTAGACTTTTTTCTTTTGGTATATGCTTGATTTACAAGGGGCACACTGGTTGGGCTAACCAATCAGCATGCACATTTTTAAATGGTAACAAGCTACAACTGTATAATATGCAATAATTTCCAAAACTCAGCTTTGGTGACAATACAATTACATTGCTTGAAGGCATGATGTTTTCAGGTTTATGCCAATGACACTCTCTCTCAGATAATGGTATACTTAATACTGGTGTTCCTCAAGGTTAAAGTCAAAAATCAAAGTCAAAGTAAACTTTGCCATTCAGACTCCACAACAAGTGCAACTGAACAAAATTACCTTACTCCAAGCTCTATGTGCAAACATGTAACGTATATGACAATTCACATTACTACAGTTAGACATTCCTACTATTAATATTTACTGTTTTACATATAAGCAGACATTTACTAAGCTAAAGAGACATGGTATTTATTGCACAGAATTCCACAGTTACTTCTTATTGCACAAAATTCTGTTGGCACTATTCTAAAGAAACATGATATTTATTGTGCAAACATTTTACAGCTGTTACTTATTGCACAGGATTCTATTTTAGCATCAGTGGATATTGCAAAGAAATAAGATTATACTCTTAGATCAATTGCACAGTGTATTTAATACCTTTTAAGGTTATTGCACACAAATATGCTTCTCACTTGTCATATTACCTACTATTTCTGATGTCAAGCGAGATGTACGTTGCTACTGGAGTTTAGTAGCCTAATGGACACGGGATAGAAGCTTCTGCTAAATCTGTCTGCTTTGCAACATATGCTATGATAACACCTCCCAGATGTTAGGTGCAGGAACAGTCCTTATGTAGGGTGAATACAGTCCATGACTATTTTCCTGGCTCTGTTGAAACAATGAGACTGGTGCAAGTCTTGAACAGATGGTACAGTGGTCCTGATAATATTTTTGCTGCTTTCACCACTCTTTGGAGGGACTTGTGGCCTGTGGTGGAGCAGTTGCCATTCCAAGCTATAAAACTGTCAGGATGCCCTCAACTGAACCCCCGTGAAAGGTCTTGAGAACAGTGGCTGATAGATTTGCTCTTCTCAACCTTCAAAGAAAGTGTAGATGTTGCTGTGCTTTCTTGATAGTGGCATTTGTGTTCACAGATCAAGACAAGTCTTCCGAGACGTGCACTCAAAGAAACTTGTTGCCTTTTACCCTTTCTGCTGTTTTCCCATTGATTGTGAGTGGGGAATGTTTCTTATGGTTTCTTCTGAAACACAAGATTACCTCCTTGGTCTTATTCATATTGAGTGCCAGATTGTTATTACCACACCAAGTTATCAGTTGTCTCACCTCCTCTCTATAGGGTGTTTCCTGGTCATTGGTGATGAGACCCACAACTGTGGTATCATCTGCAAACTTGATTATATGATTAGCGCTGTATTAGACTGGGGCCACTGCTCTTCTCCCTTTTCATTAATGATCTCACACCTGACCACCTTAGCTAGAATGCAGTAACTATGCTGATGATATCCTTTTTTCTAGACTGTAGTAAAGCACTAAACAAATACTTCAAACAAATGGGCACTGGAAAATAAGCTATTGATTAATCCCAAACAAATCAATGTCATGCTGCTTTCTGTATCTCATAAACTACCAACTTGAAAAACTATTATTTTAGAAGACGATAATGTTCCCATCTCTAATGGCAGTGGAGAAAAATACCTAGTGTTCACCTAGATCCATGTCTAAACTTCAGAAAGTATACAGAGAAAATCATAGCGAGGAGTCCTGATGCTCATGCAGCCACTGCAAGGAATATCTTAACCTCTAAACTAGAGTATGACCTGTTACTGCCATGCCTTCAGTCATCCTACAATACTAATCCCTAAACTAGGATATGACCTGCCTCTCCTGTGCCTTCACTCATCCTGCAATACTAATCTCTTAACTAGAGTATGTTCCACCTTTGCTGTACCTTCACCCATGCAACAGTACTAATCTCTTTTCTAGAGTATGATCTACCTTTGCTGTGCCTTCACTCATCCTACAATACAAAAAATTACAAGCCATTGAAAACAAAATTGGCAGGTTTGCCCTTTAGGCAGATCAACAGAATCACCACTTTGATGTATTACAAAAACTCAAAAACAATAACTTACTGAGCTGCACTCCTTCTTAGCACAGTTATATTCAACACCATAAAACTAGGACACTGTACCCATTTATATGGAAACTATCAGTTAGGAACTGGAGCTACTCCCTTACAGTTATTCAAGAAGAAGGCCTTATCAAAGTCTGACCTCAATTCATTTTCTCAAGGATTGGTCCAGCCACCAGGAGCCACCTTCAAAACCACAAATCTAGGACACTGCACCCAATTATAATGAAACTATCAGTTAGGAATGGAGCTAATCTCTTAGAGTTATTGAAGAAGAAGGCATTATTAAAGTCTAACCTTAATTCAATTTCTCAAGGATTCGTCCAGCCACCTTGAACCACCCTCCTAATGAAGCAAAGCAAAGCAAAACTTTATTGTCATCCAGACTGTACAACCAAAAAGTGAACAGCTGACTGAAATGACGTTCCTTCTAGATGCTTATTAATGCATAGCACAAGCCTTTTCAACAAAAACACAGCATGAAAAAACACATAGATACACGCATATAAAACACAGCACGTAAATCACATAAACAGATAAACACATATAACACAGAGACCCAGCAACTGAAGCTTCATCTCCACACTGGTAAGACCAGTCCATTATCACCAATTCAATAAAAGAGACATTCAAAGTCCAGATCAGTACACATCCAAGCTGATGGCAGTCACCATCATCCAGCCTCATCTAGGCCAATGACCACAGTCTTCATGATCACAGTTTCCATCCACCATCCACTCCACCAACCTCATCTTCACCAGCAGCAATCCAATTCCACTTCCACAAACCGCTCAATCTGCCACAACACTATCCTGTACCCAGTCTCTGCCATCCACTCCACCTGGCTCTCTCCACACACAGGCCTGAACAGCCACTTCCAGGTCCATGATTCCGCCACCCCAACCACTCCAAGCCACCTGAGCAAATCCACAGTCTACTGCCCAATTGATCCACCGATCCACAGATTGACCGACACCACGGCCACCTCTCTCTACACTCAACCACCAGCGACCCAGAAAAAAAGGTCCAACTACCAAAAACAGCAAACGAACACAGAACGAACAACGGGAGATGAAGAGGCCACTGCCGTACAAGGCACCACCATCTTATATTTACATGAAGGGTTTAATGAAGCAAAATAAACAGAAATCTTTACTTGAATTAAATAAAAAAAAATTAAATGTATGTCACCAAATTATGGTCATTGGCACTTACCCATGAGATACTCGTCAAACAACATCTACTGTCTTACTGGCATGCATTCTTACAATTTGCAATAGGTATCCACCCTGATTGTTTGCAATACTATATGCTCCTACTTATTAAACTGGTACCTATTGTTACTTATGGCAGTCCAATTTGCAATCTAGTATGTGTAAATAGCATTAGAAGCTTCTTGAAATCTTCAGTATTACACTATTGTATGTGACTTGTTGCTTATTTACACTTCTGTGTTTTTATATTGTGTTTTACTTGTTAAAACCCAGGTAGTGAATGAAAATGGTCAGTCCCTGGTTAACTAACTAAGTAAATAAATAAGCAAAATCTGCCTAACCAGTAAGAATTGCATTTCATCAAATCTACTGCTGTTGTTTTCTTTCAGTCTGATTAGAACTATTAGTTGGATTTTGGGAATTCTAGGTGCAGAGGATGCCACATCAAAATGCTTAGATTATGAAATTTTGGACTATACTTCCATCCTGAGGCTTCAGGCATCAACCATAAGTAATAGTGAATAACACCTACAGATAGTTAGTTTTTGTAACAACAGCCTTGTCTGTATAAAATATTTTATTCTTCTTCCTTGTGTAACTTCAATAAAGTGTTATATCTAATATTAAATATTATAGAAGTAAAAAATTGTAGCTGATATCTTATTTGCCAAATGAAAGGTATTTTCACAGCCTTGATTTGCCTTTTGGTGTCTGCTGTATTGAAGACAGACTTCCATTATTATAATATAATTTTAATTGGATCATTAAAAGAGTGATCAGTAACTCATGCCTTTGCATCAGATTAGCAGTCTGGTGATATTGTACCATGAATACAGGTAAATGGTAATATCTCTCAAGTGGTATAAGTATCCTCTCCTCAGAGATCTCATGAATGTGGATGTGTATAAAAAAAGGTTAAGTGTTAGTTGTTGCTAGTAAGTTGCTGAAATCTTGGGGAGTAACAGACCTTAAGGGAAAAAAAAATCCATTACAAGAAATTGAGCAAATACAACCTATGTAAGAAAAAGCAGGCGTTCTTTAGCTGAAAACCCAAAACAATTCTGGAAGTCAATTATAAACATCACAAACAACCTTAAGCCAACAGGCAATAGAATACACCAGCTAAAGACCTCCTACATGGCATAACAACACTAGATAACCTACATATACACACATTTCCAAAACATTTGTAAATACACCATTCACCTGCATTTATAATATAACATTAACATTTGGCATTATAACACATAGTGAGAAGCATGCAACCATAGTGTCCATTTCAAAAATCATCAATCCAAAAAGTGCAGCGTATTACTGGCTTCTGTTATGCCATCTCTTCAAAATCCTCAAGGCACTTCTCTATTATTACTGTATAGAATGCATCTCCAAATATGACTTGCTGTCTAAATGGCAACATGACTTCAGAAATGGAAACAATCTGGGGTGGAGCCTAGATGGCCAACTGAGAGCAGTGAATTTTGAGAGCTCCATAAACTAGTATAATAATATAGAAAAAGTTTATTATTTACAAGTTTAAAACATCAGAAATCTATAGATAAACTACTAAACTACATAAATGTCAATGTTGGTGAAGATATACAAAGATTTTCCTGTCAAGTAACTTGGAGATATATTGAGTCACTGAATATGAACAACTCAAGGAATTCTCATCCAGATGCTGCTTTGAAAAAAGAAGTGCAATCGATCTACCTTACAGGAACTATCTTTGAAGATTGATGGCTTTAAAAAATGACTTAGAAAAGCTCAAATTAAATTCTCAAAAACAGACTGATACACTAAAGGAACTATTACAGCAACACCATACAAAAATAAATATAGAGACTTCTCTAAATGACACTGAAGAGAGACTCAAAGAGGAAGAATTCCAAAAAGAATTTCTGCTTAAACAGAATACATGGCTGCTTAACAAAATAGATGACTTAGAAAACAGGGAAAGGAGAAATAACATAAGGATTTTTGGTTTGCCTGAAAATACTGTAGGAGAAGACATTATTTCATTGAATTCCTACATTTTTAGACTTGAAAGATGGACTTTCATTTGGAATTGAAAGGGTTCATAGAGCACTGAGGAAACCTCCTTCTAACTCAACAATTATACAACAACCCCCCATTAATATTCAGAAACATGCACGCTGATTGGTCAGCGCGCACGTCGTAAATTAGAGTTATAGTAATGGAAAAAGGTCCGGTCGCCAGGACTTTTTCCATTACTATAACTCTTTTTTTAGAGCAATGGAGAACATGAGATCTCCGTTGCTTCAGACTGTCATAGCGAGGCAGTGTGTAAAAAGCAATGGAGATCTTTCTTTCTCTGTTGCTTTTTTCAAACTGTCTTGCTATGTTAAATGAGTTTAACATAGCGAGACAGCTTTAAAAAAAGCAACAGAGATTCTCCGTTGCTTATTTTAAAGCTGTCTCGCTATGTTAAACCCATTTAACACAGCAAAACAGTTTGTAAAAAGCAATGGAGATCTTGCTTTCTTCGTTGCTTTTGCCCACAGCTCTGATGTACTGTGTAGGCATACGCATGTGCAGTACATCAGAACTGCCGCAGAATACCAGACAGCTGTGGAAGGGCAGCAAGGAGGCATTATACAATGCCATTATTTAGGAAAAGTAATTATTTTTTTTCTTAAATAATGTCATTAAATAATGTCATTGTATAATAGCAATAACCCACTTCTGAGTGTGGGTAAGGCAGGATTTACCCACAGTTGTGTTTGTTTGGCCACTCGGGCTTTGCCCTTGTGACCAAACCACACCAACCATGGAAATATCCAGCATTACCCACACCTAGGCATGGGTTATTGCTATAATACTCCACCTAGATTCATAATTATAACATTTCTTTCATTTCTGGACAAGGAACTAATATTAAAATCTGCTTGGAGAAAATCACCCTTAAAATACAATCAAAGCCTGATAAGGTTTAACAATGATTATTCTTCCAGAATACTAGAACAAAGGAAAAAAGTCTGGCCAATAATAAAACTGTTGAAACCAAACGACATTAAAGCACAGCTGGCCTTTCCAGCCAAGATAAAATATTTTTGCCAATGAGATGAGAACCTTTAATGACTTAGAAGAAGCTACTATATTCATCAAAAACAACAACATAGTGTCTATCCCAGAAGAAATGGAATGGATGGCCCCTACTCTTAAAAGAATTAAAAAAAAACAAATCCTTGGACTGATTCTAGAAAGCATAAACAAAAAACTGATTCCAAGATAGCTGTCCCAAAAAATAACTCTTACAACTACATCTCTGAAAGTATCAACTAATATGGTGCATCACTTATCATCTGTTTTTATTTTTAAAAAAGGAGGTTTTCTTAAACAGCACTTGGTCTTGTGCAGTACCCTTTGCAGTGGTCTGGGAGGTGAACTTGCTCAGACTTGTTGGGCATATGGGGATAGCTGATTCTAGGGGTGTTTGTGGTTGCCAGGAAGTGCTAGGGAGTGATCAGATTTCCATCATGGAAATATATATGGGAATGGAAGGTGTGTTGAGTGGTTCACTGGCAGAGTGGCCACTGCATGGAACAGGCTGGTAAAATGGAACAGGACAAATATTGGTTTGTATATTTTAAGAGCAGCCTGTAAACACACCATTTGAACTAGTGAATGGTATTCTGGCAAAACTGGATGGCCATTGTTGCCCATGCTTGAAGTACTGATATGTGTGTATGTAAGGATGGAAATATACTTATAACAAATAAGATGCTAGAAAGGTCTCAGAATTTAAAGTCTATGGACTGTATAAATGTGCTTGGAAGGAGCTAATAATAAGAATAAGCATTCATCTTGTGGTCTCACAAATAACTAAGCAACAGCCAAAAAAAAACACACAATAGTTAAGTAATGTATGATTTTACTTAATCAAGACATAAAATATAAAATATATAACCATCATATAAGATGAAGCAGTCTGCTGAATTTAGATATTAAAGACAGGATTTAATAACATGGGCTTATGTATAACACTACTGTCTTAACTTGTCATAAATGACATACACTACATTGAACATCAAGGGAAAGCATGGCAATTTTCTTATATAAGTAAATATGCATAACAAGCCATGTAATTCCTTTAACTTGAATTGTAGTTTTTGTAACCCATCTTGACCATATATAATACTTAAGTGGTTACCAAAGTAACTGATGTTTTATACATGACATCGAAATGACAAAGTTGTTCAAGAGAAACAATAGAAGCCTGAACTTGAAATGTCACAGAATGTAACAATGATATTCTGAACAAATAGTATTAAATTGACAACAGACAGATTAATAACATGGGCTTGTGTATAATAACACTACTGTTTTAACTTGTCATAAATGACATACACTATATTGAACATCAAGGGGAAGCATGAAGATTTTCTCATATAAGTAAATGTGCATAACAAGTCATATAAATGCTTTAACTTGAATTGTGGTTTTGTAGTCCATCTTGACCATGCATAATACTTAATCTGTTACAAAGGCAACTAATGTTTTATACATGACATCAAACTGACAAAGTTGCTCAAGGGAAACAATAGAAGCCAGGACTAAGAATGCCACAGAATGTTAAAATCACATTCTGAACAAATAACATTAAATTAACAATAATCACTCAGTTTAACCTTTGCTGATTATACAAAATAGAATGTTGCCATTTAAATCTAAAAACTTTCAGTATATGCCATAAAATGGCAATTTATGAATATGGAAAGGGAACTTGTAATCATTAATCACAATAAGTGAATTTGTTGTTTTTCACCTATAATTTCACTCATTTTATAAAAAGAAATGACAGACATGAAAATCCTTATGTGTTGGAAATAGAGGGAAGAGGGATGCACTGATAATTAAAATGCACTAACTTTCTTCAATGTTCACAAAAAACAAACTTGATGCTTTAAGTAAGTTAGCAACAAACAAAGTGATTACTTAAATGTTGGCAAACAATGAAATATAACTTCTTATATAACCAGTAAAATACATTGTATTATAAGCATTACATATAAATATTATTACCATCTATTTATATTAAGTAATAAGTTTTGAAAGACTTCCATAAGGGTGAACATGTTAAATTAATGTATGATATAATCTTTTACTGAGGTTTTATATATGATACATCCTACTTTACTATGATTGAATTGCTTGTCATCTTTCATGTAAATTTTAATTGCTTATACAATAAGTAGGCATTTGTATTAGAATTCTTTCTAATCCACAATAGTACTATATCTGTTCAAAATAATATAACTATTGCTTATTCCTATTACAAATATTCTCCATATAATTCAATTTATGGAGCTCAGATGTTCTGGATTGTCAAGGTATGAGTGATAATCTGATGGTTTTAGGTTTATCCATCAGATTAGGAATTATTTTCATTCCAAGGCTAGTGTGGATCTTAGTTTTGTTAACATTTATTAATTTAAATTTATTTCACAAAAACATTTTTAGTATGCCTGACCAAAACATTACTTTATTGGTAAAACTCAAAGTATAAAACGATAATTTCCTTTAAAAGCTCAAACATATACTTTATAGTTATAAATTGTTGTTTTCCCATCAAGATTTCAGATTTGCTACCCAAACTAGAATAGATAAAATATCTGCTGCCCATGACTTACACTCTAAAATCATTAATTTCTCCATCACTCCCTGCCCCTTTTCAGACCACAATTCAGTGATACTAAAACTTCAAAAAAGGTACAAACCATTAATATTTAACTCCAGAATTCTAGCATATATAACTAAATTAAAGTGTTCAAACCCTGGTTATTATCTGAATTACAGTTCTTCTTAGATATTAATTACACAGCAGAGATAAATAAAATAATGATATGGGACTCATTAAAAGCTTACACATATGGTAAAACCCTACTTGGTATAAAAAAATCAGAGAATGGGGTTCTGAAATTTTGTCAGTAAAAGCTGAAAAAATCTAAATCATTTGGAGATGAAAAAGAAAGTAGAAGTATTAACAATAAATACAATAAAATTGAAACACATAAAACTAGTTTAGCTTTAGAAAAATTAAAAATTAATACCTTGGCCACTTCTCCCAAATATCTACATAATTTTTCCACAATAATAAAAATACAGTCAAAAGCTAATAACATTCAAAGTAACTTTCATGAAAAGAAAGGGAAAATGTCTTGGATATCAGTGAGATTCTTGATGCCTATAGAAATCACTATATGGAACATTTCCAAAAAGAAAATATACATATCGATCAGTTAAATCTAGATGATAAATGTTCTAATATAAAAAAAAAACAGAAAAATTAAAACTAGATCTGCACACACCCATATCTTACAAAGAAATTATAGATACAATAAAAGAGGGTGAAAATAATGAAGCTCCAGGTATATATGGCATAATTATGGAAGTATATAAACTTTTTCCTTCAAAGATACTATCCCTCTTCCATAAAACTCTATTAGAAATTCATTCACAAGCTATAACATCACCCTCTTAGAGATATTTCTTAAATACACCAATCCTAAAGGAAAGCAAATCCCCAAACCTCTGTACCACATATAGACCTATATCATTATTAAATAATGACTATAAGATATTTATGACTATATTAACTAACAGAATGAAAATAACACTATCCAAAACAATAAATAATGATCAAACTGGATTTATATATCATAGACACACATGACAGTATTAAAAGGATAATTTCTCTTACAGATTATGTTAATAAAGAAAATAAAGAAACTCTCATAATTGGCTTAGATATAGAGAAAGCCTTTGATTCCCTAAATTGGGACTATTTATTCAAAATCCTAATATTATTTGAATTTCCTGCATCCTTTGTTCATCTCCTAAAGAAGATATATATATATATATATATATATATATATATATATATATATATATATAATTTAGCATATGTCAATTTAGGTCCTTTTACCTCTGAATCTATACATATAAAAAAGGCACTAAACAAGGATGTCCCATGTCACTGATTCTATTTGCTCTGGCTTTTGAACTATTGGCATATTCAAGTCATAACAATATAAAAATCAAAGGAATAGATGTTTATGAATAATACAATTCTAAAGTAATGCTATTTGCTGATGACATATTACTAACATTATCTAATACAAAAGAGACATTAAAACAATTAGATATATTAATTGACAAATTTCACATGACTTCAGGACTCCATTTCAATAAATCAAAATTTTTATTTTTAAATAAAAAAAAAGAACTGCAGACTAAGGCGGAATCACGTCATAGGGAAACAAGAATCTACCTTAAAATATCTAGGAATTGAGTTATGGAAGGATAATAATGAATTAGTCTCAAAAAACTACAATAATATCATCAATACAATTAAAATCTCTGTGGAAAAATGGAACAAAATAATATTAACATTTGAAGATAGACCACAATAATATTAACATTTGAAGATAGACCACAGTTAACAAAAAAGGGTTTACTGCCCAAGATCCTATATATAGCCTTGGCAATACAACTGTTACCAGAAAGGAATATACTTAAAGAAATAAATTCATGCCTAATAAAATTTTTATGGTTTCCCAAAAGAAACAGACTAGCTTTAATACATCATATCAGACCATGGAAACAGGGAGGATTAAACTTTCCTGATCTAGAAACATATATAAAAGCATCAATATCTAAAACAATCTCAGATTGGATAAGTCCAAATTACCCTGCAAATTGGAAAGAATTACTAACTGCAATATCAATAAATGAATTTAATTTACAAAACAAATTTCAAATAACAGATAAAAACAATTTGCCATGCCACATATTATGTATTAGTATGCAATATAACATAACTAAACCCACTAAAACACATATGATTAATTATTACATTGACTCATTTAGGAAAATTATTAATGCAAATATAGATTTAAAAATCTGGTTTGATCTTTTAACACCTTTTATAGTCGAAAAAAACTTTCCACATAAAATATATAATTTATTAATTCCTTGGAACAGAAAAGATTTATTTGTTGGCTCCACTGTATCAAAGAACTAAAAGTTTTAGATATGCAAGTAATAAAAACAACAAACAAAATTCCACAACAGGACTGGCTAACTTTACAGAGTATTCTGTTATATTCGCAAGATTTAAGTAGAATAATTAACAATTCTTCATTTAAAGAAATACCTAAATTTACGAAATGCATATATGAAATCATATATAATGACTTTGACATGGGAAACAATAATTCACAATTTTACAAAATATTGATAAACTATAAAATAACACCAAAACCTCATATTGGAAATATATAACAAAATGACACTCAATACAGTTAACTGAAGATATTAAAAGAAATATCTTATTATCGATAAAATATACATCCTTTACACAATACTGGAAAGTTTTTAATTGTAAATCCTTGCACAGAACATTCCTAACCCCAGACAGAATCAATAAAATTAGTTATTCCATAAAAGGAATATGTTGGAGATGTGAGCAAGTACACAATGCAGATTGGAACCACATTTTCTTTGATTGTGTTAAAATTAAGCCATTTTGGAATGGTATTAATAACTTTCTACAAACTTTATTTAATGAATCATTTTATTTAACTAAAGCTCTTGTATTATTAAATGTGAACTAAGGTTCTCATTTGAATAGGTCAAACATGTATCTAGTATGGACTATACTTGCAATTTCAAGGAAGTGTATAACAAGAAGATGGAATACAAACACAATACCAACTTTGGAAGACTTCTACAGCCTACTGAAGATGACAGCATTATTAGAAATTAAAATTAAAGAACTAAGAATTTATCCAAAGCTATTTATCAACAACCCTTGGAGAAAAGTCTTATCACTGATTGACACTATACAATAATTGATCAGACAGTCTGATAAAAGATTGGACATACTTATAAAGTAACTGTATACATTAAGATCTGTTATAATGTCAGGCTAATGTAAATAGTGTACATAGTTATTTAAGATGCTATGTATAAATACTATGGAATTCATTCAAATGTATTTGAAAAATAAAAAAAAAATTGAGAAAAAAAAGAAATGGACACAATCACAGACAGCCATATTTGAAGTCACAAAATGACATCTATGATGCAATTGAAAAAATTCCCTCTGCATTGACCCAAAACATGTCTTCAGATTTGTTAATCTCTATATCAAAACCTAAGCAATTTTAGCATAGCCAATGGACCCTGTTCTCATCTTATCTCCAATACAAAACTTTCATGATACATTATGACAACTATAACTTCAAGAATGGAACACTTTCTTCTGTAGTAAGACAAGACTCATTTCTAGCTACCCTGCAGTTCTCTGACTTTTATTAAAAACTTATTTTTTGACTTGATGGATTAAAACTGTATAGGGTGTGCATATGGTATTATAATTCTAAAATTAGATGTCTCTATTTTTAAATTTCAACATGATCTGTTCAATGATTTCAACAAAATATGGAATTGGCTACTATAGATGGACCTAATTAGTAATGTTTCAAAAATAAATTAATGCTACTTGGTATCCTGCATTTACTTAAAATACACCCATTGCAGACAAGTTACAACAGAGATGTCAACCCATTCTTAACAGGAACAGACCAAAAATACTTTGTCATCCTATTTGATCAATGTCTGTCATCCACCTTATATACCGACAGCATAACTCACCAAACTCCAACATAATTCAAGCTACTCTATAAATACTTCTGGTTTCTAATCCCAAAAGCCAGGAAATCTAATCCAATTCAAATGTTAATACCATTGCTGGAATACTGCTTATCTATGTTTACCTTAAATTCAGTTCAAAATGCAAAAATAATATAAGCATCCATTAAGTAAGATATGCAAGTTCATAACTTTAGCAGGTCTCAAGAGGCATTCCTTGTCCTTTTTCCGAAAATAAATAAATACATTAGTTTCATAGGTTTATAGATGTATAGAAGGATAGTAACACAATGGCCTTTTTTATGCCTAGCCCTGAATCCCAAATCTGGTACCCTTGATAAATTTATGCAAGGGCTTACTAAACATTTTCAAGCATGAGCCTAGGAGATGAACCATTTGCAGGCTGCCTGTGTCTATTAAAGTCACAGGTGCCAAACCAGGGATACATGTTCTGTTCTCCATCCAGTTGTCCAAGTTACACTTGAATTGGGTTTGGGAAGAACTCTGATTCACATGGATGGGGAGCCTGTTCCAGAGAATGGGTAGACTCTGAGATACATACCTGTCTCTGCAGAACGTCCTATTTTTATCACAGGCAAGGGTTAAGTCTTTGGACTGGTAATCTGGTGCTATTTTTTGGCAAATATGCAGGAGGTCCATCAGGGTGGGGTCTGACAATGCCTTCTATACAAGCATAGATCTTCCCTCAACAGCCTGTAGGAGACAGAATACAGGGATAGGGCCTTGAGGAGATATGCATAGGACATGTTACTTATGCCTGTATTCTTTTAGTGAGGAACCTCTGTGAGCATTCCAATTGCTAGTTGTGCCTGGTTAGGTACATACAAAAGTGGGCATTGTACTCAGTCAGAGGTCTGATAAATGCTGACTACAGTAGAGCAAAGACATCCTTGGACCTAGATGCCATACCTTTGTTTATAAGTTGAACAACATAGAATTATTTCATCACTACTGTAGACACACATTGGTCAAAGGCTAGATTGATGTATATGTGTGTCCCTAAGTCCCTGACTACTGGGTCCTGTCTTAGAGGTGTGTTGTCAACATGATACTAGGGATGGATGGCTTTCTGAAGGATACTGTTATGCATTTCTTAGTATTTAGTTTTAGTCCATGGCTCTGACACCATTTATTTGTCTGTGTCTCCCCTTCAGCCCTTCCTGGAGAACATTTGTGTCAGCTGGCGATTCTATGATGGCTTCTAATTTTCAGTCATCTGCAAATTTAGTCAGCCAGAGGCCATTGACATTGGTCTTGACTTCAGAAAAGTAAATACCAAAAAGGAGTGGTCTCAGAACCAATCCCTGAGGGGCTTTTCTTGTGACTGGCATATTTGTAGAGGTGAACTGTCTAGTTCTAATTTCCTTGGTTCTGTCTGTGAGACAGCTGGCTATCCATTGAGTGACATAAGGGTTGATACCTAACCTCTTGAATTTTTCAACAATGTCCAAGTGGGATGTTGTGTCAAATGCCTTGACCAGGTAAATGCAGGCAGTGGGAACCATTTTGCCCCCATCCATTGCTTTGGTTACCTTTTCAAAGAAGAACACTGGGTTGAGTAGGCATGACCGGCCCTTGATGAAACCAAAGTGGGATGGTCTAGTGTCTGGAGGTTTCCTATGTCATTATTGATCATTTCCATGTTAATTCTTTCCATGGCATTGCATATAAGACCAGTGAGACTTATGGGTTTGTAGTTCAAAGAGTCTGTAGATGGTCTACCTTTGTGCAGTGGAATGACTGTTGCTGTTCTCCATTTATGAGGCATGAAGCCTGTTTGGAGGCTCCAATTTATTAGCAATTTTAGAGGGCCAGATAGGTCAGTGTTTCATGCTATTTAGAAGGCATCCTGGGATAATGTCTGGGCCTATTGATGTAGTGTTCTTGACCTTAGGGAAAGCAATAAGGACCTGTTCCCCAGTGATAGTGGGGGAGTGTATTTGATGGTATTTTCTGAGGAGATGTTGAGGGAGAGAAAGGGATAACATTGGAGTTGAATTTGTTGGTCAGTAGGCTTGATATATCTTTGGCTCAGTATCAGTGGCTCCATTAACAATGAGCTCTGCAAACAGCTATATATTGCCTTTGAGGTTGTGGAATGCATTGTGGTTGCCCTTGTCCTGGGAAGCCAAATTTACCTCAAATTTGGCTATGGTAGACTTTATTTGTCCTCTGAGTTGTTTTTTTTTAGTTTGATAAGCATACTTTTATCCTGGTAGGTACTGTACCTCCTAGTTTTTGCCATGATTTTCTTCCTTCTGTTATACAGTCTACTGATGTTGTGATTCCACCAGGGTGGCTTGCATTTTTGAGTTGTTTCTGTACTTTTTCCTTGTGGGTACAGCTGCCTCTATGCAGCTGTTAAAATGTTTCTATAGGGTTTCTGTGAACAGTTCTGCATAAGCAGCAGTATTCTCAGGGTTCATGTGGGCTTGACATTTTACCAGGTTATCACTTAATCATAGGAAGTTAGCAGAGTAGTTCCTAAATATTCCATTTTACTTCAAAGAAGACCATGTTGTGGTCTGATCTTACCAGAGAAGACATTGCACCAGGGGGTGTGCAGTACTCTCCCATATTAGTGCTCCAAGGTCACACTATAGTCAGGGAAGGGGTACATGTTCTGGCCCCCACTGTACTGCAATCTGCATTCAAAACAATGAATTACAATGAGCGAATGCACACTGGCATTCGCTCACATGCAATTTTGAACATCCATGGTCTGTCAAACCTGACTTTGTCTGAACGTCCTTTCACACATCTGCTGTTGCAGATGTGCACTTCAAACATTTGAAGGTAAACCATTGTAATAAGCTGTTACTGCCTTTCTGGTCCAGGTTGTGGCTGAAAACAGACTGCCGGCAAACCAGAATATTGAATGAGATGGGTACTGATCATAACCCAAGATAGTATTACACATGTAACATTAGCTTTTAAGACTAATCACCTTATTGGATACATACTTGGGAAACAATGATATAATTTGAGCTCTGTAACCCCTGCGTTCTGCCACACCCTGCATGGGAGATGCCTTCAGCTTGTGCTGATGCCATTCATCTGGGGTCCTTCCTAGATCTGATATTAAGGAATTGGGTACAGAAAAATAATTTAAAATCTAAATGTAGGTAGTTATCCAAGGTAAAATACTACCTGAACAATACAATGCATACTATACTCCACACTAGTATGAAATAATACAGAATTCTGAGCTTTATATTTGGGTGGTCTAACCTCATCAGTATGAAGCAATAATTTAGTAAAGTATCATAAACCCTTGAAAGGTGGAGTACAGAATCTCTTTTAGGTACATTCAGTAGCACATATCAGTTCCACTTGCTACAAACATGCACAAGTGGTTGCTAACAGGGATAGTACAGCTAGTACACCATTACATATTCTAAATTATAGCATGTAGCTGTATTAGAAACACTTTCTATCACTTTAGTAAGTAGCATAAGTCTCCTTAAGCAGGTCTTGCAGCAATTGTAATTACTTACACAAGGAGTGGACACCAGAGGCAGGAACACACAGCAGCCGGGAGTTAGTCCAGGAATTAAAGATGGCGCCAGATGGGGTTAGGTATATTTATGGGTTAGGTGAGGAAATAAGGTAGAAGGGGAGGAGAATAGTAGGTTAGTGCAGGTACAGACAGGAAGTGGTCAGTACTCTGCGCCAGCAGGGTAAGCTGGAAAGGGATAATACTTATTCTGCTTCAAATGTCTAACTTAGTTACGCTTGAGAAAGGGGGGTGGAGTAAGGAACAAGGGATAGAGCAGAAACATGAGTAAGCAGGGCTATGAGTGGGATTGTCCTAGCTGGGAGGCAACTGAAGGAAGAAAGAGTGGGTTAAGAAAGCTGGTTAAGAGCCAGTGAAGGACTAAAGTCTGTAAAAACAATCAGTGGAGTGCTGACTGCTAAGGTAAGTTTTAAGGGGAGATAATGTGCAGGGCAGTAGAAAAATGTACAGTAAAAAATAGAAGGGTAGAGTGGAACTGCAAGATATATATATATATATATATATATATATATATATATATATATATATATATATATATATATGGTTTCACTTCATAATCTCGAAATGCTGAAATCTCGAATTTCAGCATTTCATAACTGTGAAGCCAAACCATTCACAATCCCGAAACCGATAATCATGAATCACACAATCACGAACATACATACACCATACACCACATAACACACACACCATTGTACCCACAGCCCACAAACCACACACCCTACACTACATGTAAGCAGGGGGCAAGCCACCCTGCACCCTCCTTGTGGGTGGCTATGCCCCCCCACCTCCCCTACTTATATATACCAACTCCAAGATCGCACATAACGAAGAAAAAAAAAATCACACCATTGCATTCTACACTCACTCGCACACAAACACACATCCCACATACATAAACACCAACAAATCCAACACTCACACTCATACTTACACCTCCCTTACCCACACATACAGCATACAAAAACACACACATACACTCACTCACCTTCAATTAAAAATGCCATACCAGCCAAGCACTTCACATAACTTACCGGAAATGCATAAGCGAGGATTCAAGATATTTATTGGAATTTGATCTTATGCACTTTCGGCATTCTGTATTTTCAGCTTCATGGTCTCAGAATGCTGAAATTTGAGATTTCAGCATTTCGAGATTATGAAGTGAAATCATATATATCTATATATATATATATATATATATATATATATATATATATATATACATATATATATATATATATATATATATATATATATATATACGCACACACATACACACACACACACACACATATATATATATATGTATGGCACAATCCACACTGTCACGAATGATATACATGCCCTTAATGTTGTCAAACACCTATGTATGTAGTGTGTGTATCAGCAGTACAGGTAGCACAAATGTAGCTAAGGTAACAACGTGACTGGTATTCTGTACCATCAGACAGTCATGTATATTTCACAAAAAGAATACCTAGGTATGGCCAATAAGCTGGGTGACAGCTCACTGTGACAAAGGTGGTACACTTCAGTTACAAATCACTGTAAAATGTGTAGTGAGGTACACGAAGAAGGGTGCATTGTATCAGTTATTGAAGTGATAAAGGCTGGGAACTATGAAGGTATTATGGCCTCTGAAACATACCCAGTACTTGTGTTACATTTAAGGGAGTAGTCAGCACTGTGATCACATCCTGGTGGACGTTCCACTTAACTATGTACCCCAATACACAGATCACATACCTATTGGTCTGATTATAGGGTGTGATGTCCACATTATACTTAGGTTGTGTGTTTGTTTTCCTGATTTAACAAATCCCCCCATGTTTTCTTGCCATTGCAGGAGTTGTCAAGGCTGTGGTAGCAATTTTTGGTATGTGTTGATACTGTCTGTATTATACTAACATCACATTTGGAGTCAATGGTTGCCCACAATCTGCAGCCCTTCATGCAGCTGTTTAGACACAGGATGTGTATGTTATCTGTGGTGTCCATTACTTAACTAATGGACAGGAAAGGGCCTAGTAGACAGCCCTGATGTGCAGACCTGATAATTGGACCTGAGACATAGATCACTTCACACATTTCAACATAGTGAGATGCCACATATGTGATACACTTTTCCACCCACTTGGTGATATAGCTTTTTATGGCCACTTATGACAGTGTTGATTTAATACCTCAGAAAAGATTTGTCCCAAATGCCTTGACCTGGTCAAGCTCCATAAGAAGATACTGTTGTCATCATGCATGCCCTCAATGACCTTTTTGAGGACATCTTTCAGATGTAACAGACATGATTTAGCATTAACAACTCACACATCTGTTGCACATAACTAAAATATTACTAGTGTCCATTTAGAAGAAGTACATGATGACATGCTGGTTTATCTCACAGTTGAGGAGAGTCAGGATGTCTGTATACATGCATGCATCAAGTGCTCTCCCCCCACTCAGATAGATGCATGTTGATGTACACCCTTCTATGGGAACATAGCTCATGTGCAAGGTGTGTTGAAGTGTGTATTCAACCATATCAGGAAGTTGTATGTCCTAAGTCACGCCATAGGCAATCTGTGATGTTGTCACAGCCCACTGATTCCATGTGATAGACCTGGATGAAGGTAAGAGAGTTCATACTGTTGATTGTGATCTGCCCTAGGGTTTTGACACAATCCTCCATGCAAGTATCATTGAAAAATCCTCCTAGCTGGGGATTTGTCATTGCGTCACTAGATGGGTAACCAATTGGCTAACTGACAGAACATGTACTGTTATAGCTGGTGAATCAACCTGTACCAGTAGAGCTGTCACCAGTGGCAAACCCAAGGTATCTGTGCTTGGCTTTTCACTGTTTGGACTATTTCTTGACAATTCAGGCTAATGTATAAGGTCTTTGGGTTAGCAGGTTTGCTGATTCTTGCATATTGGGTGCAATCATCGAACCCACCAATGATGATAACATAGTACAGGAGGAGGTAACACAGACAAATGATTGATGGCAAAGGCACATATTCTACAAATAAATGCAGAAATGTGTATTTTATGTTGTCCATCTGAAAAGTAGAATTCCATGTTAATCACAGCATTGACAACAATCCTGCTATGCTGAAACCCAGTGATGCAAGCACGGAAAACACATATAGATAGCAATCTGAACTTCAGCCACCAAGTGTCCCCACTGGTGTTGAAAGCCTATGTTGTGCACATCATAAGTTATACCATCATATTCAGATCTTTGGATTGTATGACAGCACTGTACACAAACCTCATCAGAACACTAATAAAATATAATGCTCTCTTTTGCATGTACCTCACAAGAAACATGCAGGAGCTGGAGAGACCACAGGGCTTTTACATCAAAAAGAAACATAGGGCCTACAAACCATGCCATAATGTATGTGGATAGACTAAAGGCCATGTCATTGTAATCTGTGTCACATAGGATGAGGTGACATCTGCCTGGCCTCCAAGCCAGTTTCTGACTCTACCCTGGTGAGAGTACTGCATATCCACAAATCTGATATGGATGATGACAGCAGCAGTGTCTGTTGTGGAGAATATGTTAATAACAGTGTCCTGCATTATGGTATAAAATGATCTCTGTAATGTTAAGCAAGAGCACACACACACACACACACACACACACACACACACACACACACTTGATTGCAATGAGAATAGAACCCCTACCTATCTAAGTACACAGAATACAGAACTCAGTACTTTACACAATCATCAAGTCTCAGGCAACTCTTTATAGCTGATGACATCAACAGAGTATGTTGAGGAGAATAGGATAATAATCGTTTCTCACATGCTGGTGTTAAATGCTCTTGTAATGTCAAGCAAGAACACACACACACACACACACACACACACACACACACACACACACACACACACACACACTTGACTGCATTGAGAACAGAACATATCTAAGTACACAGGCTACAGAGCACAGTACTTTACACAAGTGCCGCAGCACAAGTCTGCCTTTTAGAAGAGTGCAGGTGAACCTATAGTAGATGACACAAGAGTTTTAGAGGCCTGCATAAAATGGATGTGTAGGTATGTGCAAGTATCAAAATACTGTTAACCCATGGCACTGGAGCAGTAACTGTAGGATACACACTTTTGCTCTTCTGTCTAGACACACACACTCACACACACACACACACACACACACACACACACACACACACACACACACACACACACACACACACACACACACTTGATTGCAGTGAGAACAGAACTCCTAGCTAAGTACACAGACTACAGAACACAGTACTTTATGCAAATGCCATGACACAAGTCTTACTTTTACAAGAGTGCAGGTCAACTTATAGTCGATGACATCATCAGGTCATGTGGGAGACAAGATGTTGGGAGGCCTGCATAAGTTCATAGCTTCATAGGTTCATAAATGGCTAGTAGCTTAATGGCCCTACGGTGTGTACAAGCCTAGCTATGTAAAAACATGAGTACCCTTATTGAGCATAGTTAGATGGTCATTGTTAGAGCAATTTTGTGAGCAGCACCAACTGGCACTGTCCATGAGGGACATAGGAGCCACCCCAGAGGCGATGTTACAATCACCTAACCAGTTGTCAAGATTGCGCACAACAAGGTCATTGAGAAGCACTACTTAACATGCAGTGGACGTCTATTACAGAAGAGTGTCAATCACTAGGGAAATATCTGTCTCCTCAGCATGTTATGTCTATGTCACAGGCTAGGTTGAGAACCCTGGATCAAGTTATTCTTGTCCCATTTTATTTGCAGATGTCCAGCATTTCTGGTAGGGCAGGGTCTGAGACTGCTCTGTAGACCAGGCATAGGTCACATCTCAGCAGCCTGCATTATACTGAGTACAGTGACGGGTCTTTCAATCTTTCCATGTATGTCAGGTTTGTAGGCCCTGGATTCTCCCAGTCACAAACCTCTGGGTTTTCTCCAATTGCTGCAGGTATCTGGTGAGGTATCGACAGAAGAGAACATTGTACTCAATTAGTGGTTTGATAAGGGTAAAGTACAGCAGAGCCATGACCTCCCTGGTCTTAGATGTGATGTCCATATGCATGAGGTGTGCAATGCAGAATGCATGTCTCTCCTATATTCCCCCCCAACTAATGGTTGACAGTATCCCTCCTCCTCCTCCTGTGTATGTCATTAAAATGATACCTACATTGCTCTCCAGTGTGTGGGATACCAGTATCACTGGATAAAGCCTGGACTAAACTACTCCATGACTAAGACTTGTACTGGCAGGCAGAATAGTGCCGCTGAAGAAGTCTGGCTATGGTGCTTTACTAGGAGTCCAGTAAACCTCCTGGACTCCTGGACACCCCACATCTGTGCCCTAAACCTGGTACCTTTCCCACTAACACCAGACATGTCTACCAGCAGACCTAGAGTAATGTAGACTGATGCTTTCCTGCTAATTCCACTTATATTTACTGGAATGCGCACATGCTAGCAATGCATTTGTTTGATAGTAAGTGGAGAGCTGCAGTGCCAAGCAGTGAGGAATTAAATAATTGCAATTGGAAGGTTAATCTGACACAGTAATAGGGTCTCATCCCTCATGCATATAATTAATATAAGCTCCACTATCTAAAATATTATAAGTGAGACTCAATGTAGTGGGAAGTGGAACAAAAGTAAAAGTGTATGGAATATATTGTATTAGAACCCAGGACCATGTATATGGCAGTCCTACACTTATACCTGCTGCCACAAGAAAGTTGCCATAACAGTTGTCTATGTTTCAGTTCATTTCTATAAACTGTAATGTCACAACAGTAAAAAATGGGTTTCACACCCTGTACTACAACCCAGAGCCATCTGGAGTCCAGCCCTACATTTACACCTGCTGCCACAGGACTAGTTACCTGACTTTGTAATAAAAAAATCTGTAATAAAAACATTTCCTAGAATAAATAATGTTTCTTTTAGAACTTGTGGCCATTTTACCTGTAATACTGAAGGTGTTATATATGCCTTGAGATGCCCTTGCCACAGTCAGAGGGTGCAGAGGTTGAATCTGACACTGAGGTTGACATGTAGCTATCCCACGCAATTCCATGGGACACAGCCAGTAGGCCAACACCTACCCATTCCAGTGAGCCCACAGATATTGGACAGGTGGAGGGTGAGACAATTGATCAGGGAAGTGTGGTTACTGTGACTCCAGTGCTGTAGCCAAAGTGTGGATGAGGTGCAATGCAGGAGGGCTGTTAGGGGTGCACAGAGGAGGCCTGCTATCCCTCTTCCACCTGATCCAGGTCTCTCTTCCTGTGCCACTCAACATATGTTTAGTGCCATCATTGAGTCACAGGCAAGTTCTCATAGGTGCTCCAAACAAATACTTGTAGATGTGGCATAGGCTGACATGTATGACTGCCTCCACTGTGTTGCAGATTCAATGGATTGGATGAATAACATGTGGGTACATGGGGTGTCTGTGATGGAAAAAGGGGTGGCTGTCATGGGATGAGCATTGTCTGTGATGGAACATCTTTTGGAAGGGGAATTGCATACTTGTGGGTCATAGGTCAGCTACATCATCTGTTGTTAGCCAACATGGCCATGCCCGATCATGCTCCTATAGTGACATTACTTCCACAGCTCCATCAGTGGGTGAGGTGTCCACATCTAGATGTGGCAGGCCATCGGGCCATAGTCCTGGACATCCCCGTGAAAGGACCTCATCCATCAGACATCAGTTACATTCAAGTAGCAGCAATGCATCTGACTGTGGGAGTGGACATGCCAGTGCAACTCCTGGTGGAATCATTTCTGTTGGTTGGGGATGACAACCTCTACCATGTACGGCTCACACCTGTATGACATAGTAAGATGTAGAGCTAGCACAGAATTTGACTGTTTACATGCAGACACTCACACACCAATTTCAATTCGAGGCTCTCCTACAGACACACACACACACACACACACACACACACACACACACACACACACACACACACACACACACACACACACACACACACACACACCAGTTACATATTTCATCAGTGTAGCTTAAAACTCATTTTGTCTCACTGGGTATTTGTTGGTTTATCCAAATGTCTGCCTGCTTCTCTTTTTTACTCACACACACTTACTGACCTTTTGTGTTAGCCTAGCCCCCCCCACCATAACACCCTGCGTAAGGGTTGATAACTGTGCCATAACCCTGTTTTCTATATTTTGGGTTCAGGGATACATAAGCTTTGTGTCTGGTGCTCAGGGTTCATAGCTGACTTAGTGCTTAGTATATCTGTATTTGTGGTATTAAACTGGTAATTGTACCTTTGACTTATATTGGCCTTGGAAAGTTAGACAGTTGATAGCATCAAAATTTCACAACTTTATTGTAAAAGATCTTATGAGGGTTGTAAAGTGAGAAACTGCAATGTGTATCATTACTTTCTATCTTCTCTGTTTAATGATTTTCTAGTACAAATGTATGGTGCTAAACTAAACTGAGGGCATGCAGTGATCATTAGTATTTCTGAGAAGTATGACTGTGTGAATTTTTAATGTCTGTGGCCTACTACTTAATAATGGACACATATAAGTTAAATAAATCTCTGCTGTCATTTGTTAAGGTAATTTCTGTACAAATCTCCCACCTTTTACTTGCTTACAGTACCAAGTAATGAAATACAAGCATATGCCACTCATTCATATTATTACACAATACACTCCAGGTTCAAGACTTAACTTGTAAATGTAGCAGTTGCCATAGTTTTAGTTCAGGGTTGACTCTGTATGATGCAAGCAATACACAGCCGGTACATGGTGAGGTAAAGGTTGTGAACATTGCCTGGCATCAATGTTACTATATGTATGTGTGTAGGAGGAAGGTTTTTGACCCGTAGGTGGTGAGTAAGTATGCTATGCATTATCTCTTAGCCAATGCGAGGGCATATTGAGCACTCCTACATCTGCCTACACCCACAGTAGCTGGTGGTTCTCTTCTAAAACCTCATCTGCCTGTAGCTGTGGACTGGTGACCTTGGCATTGGTGGTGGGATGTGTGCTCCTTCCCCTTGCTGATCCTGGTGAAGCTGTTTTCTCAGGATGATGTTGTATAGCATGGCACATGCTGTGAATAATTCAATACATGTCCATGGATTGTACTGCAGGGCTCCCCCAGATGTATCTAGGCACTGGAGCCATGGCTTCAGCAGCCCAAACACATATTCTATGATATTTCTGGTTTGAACATGTAACCTATTATGACGTTTTTCAATGTGTCTGTGTGTGTGTGTGTGTGTGTCTGTGTGTGTGTGTGTGTGTGTGTGTGTGTGTGTGTGTGTGTGTGTGTGTGTGTGTGTGTGTATGTGTGTGTGTGTGGGCACATTTCAGATGGATGTCATCAGCTACGGTTCCAGTGTATAACCTGCATCCCCCAGTAAATGACCCTGTGGGATATCCCCCCCAATGAACAGCTGGTAGAGTTGGGAGGTATGCTGGATATGTGAGTCATGGCAACTGCCAGGGTTGCTGATACATGTGTTCAAGATGATTCCCTTGGCATTACACATGATTTAGAAGTTAATAGAGTGGCAGCCCTTTCTGTGTATGTAGAGCCTACCCTGTTCCCTGTGTGGTGCCTTAATTTATATATGTGTACAATTTATGGTTCCCAGTACTTCAGGGTATTGGCTACACGGTAGAACTCCTGCATATTCGTGGCTCTATCTTAAGGAGTACAGGGAAAATATATGTGTTCACTGGCATGTTGGAGTATAGCATTCAGGAACTGATGCAGGATCCTGGATGCTGATGCCTGTGACACTCCCAGCATGCCCACTGTTGGTCTTTGAAAGGTACCTGCAGCTAAGATTCTAAGTGCTACACATACCTTTGTCTCCACTTGGTTGGGTTCCCTTCGGCTGGCCATAGCTCTGATTTGAGGACGACAGAGGTTGCAGAGTTTCTGTAGTGTGTCCCTATCCACCCTGTAGTGCTCCACAATTTCTGTATCATGTAGGTTTTGAAAAATTAAATGGAGCCTGAAAACTCTTTTCCTTCTTGGCCTAGATCTTTTGGCAGCAGCAGCAGCATAGGCTTCAGCCTGTTGCACATACAAATGAATTAAAGCAGCAGGAACCCCTAACATTCTTTCTGTGTAGACTCCTACAGTGGCTCTATTCCAGTACATTTTGGAATTCACAGGGAAAACCACCACTGAGCCTACAAGGTTGCTTTATAGCTTGTTGAATAGCTCCACCATGTTGGATTGGTTGATTAGCATACAATTCAGCTGCTTATGCTGCAATTAGCATGCCACAGTATTTTCCTTGTTTCCACAGTGGTGCACGCCTCTACACAGTGCTTACTAGCTTTAAAATGCTGCACTATCATGTAGGGTTTATTGAATCTGGCTGTACATCTTCAACATAAATTTATGATGATTATATTGTATAAAGATTTGAATTTGTTTGAGACAGGCAGATATTCTGGCAATCTATTTGGATTAATGTAGCTTTGAGAAAGTATATTGCCATTTTAAGTAAGAGGTGAAAGATAGGAAATTGAACCAGAAAGAAAGTAGGTGTTTTGACAAGGACTATCAACAAAGGAAAACACAATGGCTGGGATTCATGAACACAAGCTCATTGCACTAAGTGTGTGTGAATGATGATCAGGAAAGAGAAGGATATGTGTGATTCAGGAAGCACTGTAACTTGATGTAATGAGCTTGAAAACAAGGGTAAGCAAAAATATATGCTAATGACCATATCATGAGCCATGCTGTATGCTAATGAACTAAAATCATGCTGGAGTGATTCAGAAATATAAGAAAAACAGGCACAAACATATAATGCTTACTTTAGCATTTAATTTAGCTATATCTTCACATTCAGCCACCAGAACACTTTGAAATATTTTAGGGGTTGCTGCAGCTATGGTAAGCCTGTATCTGTAAGAAGCATTGATAGAAGGTGCTGCTTCTGAAGATTTTGCCAGACATTTCCCTAAAGGGTTAGGGTTCTATGAAACTGAAATAATGGACTGCTACAGGATGGAAAGGGATACCATACAACAAAAAGTAGACATATGTAGACCCTGTCCATAGCCTTATGGGAATCAAGGACAATCCACTAAGATATGTGTAGCTTTACATATTTTAGCTACTGGAACCTTTCAGTGACCTATGGGGCAAACAGTGTAGGTGTCATAAGCTGATGACTCAAGAAGACTCCACTATATCATCAATGCAATGTTGCAACATGTGGGGGAGTATATGTGGCTCCCAAAATATCAAGAGAAATGAGCTAGAACTATACAAAATTTCTGTGTTGTAGCCCATCTCTCCAAGGTACTGGTGGGCCCTAGACTGCATTAATATTGAAATAAAGGCCCCACAAGGTGAATTGAGAAGGAGGTACATGAACTGCAAAGGGTATCACTCCATCATCTTCTAGGTGGTCTGTAATGCATAAGGTATCATCTACAACATGTGTGTGCAGGCCATCCAGGAAGTTTCCATAACTCCCACATATGTAATGCCTGTGAACTCTACCAAAGGATTGCAAGGGGTGATTTCCCATAGAGTCATCGAGTAAGGGATGTTGGATATGCCATAGAACCTGGGCTCATGACTCCTATGAGAAATCCACACAAACCATTGAACAAGGTTGCAACAGTGACCAAGCACAAACTGGAAACTTCATAGAGCATATGTTTGGCCTGTTCAAGTCATGTTTTCTACTGTCTGGATACATCTGGAGGTGCCCTGCCACCTCTGTAAAATACTTACTGTATGTGCCATCTTACACAATATTATACATAGAAAACAATAACAGAAGTGTGACCCCATACAGAGACAGCAATTCCTAGTAGTACAGGCAGTGGCAGTTGCAATACATAAGCAAAATGATGAGCCAGCAACAGGGGATGGCCATGCCAGACTATGACAAGCACAGTATACTATGGCAGTGAACAAGTGGCCAGAAATTGCACATATACTTGCCATCATCAGACAGTAAAACCGATGCATACAATTAAACATAACTATGATTACCCATGCACTGGCTAGATGCTGTAAGCAAGAGACATAGGCAGACCAAGACTAAGGCACTATCAGCAGTACCAAAATTGCATGATGAAGCTTTTTTGAACAGATACTACAGTATCTAAACAGGGGAAGTACACAGTTAAAATGATGCCTATACAAGAATATTATTTATCCTTTGATAACTGGCTTAGTCCCACTGGGCTAGGTAAACTATTTTAAGGGGAGACCCAAGGTGATATTTATACTAGTAAGGAACATTTGCCCAGTACATTGAAGAACTCCCCCTACTCATTATTATTGCAAGTGGGTTATATTTTGGAGGAACACTTCCTGTTTCCACTACAGATGCAGAGGTGGCCTGAAGAAACAGGGAGGTAAATTGAGAGAGAAGGAGATGATGGAGTGGTGAAAGAAATGAAAGAGAAGGAAATATTGAGACCAGATAATGCGTGTAGGATTCTGAGAAAATGTTTCAAATATGCCTGTTTGATGGAAATGAGTCAGCAAATGATGGATGTTTAATTACAGCCCTCAAGTCAAAAGGGTTGTGAGATGATTTACTTACAGAATGTTGGTGCAGAGTGAGCCAGAAAATGAAGGAAATGCTTCCTAGGGGGACATTATGGAGAAAATGCAAAAGGAGGATGCAGAGACAATCCTGAAGAATAGTGGTGAGATGGAATCATGGAAAAGAAAATAATATGCAAAGAAAGTAAACAAGGCAAAAGTGTAGTACAGGAAAGGAAGGCAGAAGAAAATGAAAAACAGAAGTATGTGGTAAGGACTCAAAGTAAAGAAGACAAATAAATGGACAGTAATGATGTGTGAGACAAATTAATAGCTCCTTTGGGTGTAAAAGCACATGAGGTAAGAGCATTTATTCTTATTGACAAAGATACATTTTTGTGACCTTATATTTGAAACTGTTTTATCAATGGAAAATATGAAAAAAGAAAGACTGTAACCCATGGAGTCTTTATGTGATAAAAGCATTTAACAGGTAAACAGAAATGAAAATTCATGTATAATTTTTGAACAGAGGTAGAAAGATAGACTTTCCCCGGGATTCATTAAGCTTGCGCCATACGCCGGAGTAGTGTCGACGATCTAGCGCCAAATATGGCCATCGATCGATTCAGATAAGAACTGTTTCCATGTGCACTACCAGTGTACGCCAGAGCTGCACAGCTCCCAGTGCATGTATGCTAATTACCCCATGCGCAGCAGTGTAGCATGCAAATGAAGGTATATAGTGATTCATGAAGTTGTGCAGGCGTAGCGTAAGCATGTAGAAATGTAAACCAAAAAAAAAATGGTTTACATGTTGTCAAACATAAAATCAGAGCCATGAAAGTGGACCAAACTTACGTGTTATAATGTTAATATATGCCAATGGCTAAATATATAGCCAATGGCATAAAACAACATGCACAACATATAAAAAATAACATTTAATTTCATGGCCACACCAACGCAAATTAAAACAGCAGTGCATCAGTTTGCAAATAGGATCATAATGAAAATATATTTAGATGTCATAAAACTGTAATGTAACGCAATTCATGATATCCCCATAATAGTCAATGGCATGCATGCTACACCACAACCATGGCGCAAGGGTTGCTAAGGGTCTGTGACAGTGTTCCATGCGGTAACTAGGAATTAGCAGTCAATGCCATGCAAATGAGTCACGTAATACTGAATCGCAAACGTCCCACCAGTTTAAGGATGTACCACATGGCATAGCGTTACAACACCAAGGAGTGGCCTGGAGGTAAACATGACATCAAGAGAGGGGTGCGCCACCGTATCTGTAAGCACATTGGATCATTGCTAATCCATGCTGGGTGTTGCTAAGCAAGGCCACAGGATAGGGGTGTGGAAGTAGCCATAGCTTTGCTTAGCTGAGAGCACACAAGGTAACCGAAAGTTCATGTGAACGTGGATGAAAACGCGCACAAAACCCGGTAAACAAATGTGCGCGGCACACACCACAGCTGAAACAGGAATGATACGGGAAGACAATAAGGAAATGCTGCAGCATGGTAATTGGAGTACAAATGAGTAATTAACACCTAGAATATTACAGTGGGCCATAGACAACAGCTAACAAGGCTGCTAGCAGCTTCCTGCAGAACAGGAAAGGGGAGGTGCCGTACAGCTTAGAAAAGAGAACTGTCACAGCAGAACAAAGCAAACTTTCTGTAGATCAGCTACATAACACATTTTCCAACACAATCCTGGGTTGTGGAAGCACAAAACAAGAAAGGCGGCAGCTGGATGCATGCCTGACAATGGGAGGTGAATCGGGTTGAAAATAGAAGTAAAGGGCAATAGATGAATCACGGCAGACAAGTGTAAGTCAACACCAAAGGCCCCACAATAGCAGTACCTGCTGTAAAACCAATAATTAAGATACCCTGCAGCTGGAATAGCACAAACACACCCAATTACACCAGCATCATACAGCAACTTGTTGAGTTGTGTCAGCCACGCTTCAGAGCCAGAAGTAACAGAGAGGAACCTATCCCAGTGGACACGAATGTATGTGTAAGCTTGAGAATACTAGCCACAGCTACCTTCCAAAGGCCAACTGGGGATATCATGGGGATCTCACAGGCATCAGCATCCAGAGTACTCCACCAGTTCCTGGATGCCATGTTACCACATGCCAATGAGCACATACACTTCTCCTGAATGCAGGAGGAGTTGGCCAGCAATATGAGTCTCTTCCACCATGTGGCGGACTACCCGGAGGTACTGGGTGCAATAGACTGCAAGCACATACACATCAAGTCACCACCCAGTGAGCAGGGTAGGCGCTACATAAACCGCAAGGGATTACCCTCCATCAACTGCCAGATCATGTGCAATGCCCAGGGCATTATCATGGATGTGTGTGCTGGCAGTTCTTGAAGCTATCATGACTCCCACATCTGGCATACCTCACAGCTGTATCAGGTATTTGCCAGGGGGGACATCACATATGGCCACCTGGAGGGGGTTGCTGGCTATGCACTGGGACCGTGGATGATGACACCCATCAGAAATGCACACAAAGCCACGCAAGAATGCCATAATGAGGCACACGCAGAAACCAGAATCATCATAGAGTGCATGTTTGGGATGCTGAAATCATGGTTCCATTGCTTGGACATATCTGGTGGAGCCTTGCAGTACTCTCCAGGATGTGTGCTCACATCTTCATAGTATGTGCCATGCTACACAATATGATCCTGTGGAAGCAGTTGCAGCAGGGACAGAATGGTGAAGGCCCTCACAGCCCACCAACATTGCCAAGGGACCCACAGGCACAGGGGGGCTCAGACCACAAACACCCTGTGCAAGCCCCAGTAGGCAGACGGAGGCGTGCCCAGTATGCCCATGCCTTGGCAAAGAGGGAATGTATAGCACACACACTGACAGTGTAGGCACTCATGGATTGACACCCTTCTCCACCTGCACACACAGCAAACATGGATGGCACACACACTCAACCACCTGTAAATTGTCATGTATAGGTGGTCTACTGTGTGCATCCTACATAAGTAGCCCTCAACTGCTGTACACACAACCACCATTGGCACAAGGTAAGTCAATACCCAAACAGTATATTAAGTTATCAGCATGTGTCCATACTGTATGTACAGGTTCATAGATACATAGGTAGGTGCATGCCCAAAAGCCGAGGCCACTCATAAGCATAGGCAAAACTTGTCTGCTGTCACCACCCCATCGATCAACTAACTGTCCCTCTATGGAGCAGAGCCACTTGTGGGATCCCTAGGGTGTAGCTACTGTTCACCACCCACTCTGAAAGGATTCCCCGGAGTGTTAGTGGGGGGTTTTGCATAATGTAATCAGGGATGTGTTTCCAAATAATGGGGAGTATCCCTGACAGGAATCTTCACAGATGTGTACATATTAAATAGTATACCTTAAACACAGCTTGCATATATAGGTAGTTCTCCACAGAATAATAAACATGTGGAACACACAAGCGCTGAAATGTGCGTTCATCACCCTTGCACTACCAGTGCCTGCTCTGAGAGGTAAGATATCCTTGCCAGGATTAGAACACGCAACCTTGTACACATTTATCACAATAACATACCACTAAGCTACCTGAGATGTACCAATGGCAGTCGTGTATACTGACAGGATAAAACACAAAAGGTAGTAATGTGTTGAAATAGGACAAACCGGCGTGTACACAATGAAAGGTGTATGTTTTATGTATATATATATATATATATATATATATATATGTATATATATATATATATATATATATATATATATATATATATATATATATATATATATATATATATATATATATATATATATATACACACACACACACATCATCATATATATATATATATATATATATATAGAGAGAGAGAGAGACGGAGAGATTGAGAGATATGTTGATATATGGGGATATACATATATATGTAGATATATAGATAGGTTAACAACATCTAAATAACCATGGAGGTACAAATAAATGGGATATCTACCACATACCGACTGCTTTACATACCGATGCATGTAATCCCGAGGCTTAAGGTCCGAAAGAACACAGTACCGAAACACCAGATGCATGAAGTGTAATCTCATGATGTTAATGGACAGTTAGTCAGTGCTTCTGGTGTTGTGGTTTGGGTAGGCTACTGTGTGTATGTGCGTTTCTTAGGGCTGTAGTGTGTGTAAGTGTGTGTTCTGTGTGTGGTGTGTGTTGTTGGGGAACTGTAATGTGTGGTTGTGGGTTAGCTTTGTGCGTCTGTTTGCGTGACCTAGGATGTAGAATATTAAAGTAGGGGGTGGTGTGTGGGGCACAAACACCTACATGGGGGGTGTAGGGGGGCTTGGCCACCTGCTCATATATAGTGTAAGATGGTTTGTTTGGATGTGTTGGGTAGCAGTGTGTCTGTGTGTTCATGTGTGTGTTCATGTTACCTTTGCGAGTTACTGTCAATGTTGGTAATGTGGGGTATGGGAGTCTGTTTCTGGGACTGTGTGCATCGGAACACGTGGTTTCGGGATTCTGTAGGTCTCCCATGTACAGCGGTTGAAGTGTTCACATATGTGTATAACATAGACCATAGCAATCACACATTCCGCCACTACCAACCTTTATGAACAAAGCATATGGAGAGTATATGCCTATACATCATTACAAATATGTGTTATGGACATGAGCCAATGATAGTGTTACTACCTTTTCCAGTTTGTGGGGGACACTCCGTCTTTGGGTGGTTGTGTCCTGACCAAATATATTAAACGTGGCAAATGTCCTGGGATTGTAGGACATAATTATGTCCCATATGTACTGTAATAGTTGCATACAATAGTTATTTCTGTATCTAAAGTACCTACATGGTACAGGAAACAGGATAAGCTACTAAACTGCTACAAGAATAAGCTTATGATTATGCAAGAAAGGAAAGTTCTATCCCTTGTACTGACTGTGGGTTTGTGTCAGCCTGTAAAATCAGATGTGTGTCCCGAAAAGGACCCTCTATGGACATATGAAAAGTTGACAACCCTAGCCAAAGAGGGTCAGTCACCAACACAACTATGATGACTGCAAATACCTATGACAGAAATACACAGCTATCATGTAGCAACACGTTATTACATTCAGATGTATTACCGAAGGGATTCAAGGACTAACATCACCTGCATGCTATACAGGAACCACATAACAGTGCCTTAATGAATCAGCCTGCAAATACCATTGTATTAGTCCACAAAAGGATAGGTGATCATATAAGGAAGGAACCCCCATGCACATAGCAATTATGTATAAAAGCAGTTCCTACACACCTGCATTTGCTAAGCACACCCACCAACATCACCACCACACCCAAACATATTACAATACAAACTGTAATAACATCACAAATCATTCACACACTGTACAACATCTGCAGAAGCCTTAACATACATTGTCAGAGACACACAAACATGGCCCTAAGTGAAATAGTGGCTGTTATACAATGGAACAGCTGCTGATGTAATAGGGTTTGTTTGCACTAATCCCATTTCAGAGGGTTGTGCATACACCGAGATGTGTTAGCAATTAGTGAGTAACAGCACAGTATGCTACACTTGTACACCAAATCAAGGATGTCTGGTGAGCACACTGTACACCACATAACAGTTCATGCATAGCCATACGGCCTTGAGCTGGCCAAACATCCTTGCCAGACTTAAACATCTGCAGAAGTATCAGGTACAAACAAACCCTGCATAAGTAGCACTGTTCCAAAATATAACAGCTGTACTCACATGTAGAACTAAATCATCTAGCCATTACACACAGTCCATGGGAGTCAAGAAGCTAATATATCTCTGAGTGTCTCCATATAGCTGTTGAAATATATCGCAATAAGACATCTAGGCCGTCTCCCGTGAAAGTAAGGCAAACGGACAACGCCCAAAAGGAGTACTCACTTATACACCACTGTTGCCATGGTATCGGCTAATGGAGTAGCTGCACAGCTGATGTGCATCTAATTAACTACTTTGGAACAGTAATTGGTGGACAAGATGCCACATGTTAATGATATGTAAATAGAAAAGGATGTGTTATCACACATTCAAACCATCCGTATGTACCAGCGGAACATTACAAATAACATTGAAACACAAACCATAAAGGACTGAATCAACTGTTAACGATACGTCGGGTTACTAATAAGGTATGTAGAACAGTCAGTATGTCTGTGCATGTAGTACTATTCTGTAGTATTTAAAGTGCACGCAATCCATATAGTGGAAACAGTTATCTTGTAGTGATGTATTGTTGAGCATAGTAACGCTTGTAGTATTTGTGTGTACTGCTGTAGATCACAAGGCAAACACCACATGCACCACAAGGGATGCTATATAAGGGCTTTGAACAGAAATACTTCTCACCAGCTGACGTCAGTGGCAGGGTTGGTCCAACAAGTATGTGCTATGACATGGGATTGTATATGTTGATGTATTGCAACTGTAGCCATATGTATGGGTGTAATACAGAGAATAACATGTGGAAGGTTGGGCCACTGTGCAAGTATGTTTTGCATTGTGGGATATTGTGCCAATAACTGTGCAATGTACAGTATTGTAGGCAGATATGCATTACAAGCTACATAGCATTACTGTAATGGTAGGCAAACATTAGTTATGTCAATTGGCATTTACAATACACAATAACAGGATACATATGTCTTTTAGTGAGCCGACAGTTTATCAGCATGATAGCAAAGTAAAATGGAACAGCTATTTAACTATCCATGCACATAAGACATGTAATATGTGCAAAGGTAGGTACTAGGCTGTCTTACCAAGGGTATCTGTAAGCCTAGCTAGCATGTGTTGTCTTTTGCCACCCCCATAGGTTGGTTCCCTGTGCCTCTGAATGGCAGAGCCAATAGTTCCCTGTCCTCTGTCCAGCAGAGCCACTGCAGTGATCCCTGGGTACATGTCTGTCTCCCATCCACACGTCAAGGTTTCTCTTCAAGAGTGCTCATGAGGGGCCCTGCCTGATGTACATTGGAATCACGTTCCAAAGCATAGGGAGCATCCGGGTCAGGAATCTATCCGTTCAGCACGTCCTACTCATCATTGTGGTTAGGTGTATATCCCTAGAGCATGTGGCTCTCAGGGGCTTCTGTTTAGGTGGAGCATATCCAGCAATACAGGGTTGGACATGGGCCTTGTATGTCAACATTGATCACCTGTGAGTATGCGGTATGCAACTGAGTACAGCTGGGGTTTCGTAGGTTGGGCTGCATAGGTCATCTATTTGAGGTCAGTAATCCTCTTGGTGTGGTACTGGTAGTGGTCTTCCAAGCTGTTGCAGTTGTCTTGTAAGGTATAATCCAAATGGGGTGTTGTATCCTTTAATGGGTCTGATATGACATGTGTAGAGTCACAATGGCCCCTCTGATCTGGATGCGAACCCATTAGAGATTAGGGGGGCCAGGTAGAAGGATATTCTAACCACCTTGTCATTATGGGTATGGAAGCAGAGATTGCTGTCTCCTGGTGTTTCTGGATCCCATATTACCTTTTTTGTATGTAGGAGACTAGCACCTATGTAGTAGTCCATGGGTAATTAGTTATATCCATAGGGGATGACTATGCACTTTTAGGCATTCAGCTTGATGCCATGATATTAACACCAGGTATCTGTCTCAGTGCGACCCTTCCAGAGGGTATCTGTAACAGCTGGGGAAACAATTAATTCCCCTAGTTTGCAGTCATCTGCAAACCTTTTCAGCCAAAGCCCTCCTGTGCTTGTCTGTACATCAGAGAAGTATATACCGAACATGAGGGGTCCTAAGACTGAGCCCTGGGGAACGGCAGTTGTAACTGGTATACAGTCAGACCTAGGGTATGCAACTCCCACTGTGTGTGTTCTGTCCATGAGCCACTTTGCAAACCATCACATGATGTAGGGGTTAATATTCAGGCGGATAATACCAGGAGGAATGGTGTTGAAAGCCTATGAGAGATCTAGGTAGGCTGTGTGGACCTCTTTACCCACATCTAATGCCTTGGTAACTGTCTCTAAGAAGCTCACCAGGTTTAGGAGGCATGGTCCGACCTTAACAATGCCAAACAGGGAGGGGTCAAAGGTTGGGAGGTACCCAGTGTCTCTGTGACAGTGATCCATGATGTGCACCATAGCCTTGCAGACCAGGCTAATCAGGCCTATAGGGAAATAGGTCCAGTGGTCCATTGTGGCGCCACCTTTGTGGAGTGGGATAACTGTTGCTGTGCACCATTCAGGGGCACTATGCCGATGTGAGGCTATTACTGAACATGGTGCATAGATGAGGAGACAGTACGATCCGAAGTTCATGTAAAACACAGCCTGGAATGTTCTCCGGTCCCATGGATGCTGTGATATTGCCTTTAGAGTGTGCAGCTTTGAGAGGGATCTGCCAGGATGTTGCCAATATCAATTGTTTCTGTAATGTTCATGCCTTTGTGCTGTAACTTAGAGCAGTTCTGGTTGTTGACATCGAGGCTTTGTGGTTATTGTTGGTATTAGTTGCATTATAGTTTTTGTAGCTAGCTTTAGAGGATCTTATAAGGGATCTCACCTTCTTACTGAGGCTGGCCAGGGATCTCCTCCATGCATGGTATTGTACTCTCATTTGCAACAGTGTCTTCCTCCTGTAGTACAATATGTTTATGGCAGGGGACCACCAGATTGGTTTAGTTAATTATGAGTATAGCGGCCTGGTTCTGTTTGGGATAGCACAAGCCATGCACTCCTGTAAGTGCTTATAGAGTGCATTTGTGTAGGATTTAGCAGTTGTAACAGTACTGTCCATATGCAAGGGTGTCATGACATCCACCACGTCTGCCTTAAGAAGCATGTAGTTGGCCTTGTAGACATATTATACTGTGGTTCCCTTAATGGGGGGTAGGTGCGGGATGTAGATATCAACGGTGTTCAGCACATGGTCTGATCGGACCAATGAGGAGTTGGCTTCATGTGTGGAGCACCAGTCACTCATGTTGGTAATGACTAGGTCTAGGATATTGTTGCCCCTGGTGGGTGTGTGGATATGTTGAGTCAGGGCATTGGTGTTTATGAATTCCAGAAACCGTTGAGCTAATGTGTTGGTACACAAGTATTTTTCCCAGTTAATGGTGTGGTAGATACAGTGAGGCTTATGTGATGAGTGTGGTATTGTGCGACTGTGTACCTTCTCCACATGACAGTCAGGGTCAGGCTTGGTTGGAGAGACCTTTACCTCCAGTTTGGCTAGATGAGTGCATCTCTCACAGGTTGTAGTGTTGGGTGGTAGGCGGAGAGGCTTGTCTGTGTACATGAGGCAATGTGTGCATTGCCTCAAGATGTCCAGATTCATCAGATAGACAAGTGAGAACACTGGCAGTTGACTCTTGGACATGCCTGAATATAGAACTACTTTCAGCTAGATAAGTGAAGAAAGTGAGTACAACAGCTACATTACTCTACGCAAGTGAGAAAAGTATGTACAGAACCTGTTCATCCTTACCTGTAAGTGATGTGGAAGATTGAGTGCTATAGTAATCATTAGCTTACGTACTGTTTACAAGTCCTGAACAAGTGCTTAGCATGAATAAGCAATCTAGATAGGGTCTTGGATAATATAAAAACACGGCCCCCTCCCCCCAACAGGTACACAAGCATATGTCCATGTACACCACAGGGCCTTTGTACCCACAACTATGCAGGTACAAGCTGCACTCAGTCTGCATGGGACCTGCCCACATCACAGGTTGTATCATACACATATGACAAAACAAGATGCTCTCCATATACACATCATGTAAAACATAGCTCCATGTCAGGTTGTGTACACACTGAATGGTGCACACCAACAGGTATTACAACCCACAAAGGGGGAGACACCACTGATAATGGGAAGTACTGCACTACTACCCTGCTGAGTCTGGTCTGGAAGGCCATGAACCTTGATCACTTAAGTAATGTCAGCAGTACAGATGTAGATGACAGTATGGATGATGTCACACTGCATATCATAACCTTGCCAGGTCATAGGACATCATCACCCATACTGTGTACCACCTAAACCCGGTATACTAGATGTACATTCCTATGTCACAGGAGTGTTTTGCAACAGGACTGCTGGCAGAAACAACACTACAGAAGGTGTTTGAATAATACGTGATCATCACACCAGTGACAGCTACAGTATGTCAGGGTTAATGAATTCTATTCCCCCTCATTGTAGTCCATACCTCACAGACAAACAGAAGGCATCTGCCTATTGAAGTACGCAAATTACTATGACCTAGGAGCAATAGCTGACTCGCATTGTCACCCCTATGTTAATAACCCTGTACCCATGAATTACCACCTAGGCAGCGGTCATCATAATGGACACGTGTGTGAGGGATGCAGTGGGCAGTTGTCTTTCCTGAGATAGCTACATCACCACACCTGTCAGGGAGTCATATGTGGCAACCCTAATAATAATAGGGTGCCATTCATGAATACAGAGATCATTGTCCAGCCATACAGACCACTCAAGTGACCCATATCAGATCACATATTCCCTTTAAGGGGTATTGACCATGTGCAGATGGCCTACACCAGCCTTCCCATTCTCCATCTCCACTATGTAGCATAATGCATACCATGAATAAACCCATGTCCAACCCAGTGATGTCAGACATGCTACACGTACTCATCCTGATCTCGAACACATACTTCATGGACATCCACCTACCACATGCTGGACAGATCCTTGTCCCATACACGTGACATAGTCCTGCCATACTATGCATTCCTGTCTGTCAAAGCTGCACATCTCTCCCCTCTCAGACATGGTGTGATGACCGCATGGTAACGCATGGTATATGTATCATTAACCCTGTGGATCAGTAATGTGGCACTGCTCCACCTGGCCCCACAGACCCGCCTGTCGGCTACTGCCAGGTAAACTTTCATCCTAGATGCATACATGGCCCATGGCATATAGCCCACTAGTTGACTTTGAATGCACATGCCATAGTTGATATCCATCCCTGCAAATACTATCTGGCTAGCCAGTGTCCCATGTGTATCACGTGTGCAACACAGGTGATACATGGCAGGATGTTGAATTTCTGTACAGTGCAGTGTAGATGTATATGGCAGAACACATACATGTAAAACCTTATGTGAGCATGTCTGCAGGGTCACAGGTCATGTCTGTTAAGGCAGTGTAAGTCCTTATATGTGACATATACACTGCATCAAGGCCAACTGCATTAATGTGGACACATCCAGCCATGTGCTGATAGGTAGGAACACCAGTACAGGCAACCAGACATGCCCTCATCAAGACAGCAACCACATGGAGTATGAGCAATGTAGTCAGGTGACACACACACACACACACACACACACACACACACACACACACACACACACACACACACATATATGGTGATAATATCCACTCAACACTGAGTGTCACATGTGTGTGCACAAACACGTTAGTGTCATGTAGGTTTGCAAATACAACTATTTAAACTGAATTAATGCGATACACATGTATGTTCAGCTGTAGCTCTGTATGTCTTTGAGGTACTGTGACCTGTCTCCATTATGTTGTCTTCCAGGTATGCCGCGTGCAAGGCTTCCCCCTTTTATACGCTTGGAGGATGAGGGTCTCATCCCATACCTACTCGATAATCACAACATCCTGTTCAGCCATGTGCCACAGGATGCACAGCAGCGGGATGTCCTCTGGATGGAACTTCGCAGGAGGGTTAATGATGTGGGTGGCCACAACTGCACATACCAGCAGGTGCACAGACACTGTACAGACCTCATTAGATGGGTGAAACAGCGTGAGAATGCAATCGCCAGGGAACAAGGTGCAACAGGTGGTGGACCACCAACCAAGTCCCCACTCACACGTACCGAGGAGCTACTGGCCAACCTGGGGACAACTGCAGAACCACATCCACAAGCCTTAGCCAATATTGTGGAAGTGGGTGTCTCTCAACCACTGAGCCTGGAGTTGCCTGGTAAGTCAGCACTGCACCTATAACAACTATATTCCATATAGCTGCATGTGTCACTGTACAATATGTAATGTAACATCATATATAAGGCATGTATATACACATGCCGCATACTATAGTATGCTACTCTGTGTATGCACACATATGCACACACCATAGTATAGTCTAATGTACTGGTGTATGTGTTATGCACATTGCTCCCTGTAGCGTTTATACAGGGATGGATTATGCTCATACTGCTGTGTTACTCCTATTTAGGTACCTCTGGTGTTCTGCGGTGACAGCAGCCCATTGCAGGTGAGAGTGTTATTATTTATCAGGAACCGTAATGCACAAATCTATCTGCCATGTGGCCATTCACAACATGTACACATAATGTATGGTCTTGTCACAATATACAGGTCGGACTTCCAATGCATCACAATGACTATCCATGTGCCACACTTGCAAACTATGTGAATCATCTCACCGACATGAATCCTCACAAACTTTATTGCCAGATGTGTTGACAGCTGTGCATACAATGGTGGAGGTGCTGTTCACTTTAGGAACGTACAACAGATCTGTTCTGCACATGTGGTGAATACAAACAGTACTACACAGTGGGCTGGAGTATGGCCAGCACACAGGTTTCATCAGTGTGGATCATAGCCCTACTATGAATGTCACACAATGTGATGTGCTATCTTGACATGTCCATGACATCTATTGGCCTGGCTGCTACACTGCCTACCTAACCTGAAAACATATCCCACATACCACCCCTTATCCGCATAACCCTGTTGTCAGTAGAGCATATATGTCATACGGGACAACACAGACATGTGAAATTGATGCCCATCACTATAATTTGGATAACACATGTACACACAATGCCATGGAGGATGGCCAGAGACATGGAGCAACACACACAGTAGAAGTGTTGTGCTTGTGTGTACACCCTGTCATACAATGGCTACACATGGTTCGGCCATGGCCTTTGTATAATGGTGATAATGTAGATGTGGAACACTAGACATCCTACAGGCCTGTGCACATCTTTTGTAGGCGTAACATCAATCCACCACATAGGATGTGTTGAACATCTTGAGGCTGTTGCAACATGACAGCAGTAACCTGTACAGTATCCACATCAGGCCACAGATATAGTACAGTTCCGTTGCTGGTGATGGACATAAATGCCATACTAGCTCCTCGTGTGTGTGTGTAGTACACAGATGTCATGTGTGACATGGTGTACCAATGTGTTCGCCATGTCTGCCCATAGTTGGCAGGCTGCAGCAATATGGTTGCAGATGTGCAGGGGTGTCATCCGTATACCCATCAGTGACCTGTGTCACAACTTCCACAGCATGGTTTAGTGTGTATACACCTCAGTGACGTGGGTCACATTCCACAGTATATATGTATTGTATCTGAACACAGTCATGGCTATGAACCCTGTTTGTAACTCACACTGTATAGCACTAGAGACTCCTCATGATTCCTTGCAATGGCCATGCACATCAGCTAAATTTGCAGTATATCTGTAGGGTGGACAGACAACACTGAATTGGTACACCATTGCCCCACTGTATATTCGACAGGACACCATTGTGTTAAACATGTATGCATGTCATTGCACATGTCAGCAGATCACATGTCATACTACATGTGATTATCAAGGTCATATGCCACACATCAAGCAGGTGTACTGTTAACCTGTGCTGGTTCACATGGTGTAACACAGGGATGTATGCTAACCACTACTATGATTGTGTAATTTGCATGCCGTCTGCTATCACACATGCATGCTGTTGTGTGCAACCTAGGGATGTATGATAACTACCACTATTATTGTCTGCGCTGCATGCCATCAGCTGTATCACATGCACGTTGGATGCCTTATGTCATATCACATGCGTGTGTGTGTGTGTGTGTGTGTGTGTGTGTGTGTGTGTATGTGTGTGTGTGTGTCTATTGTATAGATTGTAATGTACAGTTATTGTCTGCCCTCACAGGTGATGTAACTGCATTGCCCTCCTGCAGTACATCAGTTGTTAGTGTCCCCACAGACTCTAGCAGTGATGATGAACATATGACTGGGTCACAGGCAGAGTTGTCAGGGGCAGAAACTGTGCCATTGGTTGCCATTCTATCTATATCCACCTCATCCCCGCACACATATCCCATACCTGCACATACCCCATCACCAGTGGCCATAGAGGAAGGACAGTTGGTGCATGGTAGCTAGGAACAGGAAAGTGTGGGGGCTATGGAAGGTGTGCCTGCACACCATGGTGTCAGCCAAACTACTGGTGGTGCCCCACTTAGGCACGTGGCCAGTGCTGCTCGTAGGAAGACCTCTGGCCAACATGTTCCTGCATGACAGAGCACAGCAGCTGGTGTCACCAGACGCATGTTTCAGGCTGTAATGGAGGCACAGGCACGTCTTTAAACAACAGCATCCAGGCAATGGTAAATGCTCAACAGCAGATTGCTGATGCTTTGGATATTCAGTTGGGTGACATGGTTGGAGTCCTTGACCATGGCATGACAATCCGCGAGTGTGAGCTGTCTGTGTTGGAACATCTGGTAGGAGTGAAGCATCGGGCATGTGGACGTAGGCCTGCTACATCACCTGTGTCAGGTCTATGTGTACAAGCTACCTCAGATGCCCGCTCCCATAGTGGCGGTAGCAGCAGCAGTGCATCTGGTGCTGTGCTGTCCACACCACGACACAGCAGGCCACGTGCACATGGCCTGGGACGGTCCCAACAGGGACACGGTTCCAGTGGACAAGTGACATCAGACAGTACCCAATCTGCACCTCTGTCTGGTAGTGCCCGTGCAACCCCTGGCAGGCACAGGTCACATGTCCGTGGCCAGACACCGTGAACTGTAAATCCTCGCCTGTACAGTCTGCAACTTTCAATAATACCCCTGTGTAGGCCAGACACATGGAAGAACTGTGTGCAGACATACACGCACACACTGGACACATATGTAGGGCACCGCAACACACACATGCATAACATCCACACAAGCCCAATAAGATCAAAGGCCCAAACCCACACATATGATGTCATCCAATGGTGCAGCCTAGGCCTCTGGCAAACATTAACACCCTGTGCATATGATGATGCCTGTGCCTCATCCCTGACATCCACACCATCAGTGCAGGGACATGCTCATATGGTCTGATGCACAGGGTGAACAGACTAGGATGATATGTGTAGTTTACAAATGTTGACGACTGTTACCAGTGAGCAGATATACCATGTAGTACAGGTGTACAATACTGTTAACAGTATGTGTCTTGTGTAACAACAGTAAATGCATGTTGGTCATGTTGTTCTACTGTCCTTCTTTAGGTCTAATTACAGGTGCCGGTGGATGTTAGTGTTTGCAGTTAAGTGTCCCATATGTCAATCTGGACTACTCACAGGTATGTATGAATATACCAGCATGCACCGTGTAGCTGCCACATACCAGTGAGAATGTCCCACGTTACAAACATGTCTACCTTTCCAAGAGCATGATAGCTGTGTATTAAGCTACTGTGGCCACAGAAGTGATATCCATAAAGGGTGACATCACAGGTACAGTTACATGGAGTGGTGAGGTAAGAGAGTGGTCTAGCTGATTACAAGGGTAGAGGCCAGTGGGAAGTGTGATGCCTCAATGGGAATCAGAAATGCACGTTCCCATGACAGGATGCCAACACACAACTGCACCCACACACTCAGGTAGTGACACACATGTATTCAGTGACACTGTAACAAACACACACACACACACACACACACACACACACACACACACACACACACACACACACACACACACACACACACACTCACGGCTTCACCAACTCAGTAACACACACTCGCACACAGTTGCTACTGGTGGGATGAGGACCCCTGCCTATGTGCAAATCATCATTACAATACTGTGCACCTACATATCGTGCCACAGAGATTACACATGTACAGGTAGTCGGTACGGCCTAAGATCGGGGACATCAATACGAATAGTTGAATGCATCGCCTGGATGGTGGGAGGGGTCCTATCAGTTAAGTATGGTAACATACATCCTCATCCCAGGGACCAGTCAGCCCTACATACACACACTGTGGCATTCAGTAATTAATACATCTATGTCATGCACATACAGATACTTCACATGTGTGAGATACATGCCCCTGCCTATGTCCTGCTTTATACATTGCAATCTGTACAGATGTGTACACTAGTGTACAGGAGAGTGAGTAACAATTGAGATGTATTCCCCACAATACGTGACAAATATGGACACACATGCAACCACACATGCCAGTACTGTGAATCTCAGACCTGCCTAGCTCCTGTTATGTATGTCAGACGTACAGCAGTGTTGCACATGTTACAAGCTGTACTGATGCTTCCTGTGCCAACAGTGCTGATATATGCACTAGGGACGTCATATCTATTAACAGGTGTCAAGTGATTTACCTTTGCTATCACCCTGACTGCTGTCTAAGTTGTGTGTTATGTCATTCAATTAACAAAACCATTGCTTAACAGTTACCCAGGGTATTGTAGGATTGCTTGTGACAGACCTGTGAGCTGTCCACAGCAAACATCCATCTGCAAAGATGTCCCGCCACTTAGTTATTTCAACACATCTGTCCATACCCATGGTACATCTTTTTGTACATTCAGCATATCATCATATACAGTTGGCAATGTTGTGGCTGCATTGCAGCTGCATGATGTACTAGGATACACACCACCTGCATACATCAGCAACTGCACATGCATGTCATCTGAATGCACAACACTATGAGTACAGGTGTGTAGGTCCTACAATCCTGACATTTGGTCATGTTTGTTGGCATTGCAATTGGTGGATATGTGTAATAACATACATGACACATGGACTGTTGTATGATATGATGGATGACCAGTACAGAGAGGATGTTACCTCTGTCAACATTGACATCAGACCTTATTTACTGTTAGCATTCAGCAGCCATGGAGCTACATTCCATGTGCATGTGTGTAATGGCTGTAGCCACCTGTTTGCACAAAGGACTACAACAGCTATGCTATTTACAGGTATGTTGTGTGTGTGGCATGTACATACCCAGGGCAGGTACATGTATGCCATATCCATACATGAGGGTGTGTACTGGTGTACAGCAACAGACATCTGCTAATGGTGGACAGTACTGAGGGCCCTTGGTATGTGTACAGCTGACCTGGTCACAGACAGTGGTATCATTGCATTGCATAACACATGATGCAACTGTTTCAGTACATGTGTACTGTCTACAGTTGATGTAGAGCTTAGTACAGTACACAGATCAAGGGTCACATGGTGGCATACTCGTCTGTCATACAACATGTATGGTTGCGTGGTGGTGGTCTGAGGGCATGGTGGTGTCTGCAGTTTACATCCTAGAATGCAACATGTGACACTGGGTCCTGCACATGGCTCATCTGTGATGCCTTTCATGGGGGTGCCGGTCAGTACATGTGAGTGGCCTTTATGTATGTGGGTACACCACCTGGAGCAGTCCGTACCTGTGTTATAGCCCACATGTCTGGTTCTGAGGTATATGGTGGCAGTGCTAGGTTCTGAGGTATATGGTGGTAGTGCCATTCTGCACTACAGAGACATCATCCAGGTGTTCCTCACTGCACAGATGTCAGTACTCCCCATTGTTGGATCTACATTGGCCAGCTGTGAATATGGACACTACACATCTAGCACTGGTTATCATAAGAAAATAATGCAGTTGTCCTGTAGGTGTATGGGAGTTAACCTGTGTTTAGAACATTTGCCTTGGAATGGCACTTTGTGGGCAGATGTGACTTGGGTAATATCCACACTCCCTTGTATCATGGATGCATGTGATATGTGACAAAGGCCTGCTTACTGTCAGCCATGTCATCCCAGAATGACAGCTGATTTGTAATATATGTAGACAGCGTTCCCGCTAACAATGACAACTACCAACTCCAGAGCCCATTACAATGTGTTCTTTATGTCTACCTGTAATAGTATGGCCACTGTGGCCCTCTGTGTTTAGCATCAGAGTGCATCCCAGTCAGCCCTGTGCTACTAGGAGTATGAGCATGCCCAGTATATCCTTGTGAAGATGGACACATGGTAGTGTATTCCGACCAGCCCTGTGCTACTAAGTATGTGAGCATGCCCCCTGTGCTACTAAGTGTATGAACCTGCCCAGTATATCCTTGTGTAGATGGACACATAGTGCATTCCGAACAGCCCTATGCTACTAAGTGTATGAGCATGCCCAGTATATCCTTGTGTAGATGGACACAGTGCATTCCAAACAGCCCTGTGCTACTAAGTGTGTGAGCATGCCCAGTGACATCTTGTGTTGGTTATGTGCCTCTGTGTTTGGGCATGGCCATTGTAACCCTATATAGTGGTAGTAGTCTTCCATTCCACAGATGGGCGTTCTCCAGTTCAGGATGGATTCTTCCTTTAAACAAACAGGTTCACAGGTATGTATATCTTAACTGCCAGCATCCCTGTTGAGGTCCATATTCCCAGACGGTCATAATGACAGCCTTGACATGTGTAGTCTGTGTAGCGCGATTCATATATATGTAGTATTTTAATAGTAATCTGAAAATAGGCAGGTGTTCTGTACCCGACACTGGTGTGTGTATGTCTGTCCCCATTTACCGGTGGACTCTAAATTGCTTTTAGACTGGTCACACTCCATACATTTCTTATACCCACTGTTAGCAGGGCCGGTGATGTCACCCATCTACAAATACACCTCTGGGAGGGCTGTGTCCCAGTAATCTTGGTAGCGCATTCTGTAACTGCGTAATGCTGTAGTGTAATAAAGTAGTTAGGTCGGTGTTCTACTCCCACACTTGCCGTGTGTGTGTGTGTGTGTGTGTGTGTGTGTGTGTGTGTGTGTGTGTGTCTGTGTCTCCCCATTTGCCTGAGGACTGAATAATACCTTTATACTGCTCACACTTTATACATTTCTTATACCTACCGTTAGCAAGGCCGATGATGTCACCCATCCACAAATACACCTCTGGGAGTGCTGTATCCCAGTAATCTCGGTAGCGCATTCGGTAACTGCATAATGCTATAGTCACCCATCCCCAACTACACCTCTGAGAGTGCTGTGTCCTAGTAATCTTGGTAGCTCATTCTGTAACTGTGTAATGCTGTAGTGTAATAAAGTAGTTAGGTCAGTGTTCTAGTACCAAACTTGCCATGTGTGTGTGTGTGTGTGTGTGTGTCTCCCCGAGGACTGAGTAATGCCTTTATACTGCTCACACTCCATACATTTCTTATACCCACCGTTAGCAAGGCCGATGATGTCACCCATCTACAAATACACCTCTGGGAGTGCTGTGTCCCAGTAATCTTGGTAGCGCGTTCTGTAACTGCGTAATGCTGTAGTGTAGTAAAGTAGTTAGGTCGGTGTTCTAATCCCAGACATGCCAAGTGTGTGTGTGTGTGTGTGTGTGTGTGTGTGTGTGTGTGTGTGTGTGTGTGTGCATGTCTGCCTGTATGAGACAAGTACAGTGCTTTGTAGTATTCGCTGTAGCGTGTGCCCTAAAAGCATGTTGCTGCAGTGTGATATGGCAGGGGTTTGTATACAGGACATGGCAAGTGTGTGTTTGTCTGTCAGAGCCTGTGTAGAGGTGGTCGTGATTGTCTTACCATTGGACATGTTTGGGAGCGGGTTTTGTAGTTTTCCTATATAGTATCTGTCTTATGACACATTGGCCACCTCATGAGGAGTAAAGCTGTCAGTCAGCCATGGCACTTTTTGGCAAGCCATACCCATACATCTGGCAAAAGGGCTGGTGAACTAAGTATGCAGCCCTACTAGTACCTGGTATATGTCCCGCACCCATGTGCCATGCACATACAACCTTGCCTAGGATATCCCACTATGTTGCTAGTAACATGCACATTGAGGACAGATAGTAGGCATGGTGTGACCGCAGTGGCCTGCAGAGGACATGGCACCCTGTACAGAGGTACAATTGGCACGTATATGCGGACATTGTGCCTTCACTATGTTCCACACTGAATGGCTGCAACATATGTGGTGCCATCATATGTGATCCACTAAGGCCAGACAATGCTGTACACATGTGCCTTGTATGGACTCATGCCACTGACACCATGGAATACCTGTCCATTCTATACATGCAGGTGCAGGGCCGACCTGCTCACTGTAAGCAGGTTTCGCCACACCAGGCTAGTACTGGCATATCGGGGTATAACAGGCTGTGTACACTACATATGTCTGCCAAACCAGGTACACCTGTACATGTCACTGTACAGTATTATGAGACATGCACATCCCAGGCAATGTCCATGTGAAGGACTATCAAACACAGACATGGCATGCATTGCAAAGCTATGGCCCTACACATTGGTAACCAGGATGTCAGGCCAGATATTGCAGTACCCATCTGTGTGGGACATTGCAGACACTACACCCCTACACTGCACACCATTGTTGGGTTACGCAATGGCAAGGATTACCCCTCACCCAGCCTTGTACATCCATCTTGCACAGCCAGACACTACACACCCATGGAGCAATGCATACCTGCATGAGAGTACTGGCACCCTGTGTCTGTGTGTAGGTTATGATGCTCCCAACCACAGTCACTCCCAGTATAAACCTCGTTGGCATACCAACAGTTGTCAAGCACTTTCTCATGGCCTAGCCCATTGAACCTCCAGATATCCCCTGTGGTGCATGTGGTCCTGTGCATTACGGCAGTGTGGCAAACTAAGTAGTTACATTGTGTATTTGCCGCCCTGGCAAAGGTGTCAATGCATGTCCATTAGAGTGTGGTTGTGGTGACAATGGCATCCGTTCACATGGACTGGCATGTGTGCCACACCTAATGTATGTCTATTATACCTGTTGCAGATGGCACTCACTCACCTACACACATGTTCTTACAATGCTGCAACATGCCGCCTCTGTGGCACATGTAGTAATGTCATGCACATGTAATAGTAATGAGTAGTCAGGGGTTTGACACTGTACTATTCAGCATGTGGCAGATTATGGTGAATTCTCCAAGCCCTTCCCTGGTGTACATTGCCTGTCCTGCACACACACTCTCTGGTGGATGTGAAGGCGTACACCTGCACAGCAGCAGCATGTGTATTGTAACAGATGGAAATGGCCAGGTGATGGCCTCTGCACCTACTGCAGTCCTCCTCTAGCTGATTGCATGTGGTACAGCTGTGATGGTGTTCCCATAGCCATCCACATGATAAACACAGTACACTATCTAGGCAAAGATGTTATTATCTGGCCATGATAGTCGCTGTGAGTGGTACCTGGATGTGGTGTTCTGACATGGCATCGCAGATAATATCTGGATGTACCTCAATCATTTTCAACACTGGGAAATAGCCTAATGACAGGAGGGTGATGTGCCACACAACTACAGCATGTAAGTGTAGTTATGCTGCATTGAGACTACTGCCTGTTTAACGTGTGTGGTAATGGCTATTCTGCATGTTAGAATACAGACATGACAGTACTCTGTTCATGAGGGAACACCATCTGTAGGGCCATCTGTGAACAGGTCAGTGTGTAGAACCATTTGTTTCCTGTGTTACACACAGAACACACTTCTGTGCACAGCAGAAGCATTGTGTGGGGATTGCAGATGGTACATGATGATAGGGATGTGTTACTGCCATCGCATCCCTGACTGGACATGTGTCACATGAGACAGAGGTATGACTGACACTGTGTGGGATTCCCAGTGACAAGCCAATGATGGGCAACTGTTCATAGCTGCGGTCACACATCTACTACATATTGTACAGTTGCCATGCAGTATATATGCATGTGTTGTGCTCCCTCTGCAAATGTATACAATCTGTTGGGTTGCTGGTGATATCTATGCATACTGTCGTAGGTAATCCTGTATGCTGTTGTCTATCACTAAGCCATATGTGGGTTTAAAATGCAACACCATAGGCCGAATCAGTTGGTAGGTCCCTGCAGATCCTCCTGTCCCACTTCAGCTGACCATGGCACCGGGCACTAGCACATCTGGGGTCCAGCCATTAACATCAACCTATGGTGGCTATGCACCACCTTCTGGTGGCTCCACCACTGAGGATGGAGCATGTCCCCCTTGGGAGCGGGACCAGACAGGTACATATCTGCTGTCGTGCAGTCCCAGACTTGTTTCGTAAGTGGCTCCCTAAGGGGTTAGGAAGCCAGATATGCCAGTTCAAGGGAGGAGTCGCACATTTACAGGGTGATGCTGCCTGTCCTGGACAGCCCCCAGCACTGCCTCCTTTTCAGCTGTGTAGGTGCAGTGGCAGTTGTCCATGGCTGGAGACCTCCGTCCCACTGTTCCCATGTGCTTTTGAATGCTGAAGACCCATCCCCATCCAGGGTGTATCCTCCCCCCACGTGTCATATACCAACCCTGTATGCTATAATTTCTGTGCTCCTACCTATCCTCCACGGCCATACCTACACTCCTTCCCCAACATCTGACCCTCACCTATGGACACATAAGGCCATTTGGCTCCTAGGACACCATCTGCCCTATACATAGTTGTGATGCCTATTACATCGTACTACATGACTCCAGTATCAGGATTGGCCACTCATTAAGCGACAGCATCGCGTCCAGCTGTACGGAATCTGCAGCCTGTCAAGTGACACAATCAAATTTGTATGTACCTCATACAATGTGCTCCCACCTTGTGATGCCTATTACATCGGAATACATGAATACAGTATCGGAAATGGCTGCCTATTAGGCAATGGCATGGTGTTCATCTGTATGGAATTAGCGGCCTGTCTGGAGATTCATTCTTTCATATTTGTGTGTTCCTCTTAGGCATACCTTGTGATGCCTATCACATCAGACTAGATGACTACAGTCATAGCCGGCCTTATGCATAGGCTAACTAAGCAGCCGCCTAGGGCACCACTTTAGTGGGTGCACTTTACCAGTATTTATTTGGTGTAGGTAGACCAGGATGAGGGCACTGGGTGGTGTGGTGGGGGGTGCCATTGTGCCCTCTGCCTAGGGCACCAGTTGACCTAAGGCCACTCCTGACTGCAGTATCGGGAATGGCTGCCCATTAGGCAACCGCATGGCATTCGAATGTATGGAATCAGCATCCTGTCCAGTGAATCATTCATAATTGTGTGTTCATCTTACAATCTGCTCCCACCTTGTAATGCCTATCACATCGGACTACATGACTACAGTATCGGGAATGGCTGCCCATTAGGCGGTGGCATGGTGTTTGACTGTATGGAATCAGTGGCCTGTCCAGTGAATCATATTTGTGTGTTCCCCATACACTCTGCTCCCATCTGGCTGATACATGGGAACCGAGACCCTGCATTACAAACGAGTAGTTGGGTTGTGGTAGCCACATCCGTCAGACGGGTCATGCTACCGCATACCTATTATAGGTTTGCCACCTTCTCAATTGGCCAAAATAGGACTTTAGGGTTACCACCTATCCCACTTTGCGAGGGGACAGTGTGAAAATAATCAAGACATAGCACATGTCCAGATTACAGGACATTATTATATTCTACATTTCATTAATGATTGCATACAACAATTATTTTATATATGACACTTCTATATGTTATGTGAAGTAGCATAAGCAATTCAAATGCAACTAGATTAAGCTTTTATTTGGGCAAATAAGTGTAATCCTGTACTATGCACGACTGTAGGTATGTTTAGTCCTGGAATGTCTGACATTTCTACAGAATATGTCCCACTCTGGCCATTTGGAAAGGGAGCAACCCTATAGGACCTGTATGTACAGACATCAGACTTTGCAGGGCAACACACCCACAGCCAGTAGAAAGGGGTGTACTTCACTGTTTTGCCTAAATAAAAGGTTATTCTTGTAGCATTATAGTTGCTTATTCTGTTACCTATAACATTTAGGTGTTTCAGAGGAACATAATTGTTTTATGCTACTACTACAGACAATATAGGTGGGCTTAGCCCTAAATCACAGGACATTTGCCTTAATTACAGTTATTATGCATGACATAGCTGCCCACAGGGGAGTGTCCCTCGCAAAGGTGGACAGGTGGTAACCCCAAACCTTTTATTCTATCAATCTTCTAAGGTAGTCGGCGGAACATACGCTTTCTCTCACTATCAGACCTCTCATACAAATGGGGAAGAATAAACTCTGAATCAGGGACACTGCATGACGACCTCAGGGACACATTTAGAAGGTTGATGCTAATCACCTGACACATTGACGGACACAGAGCACATATGTATTCATACACATTTTCTGAGGTGCATGCAGTTTATGACTCTTACATGTTGTCATTATTCATTACGTGTATTCCGTCACCTTTCCTCCTAATATCACTAGTTCTAGGATGGTTTAGTTGAGACAGTGTTAGGATTCTTTTTTGTAATCACGGACGTCCCTGGTAATCAGGGACAGTTCAATGATATGGTCCCTATGTATTCCCCCAATGGTTTATGGACTGTCCAGTAGATGTGCTCTTGTAGTTTGGTAGGTATGGGCATCTGCTATACCCACATTGGAATATTACATACACCCACAGGGTGGTCCTAATATGTGTCTGCCAGCCAACACATGCATGCCTAGTCCCATAATCGCATAACCCATAGTTCTCCCACCTGCCACTACTCTACAGCACTCATGCTTACTGTGGGCGCAGGTGGACGCAGGTGGGATATGAACACACCCCTACACACTGCCCATTCTCCCCATGTCGGGACACATGTCGTACATTGAGTCAACCCATGTGTTATCAGGCTTGTACAACCTAATGTTTCGTGTACAGCTACATCCTGGTCATAATGGTGTTCCCCCATTGGTTGAAGGTACCAAATTTTTGGTGTCTTGTAAGGGACGTCGTTGTCCATGTTTAAAGTGTAGACCTTGTAGATCTCTCCCACTGGTAGTTTCCTGCCGGTGGTCTGGGAACCAGTGTTGTATTTACCTTTATTGCATGTCTGTATGTCTCACCGGCCTAGCTGGGATGGGTGATAAGTAGACGTTTGTTGAGTGGACCTCCCACCAACATATGCCCGGTCTAAACATGTTACCCATAACTGCTGTAACATAACCTAGGTATATATATATATATTTACTGCAATATATATACATATATATATATATATATATATATATATATATATATATATACATCTGTTTATATTAATATATACAGACATATCTGCATATGTATTCATACATGTATATTCATATCTTGCTGTTTTATATATATATATATATATATATATATATATATATATGTGTGTGTGTGTGTGTGTGTATGTATATGTATATATATATATATATATATATATATATATATGATTATATATATATGATTATATATATGTATATATGTACATCAGTGTGTCAATACATTCCCTGCTCATACGCACTTACACATGCGTAATGGTGTTTATAAGCTTCACCAGCATACTAGTGCCTTATTCATTATAACACCGACACACTCTAGTTATTTTGTAATCGGTATGTATCACGTTATACAGCCTACAGATGTCGCTATATGTTCATGTAGGGATTACCGATGGTAAATGGAATGTGATAGTGTGATTCGACCCCGTCCTCTTCTTCACAGTCTATTATTCCATGTACTGTCAATGTTTGTATGGGCACATTCCTATTATTTATGTCAAAAAATGGAATGCATGTGTTACAGAATTTGTACTTCAACATATATAGTTGTCTGCATGTGAGTATGCATATATACCTATTACGACCTAGCTAACCTCCACGGGGAAGTCCATTAGAACCAGCCCATCCAATCCTGGCACGCCTGGATCCATAATTGCATACCCATAGTTCCTCCACCCCATTTACAGGCGTAACATCCATTATCCACTTGTTATTGCAGCCATGACACACCTTTACACATTTCCCTCTCCAGAGCTATTGGGGCCCTACACACATTCTGTCCTGCCTCGTGTATTCACAGGGTCTCCTGCCATGTATATTTGCACATACGTGCCTTTCCAGGTGTTATGGAATACAGCCATATGCGCTTTCCAATTTTTGGAGGTCCCTGCATGGGACTACATTCCACCTGCGTGTAAAGTAGACATAGCATTTCAACGATGTTACTCCCAGTGGTAATACCCTGCCTGTGGTGTGAGTAGCAGTGCTCTGCTCACTCCTGGGCAGCTTTTTAATGACATACGCTGAAAGAACTTTACAATAACAACATTGCTCTTGATTCCCTTCACATCCCTTGTGTATGCTTTACAGTTACAATGTCCATTCTTTATATATATATATATATATATATATATATATATATATATATATATATATATTTATTTATATATATATATATATATATATATATATATATATATATATATTTACATTATATATATATTTCTCATGTATGTAGAAATATATCTATACACACATATATGTGTGTGTGTGTATGTGTGTGTGTGTGTGTGTGTGTGTGTGTGTGTGCGTGTGTGTGTGTGCGTGTGTGTGTATATATATATATATATATATATATATATATATATATATATTACATCTGTACATACAAATATACATTTCCTATGCTAGGAGCCACTTACACCCACACAGGCACACTCGCCTATGCTGACTGTGCATTACATATGTTTACTGTTGCATATTTATGCTTATTTGTGCCTTACACATTATGACAATACCACTTTGATTGAAAGGAACTGGTTAATAGTCCCATGCAATACACACATTCACCTTTACATGTTTAAATGTCAGCTTTACAGCAGAGCAACATTAATTCCACAAGGAAAACGATATGTGCTATTGTTGACCTTGAACCGTGAATGCCTTTTCGTTAGGTGTATGCTCTAACCATGATACTATTGGTGTTTTGCCTCATTTATATGTATACCCATGGTGCACAGTTACCTGAACAAATGCCTCATCACTTCACTTACACAGCAGGCATCCATTTACCTGTTGGGAAAAACACACTACTATACATGCGTCATTCCCTATTTCCAACTGCTCTGGACTTGTGCCGCATTTTGACTCACTCTATGGATATTCAGACCTCTACAGCCTATAGTCCTGGCACATTGGTGTGTTCAATTGTTAGGGTGTTCCAATGATTTTCTGGGTTGAAGCTTGTCTGACTGGGGACCAGAACTGCCCTGTACCTAGTTGAAAGTCAAACTTAGCAAGGGGAGATCATTCGTTCCACTTTTAGCATTTTACCTGTAGTTGGGGATGCAGAGGTGTGCTCACTGATGGCCATCTTGATATATAACAACACTAACTATTACATGGATTTCCTATATTGTGAACATGTTCATTCTTGATATATATATATATATATATATATATATATATATATATATATATATATGTGTGTGTGTGTGTGTGTGTGTGTGTATATCGGTCTGTACATACACATGCATATACACCTACATGCTCTTTTACATTTCCCATACTGTTGAATCACTGCCACCTGCCGTCTTGCATACCCACTTATATCTCAGGTTGCCACCTTTTCATATGGCCAAAGCGGAGCATTTTCGGAACACACATCAGACTTTACAGGCAGACACATACCCACAGTCAGTACAAAGGTTAGAACTTTACTTATTTCCCTAAATGAATGCTTATTCTTGTAGTGGTTTGTTTGCTTAACCTGTTTCTTGTAACTTTGAGTATTTTACATAGATAACAGTTTTATGCAACTGTTTCATGATATATGGGACATATTTCCTACTATCACAGGACATTTGCCATTGCATTATATTTGGTCTGGACACAACTAACAAAAAAGGGACTGTCCCTCACAAGGTGGGGCAGGTGGTAACCCTACTTACATCTGCTTTACAGCACCTTAAGCACCCTATATCCAACTGCCACTATGCAAATGTGTAAGGTGTTTATTCCTGATAATGCACGTGGGAAGACGTGCATCAAGGTCAGGTGTTTAATCCCAGGTCATAGGTTCTGCAGGACCGGCTGGAGGCTGAGCAGTCTTGTGGACAGCTACTGCTCATACAACTTGTGTCCAGATGTATACAGGACTGGACATCGTGTTGTGACACCAAGTCTAATGTTTAGAACAGATATATATCCCATGAGGGATATCCAACAATTGTGGGGAATGATGACCATCTTTGCTTTACGGCTGTAAAGTAGGGTTATACATGCAAGGGATACATAGTTTGCAATCCTGAGAATGCCTAGGGTTAGACTGCCTACTAGATATGGGTAGGCGTCGTTATGTGCAGATATGGCCGCACTTATCTAGCAGCCCGAGTATGGCTGGTTTTGGTGAACGTTCAGTAAGGGGGGGGTAGTGTGCTGTGAAGGGGATCATGGGTATTCAATTATGTATCCAGGTGTGTTGGGGTTGGATGGCTCAGTCCAGGCCAGACAATTATGTGGGTATGTGCCGGTAACATTTCTGTACATGTGTATTGCACATTTTAATGTTCACCCATTTGTGGGATTGTATTGCGGATGTGTATATTTGTTCTTTGGTTATCTTCCTGATTCACACACCGCTCTCTCGTAGACCTCCAGTTCACCTATTGTGCATCCAACCCAGTCTCCCATTGGTGATATATTACATTACCCGTCACCCCCCACCCCCATATTCCACTATCAACATTCATCCCTTCTCTAGTTGATGGCCCATGGCACAGTCAGCAGAACACATTGCGCACACTACATATCTGTTGGACCAATATGGCTGTGAGGTCTACACTAACATTTCAGATCAACCACATGGTGTACGTCATGCACATAGGTACTCGCAAATACTTATCTTTCATGACATGGTAGGTAGACCCGGGTAATACCCATTCATCTATGGGCCGTCCTGGCAAGGACATCTTGGACCACGAATGGGCAGATATTGGGCGAATGCTCTGACCATTGGTAGGGTTGCCACCTTTTCATATGACCTGGAATGGACATTTTTGTGGCACACATTTGAGTTTACAGGCCAACACATACCCATGGTCATTACAAAGGATAGTACTTTAGTTTCATGCCTACATATAAATTTGTATTGTTGTGGCAGTGTAGTTGCTTATTCTGTTTCATTTACTTGCTTATTCTGTTTCTTGTAACATATAGGTATTTTATATATGGACATACGTACTGTATGGGATTATTTCATAAGATATGGGACATAATTATGTCCTACTATCGCAGGACATTTCACATTTATTAGGAATTTGGTATGGACACACCTGTCTTGAGGGGGACTGCCCCTCACAATGTGGGACAGGTGGTAACCCATACCATTGGGCTAGGCTTGGCAATTGGCGGCACGCTAACAGGATGCGTTTCACTCCCACGTGGTATAACTAGTGACACTACAATGTAATACGGGCACGGGTTTTAAATATCTTTGTTCGAGGGATGAGGACGCAATATTCAGCTATGTGCCTTTGTGCTTACTTCTTATTGTGGTGTTCACAAGTTGTCTTGTATGCTTTGCAAACATTTCAGCATCCACAGACACTGACAGGAGTGATTACTATTGGAGGCAGGCTGTACTAGTCAGCATTTTAGGTTGCGCGTATGCAGCCAACATGATCATGCCTCCATACAGTGCTTGGACATGCCCCCTGCACTCGTACACGTTTCCTATGCATGTGGCCATTACGGCAGCGCGCCTTCATTAATAGGTATGTGGTGCTGCTGCGCCACCTCTATGCTGCACGGTCGGTGCAAGGCTAACGCCGTCATTGCGCCAAGCTTCATGAATCCTGGGATTTGAAAGAACATTTGAAAGCTGTATGTAAAGACAGACTGGACACTGCAAAAGTCTATGACAAAAGGGGTTTATTTACTGGTGGCTGGATTGTAATATTGTGTTAAAAAGAGAAAGAGAAAGAGAAAAAAATGTGCATATACCAAGCATGACAAATATTGAGGGGAATACTAGTGCTCTGAAATTCTGGGAAAAAGGCAAAATATATTTTTGTGGAAAAGAAGGACATTTGTTAAATAACTGTGACAAAATTAAATGTTATATTTGAGGGGAAATGGGGCATGATGCAAAAAAAAAATGTGAAATGAAATGTTATAAATGTAACAAAATTGGATATTTATGGATGTATTGAAAAATGAAAATAAGAAAAAAGAAGAAAAAGAAAGAGAAGAAAGTGAGCAAAGAGAAGAAATGATAGAAGTAGCAGAAATAGAAGAAAACTTAGATGAGAAAAAAATAATAAAGACAATATAGAAGAAGGTTCTGAAATAAGCGATGAAGACATAAATTGGGAGGTTGTAAAGGGAAGAAAATTCTGTTGGTAAAAGGGTAAAAGACTGAAAACGAAAATGTAAATGGATAAGTATAATGAAAAAAAAAGGAAATAGATGAAAAGGATTATAGTGTTTGATTCTCACTTTTGGGAATGAAATTGGCTAGGCTTAGAATGGCCTGTTAAGAAAGTTAGCCTAGTAATTAGCTATGAACCTATGAAACCATGGATATAAGGTAAAATACAAAATTTAGAATATTTCTGTAAATGTGAATAATATTAAGAATATCATAAAAAGAACAGGAATTTGGAGTGGTGTAATACATGTGATGATCATTTAGTTATATTACAAGACACAAGATTTTTAACAAATGAAGAAATATTGCAAACAGCAAAACAATGGAGAAGAAAGATAATCTGGAATTTGCTCAGGTGGCATAATCTTGATAGAGGCCTGCTGTTGTCCAGGCCTGGTAGTTTTGTTTGTTGAGTTTCCTGTGTTTCTGGCAGCCATTTTCGGCTGATAGTCTGTCTTCATTATTATTGAGAGTAACAGGGTTTTCTGACCTTTTGTAGTACGAGTGATTGGGTAATAGCAGAGGCTAATAGGACTGAGTAGTAATTTGATCTTCTAACTCTTCCATCCTTACTGGTATATAAACCCTGTGTCTGGAAAAGGTTGTGCTTGTATTTATCAGGCTGTGGATGGTAATTCATTACTGAAACTAAGCAGAAATTTCTTAAGATTTCAAGAGCAGGATAAGCTATTTCTTACACTTATTTCATTGTATTGCACTTCTGTAATGCTTATAATTGTGCTATACAGTTAATCTACTACATTTTGCACTGTTATAAAGCTTTTTTACTGTTTTACTGCATTTATGTACTGTTTTATACTGTTTTAACTGTATTTTTCATTGCTAGATACTGTTTCATTACTCTAATTGCATGTTTACTGCATTACTTAACTGTAAACTGCTTTTTCATACTGAGAGTTGTATTTTCTGTTTGTGAGTGCTCTGTCCATGCTTTTGTGTGCATTTTTGATTTTTTGAGGTTTCTGTGTTCTAGTCTAGTCAGTTTGCAGTTAAAAGCAGCATTCTCTAGAGTCTGCTTGCTCCTTGATCTGTTTAAAACTTTCATTTAGTGACTACAGCTAGTAGCTGTAATAGTTTTAGTTTTCTATGCCCCCTCCCTATTGTTGTGGTGTTCTTATACTTGGTGACTTTGCAGTTGCTGGCCAATACTGTATAATTGATCTGGGACACTCCTCCCAGTCTAGTGCCATTAGTTCACTCAATCTAATAGAGAGAGAGGGTGGCCTAATGGTTAAGGTGTTTGCCTTACAAACACAAGGTGCAGAGTTTGAGTTTCACAAAGGATAATTGGCTAGGTTTAAAATGGCCTGCAAGAGCAGTTAGCTTAGTACTAATCTATGAACCTATGAGAGAACATTTGTGAGGGCCAACCCACTCAGATTCTTAACCTTGAATTAACTTCTCTTCCAGCTTTCTCCATTTCCACTTTACTGAAAAAAAAATACTAAGCTTGTTTACCCCCTTTCCTGTAACAAGTCTAGTCCAGATACAGATTTGCCGTATCCAGGACTGCTTGTAAGCTCCTGAGCCCCCCTCCCTGCTTAACTCAGATTAAACTATTCCCAACACCATAATGTCTGCTCTTCAAAATTTCCGTTACAACTAGCCAGCTTTTTAGTTTTAGCACTCAAATCTGTTTCTTTGAGCTCAGCACTTGTTCAGAACCCATTGTAAGCACTAAATAAGCTACAAATTACTACAGCACTCAACTTTCCTCACTTGTCTAGAGGAAAACAGTTTTTAGTACTTAATAAATAAGCACCTATACAGGCATGTTTAAAGATCAGCTCCCGGTGTTTGCTCCTGTCTATCTGATGAATCTGGGCATCTTGGGGAAATGCAGCAATTGCCTCATGTACACAGACAACCCTCTCCTCCTACCACCCAACACTACCACATGTGAGAGATGCACTTATATAGCCAAACTAGAAGCAAAGCTCTCTTCACTGAAGACTGGACTACTCAGTCAACAGGAGAAGGTAAACACTTGCACCTCACCACACTTATCACATAGTCCCTCAAAACCTACACCACCAAAACACACACATAGAAGCACAAAACAAACACCTACATTTGCGGAAGCTCTCAATAAAAATCTGCCCAAACAACCGAGACCTCCAAAGCAGAAATGCAAGCAACCTCCACACCCCAACACAACCCAAATGACACATAGCCCACAAACTCAGTGTGCAACTCAACTACAGCCCATAATAAATAATGTACACAACACTCTAGTCATAGGTGACTCTATAGTCAGGCACACTGATGTTCTACTCATCAGGCTAAACAAGGAGAAAGTTACTATCAGCTGCCTGTCGGGTGCCAGGATCCGCCACATAACGCACGCACTCAGGTCACTCCACAACAAGTACAAATATGACTCTGTCATTGTTCATGTTGGTGTGAATGACCTGAGACATACCTCCCTGAACTACATGAAAAGAGACATGGAGGAGCTCTCCGAACTTGTAGCCCAGGCAGGTATGAAAGTAGCCCTAAGTAGCATCCTGCCATCACGCAGAATGATACCACAGTACAAGGACAAAATGATTGACTTCAACAATTGGCTAAGCATCTGGTGTCATTTTAAGGGAATCCAGTATCTGTCTGCCTGGGATGACATGACTGACAGACCATGATGCTTTGCCAGAGATGGCCTGCACCTGTCACCCTTGGAATTCTGGATACTGGCAAAGGCTCTTACCACCCCTATAGTGCCTTTTTTAGGCAAGGTTCAAATGAAAAATTCACCACTGTAACAGGTACAAGCAAGCAAAATCTGAGGGTAATGCTACTCAATGGTAGAAATCTAAAGCTCAAAATGCACTCACTCGAGGCACTCCTTAAAATGGAGAACATCGAAATCTGTGCAGTGACAGAGATCTGGTTCAAAGCTCCAGAGAGCACCTCTGAATTACCAGGCTATAATTCATATCACACCTTTTGGCCACCTAACCCGGACTGAAACACTAAAGGCAGAAGCATGTCCATATTCATTAAGGATGTCCACAATTCCAAGCTAGCTGCTCAGCATAATGCATCCGAGATTATCCAAGTGCAACTAACTATGGGCCAGACCGCAATCCAAACTGTAGCCCCCCACCATGCCTCAGGATTCCCACTCCTCTTTTCTTGATACACTGGAAAATATTATGGTACAACCCAACACCCTAATAATGGGTGATTTCAACTACCCTACCATTAACTGGGAAAACTACTCATGTACCAACTCTTACGCTCAATGTTTTATGGAATTCATAAATTCCAATGCCTTCGATCAACTTATACACACCCCCACCAGGGGCAGCAATATCCTAGACCTGGTCATTACCAACATGGGTGACCAGTGTTCCACACCAGAGGTCAATTCCTCTTTGGTCAGATCCAACCACAAGCTAATCACCCTAGACATCCACATCCCACCCCCACCCCCTTTGAGGGAAACAACCATAAAATATTTTCCAAAGCCAACTTCATGCTTCTTAAGACAGAAGTGGCAAACGTCACAACACCCATGCAGATGGACAATAGAGGTACAACTGCTAAATCCTACACAAATACACTTTATAAGCTCTTACACGAGTGCATGAATCATGCAATCCCTAACAGAACCAAGATGCTATCCTCCAAAAATAGTAAGCCAATCTGATGGTCTTCTGCCATAAACAAACTCTACAACAGAAGAAAGAAACTGTTGCAAAAAAGAGTACAATCCCATGATTGGAGGAACTCCCTGGTCAGCCTCAGTAAGAAGCCGAGATCCCTCATAAAATCCTGCAAAGTTAGTTATGAAAACAAAATTGCCACTGATTGTAAAAATAACCACAAAGCATTCTATAGCTATGCCAAAAATCTCAATGGCAACACTCAGATATGCTCTGAGTTACAGCACAATGGCACTAAATATACAGAACCAACTGATATTGCCAACATGCTGGCAGATAGGTTCAGTGCTAACTTTACCCCTCTCTCACCCCCTAAAGGGCCTATCTCTATACCGGAAGAATGCAAAATTCCTGTAATCACAGCTGCACAGGTAAAAACCTCACTCTACAAAGCCAAGAACACAGCATCCATGGGACCTGACAACATCCCAGGCTGCATTCTAGATGAACTACAGAATGAACTGGCACCCCACCTAAGTACCATGTTTAATCATAGCCTCCCCTCAGGCCTTGTGCCTGCTGAATGGTGCACTGCATTGGTTATCCTACTCCACAAAGGGGGAGCCATGACAGACCCTGGGAACTACCGCCCCATTAGCCTGATGAGCCTGGTCTGCCAGGCCATGGAACGTACCATCATGGAACGCATAAACAAAGACATTGGTAATCTCCAACCTCTGGACCCCACACAGTTCAGGTTTGTAAAAGGCAGATCATGTCTCCTAAACCTGATAGGCTTCTTTGAAGGAGTCACCAAAGCCATAGATGAGGGTAAGGTGGTTCACACAGCCTATCTAGATCTCACCAAGGCTTTCAACACCATCCACCACTCTGGAATTATAGATAAACTCACTAAACTAGGTATACATCCCTATGTCATAAGATGGGTTGCCAGCTGGCTTACTGACAGAACCCACACTGTGAAAGTAGCAGACTCCAAATCTGACTTCAGACCAGTGACAAGGGGAGTACCACAGGTTTCAGTCCTGGGTCCTCTCCTGTTTGGTATCTACTTCTATGAAATACAGGCTAACACAGAAGGTCTTTGGCTAACTAAGTTTGCAGATGACTGCAAACTAGGAGCCATAATCGAAACTCCTAACGATGTGGACATCCTACAAAAGAGGCTCACTGAGACAGATGCCTAGTGTCAAAGCCATGACCTCAAGCTCAATGCCAAAAAGTGCATTGTCATCCCCTTTGGTAAAAACTCTGTACCCATGAACTTCCACATAGGCGGTAGTCTACTTAATACTGAAAGTATGATAAGAGACCTTGGGACACAGGTGGATAGTAGTCTCTCCTTTGATAATCACATCACCACAGTGGTCAGGAAATCCTTCTACATGGCACACCTCATCACAAAAGGTTCCTCATCCATCAAAAAAGAGGTCATTGTTCCCCTCTACTCATCACTCATTAGACCCATTATAAAGTACAATGCCCCTTTTGGTATGTACCTCACAAGACATCTACAACAACTAGAAAGGCAGTAGAAATACCTCATAAAGAGGATTACTGGCCTCAAACAGATGCCATATGCAGACCATCTAAAAAAACTCCAGCTTTACTCCGTCGCATATCACCTACTTAGAAGTGATCTCTGCCTAACATACAAAGCTATGTCAAACCCAGAGCTGTTGGACATACTCTACTTAAAAGAAATCCCAATCCCTCTGAGCTACACACTATAAGGACCTAAACCTTGTCATCACAATAAACAGAACATGCTGGAGGGATAGATTCATGTCCCAGAGACTTCCCATACTCTGGAACAGACTACCTATGTCAAACAGAGCTCAGCATTAGCAATCTTCAAGAAAAATCTTGATGATTGGATGGGAAATAGGAAATTCACCCAGGGGATCACTTCTGTGGCTCTGCTTGACAGGGGCACAGGAAAATAATTTTCTTGGGTGGCGAAAGCCAGGGTACCTTTTTGGCTAGGCTTATATAGGCCCTAGTGCCAATAGCCTAGTACCTACCTATGAACCTATGAACCTATGAGAAATGTTCTGGAATAACCATATTCTGTAGAAATAGAATAAAGATATTAGATGCAACTTTAGCAAAAATGGGAAGAGCAACCATTGTAGATTTAAACTGGAAAGAACAAGTATATAAAAGTATCACATTATTTGCTTATACTAATCGTAAAGAAAGAGAAAGCTTTCATCAGATTTTAGACTATATAGTGATGCATGTCAATATAATAACAGGAGTCTTTAATTGTGATTTAAGAGGCAAGTATAAAAAGAAAGCAATGATATAACAAAATGTTAGAAGTTGTATGATGTAGTAAATTAAAACTTTGGGCTAAAAATTCATGAACTTACCACAGGGGTATGTATAGAACTGACAGAGATTATTTTATAGTATCAGAAGGCTTAGTTACAGGAGAAGGGGAGGTAGTTGAAACAGGATTTTATGATCAATTTGCAATATGACTAGAAAAACAGGAAAACAAGGAAATTATAAAAATAGGCAAAGGAATAACAATGATAAATAAGAAAGTATGGAATGAAGAAGGAAACGGATTACTAATACCGTTATGGAAATATCATATTTGTATAAAAACATTTTATAAAAACTGCTCTGAATGGTGGATGAAAATTAAGGAAAAATATAAAAAAATTGTATTTTACAGTGGCAATATGATGTAAGAAAAGTAGAGGAATAAAAATATAAAAGAACATATAACAGTGCTTTGGAAGATTTAGAAAATATATGAGAAATAATCAAATATATTTTTTACAAGGAAACAGAGAGGAAATGTTGAATTACTTAACTCATTCACTCCAGTGGATCTCAGGAGGTTTGCACTGTAACTTCCAATGGGCAGAACTTAAGCCGTTTGATAGAATTAAATTATGTGTTCACATTTTAAACAAATGTTCATATTTCTGCGACCGTAGGGATTATCAAAAAAGTATAAATGGCAAACTCTTCAGCACAAACTATTTTTATAGTGGTAGTAATTTTCAGGTTCTAGTTCTTACACTGAATTTTATAAGTCACAGTAAACACAGTAAATATTATTTTAGTAATATTTTGTAAACAATTTGCAATCTTACCAACCACTCAAGTTACATGCATACTGTCAGCAGCATTTTATTCATCTAGCTGAGGACTTTCATATGAGGCCAAGGAGTTCTGTCTGTCTTACTTGGTTGTTGAGATATTTAAAAAAATGTTAAAGTTGCATCTGTATAAATAAATATCAGAAAAAAATAACAGTTAATATATATTTCCCCGCACTAGACATAAGTCAAATATTAATGCAGTTGTGTTTGCCACTGTGTAAGCTTTAAGATGAAACCTTTTAATACCTTGCATATAGCATGACTTTGGAAGTATTTATGCAAATATGAAAAAGCAATATTTGATGCCTAGAGGGTTCAATAGGAGTTAACTGCAGATGCACATGGAGGCATCACTTGGATGTACAATATGTACAAGAAATGTTTAAAGAAAAAAATAGTAAAAAAAAACAGGGAAAGTAAAAAAGTTAACAGAAAAAAGACAATAAAGAGTTGGAAAATGAGAGTTCTTTAAATGAGTTAGATAAGTGTTCGGACAAGCAAATATAAATTCAGCTGCAGGACCAGATGGAATAGGGTACAAAATGTATAAAAATGTAAGGGTTTGGCAAAAAATATTTTTAAAGATTTTGAGTGATTGGTTAATGGAGGTTTTATGTATAAAGAATTCTGTAGTGGAACACTTAAATTCATATGGAAGATAGAAGACAATTAAAAAACTGGAGACCGATAGTATTAAATAACAATGATTATAAGATATTTATGAAAATAAAACAAAAGAGATTTGAAACTAAAATGGAAATATTATGGAAGACAGCATAGATTTGTCAAGAATTATTAATTATAGTTAAAGAAATTGTGGATGATATTATGAACAGAAAAGAAGTAGCAAAAATCATGATAGGAGACCTTAATAAGGCATTTGACACAATTGGACATGAAATTGTTTGGGTAATAATGAAAGAACATAATATAAGTGAGAACGTTAGGAAATTATGTAGGTCAGTGTATAGTAATGATAAAGTAAAAATACTTGTAAATGGCTGGTTAAACAAAGAGTTACACAAGAACAATTGAGTAAGACAGGGATGTTGAATTAGTTGTATACTCTTTGCATTAGTTATGAATGTGATAGTACATGAAATAAATTACAAAATTAAGTAGGAGGGGTATATAATACCTGAAGGGTTAAGCATTTCAGTTCTGTTAACACATGCATATGACATTATATTCAGACTCCCCCTCCACCTGTACCCCCCTCTAATTCTCCCTCTCTCCATCCTTCTCTATTTTCACTAAAACCTATACCCACTGCCACTATAAAGAAACTCCTTCAGAAACTGAAGCCATGTACTAATGCCCCCGACAATATTCCCTCCTACTTCCTACGTATAGCAGCAGATGCAATTGCTTATCCTATTAGCATCTTAATCAATCGTTCCATCCATGAATGCATTGTACCCCAATTGTGGAAGCAAGCATTCATAATCCCCCTACATAAAGGAGGCAACAATTGCAACATCAGTAACTTTCGTCCCATTGCTATTCTGTCCCCATTTCTAAACTTCTAGAAAAGTGTATACACCTTCAACTTCTGCCACATCTCTTAAACAACAACCTGCTAACCCCTACACAACATGGATTCAGGCCAAATCATAGCACTATGACAGCCCTGTTATCCTTCCTGGAGACTGTTAACACAGCACGTGATTCAGGTCACATTGTCTCCACCTTACTACTTGATCTTTCCAAAGCCTTCGACACCATTTCACATAACTTGCTCTTAACCAAACTGTCAGAACTCAACCTCTCTCCCTCTACCATAAACTGGTTCTCCAGCTATCTATCAAATAGATACCAAGCTGTAATATGGAAAAAGGCCACTTCCCCATTCCTTAGTACCCTACTGGAGTTCCTCAAGGTTCTATTCTTGGTCCCCTCCTCTTTAATATATTTATCAATGATTATCACAAATCTATCCCATTTGCAAACATCATCCAATATGCAGATGATTCTACCATCATCTGCTCTGCCACCTCCCCCTCTCTGCTCCAAAAACTTACTCAGGAGGCTTTTCAATTACTGAACATTGGATGAAATCAAATCACTTAGCACTCAATGCCTCCAAAACAAAACTTATGGTATTTACTCCCTCAAAATCCACTTCCTTCGACATGAACTCATTCTCAATTACCAGCCAAAATAACTCACCCCTTGAACTAGTGTCCGAAACTAAGCTACTTGGTGTACAGATTGACAATCAGCTTAGTTACAACTCACATCTTCAACAAAACATTAAAAAAACCCATCAAAAACTAGGTATGCTATACCGTCAGAACCAATACCTTACAAGCTCCTCCAAAATCACACTTGCTTCCTCTTTTCTCATCCCCTCTCTTCTCTATGGGGCTCCATTATGGACCAATCTTCAGACTTCTCTAAAAAAACAGCTTTCCTCCTGCTATAACAAAATTGCCAAATTCGCCAATAGCCATAGGTCCACTACTCATCACTGTTCCTCTCTCCATAAACTAAACTGGCTTGAATTACCAAATCAACTCATATATATACAGCTGACCTTAAACACAAGCTCATCCTTAGCCCTTCTCTCTGTCCCTCCCTGTCTTCCGCCTTCAAAATGTACCTACCTAACAGAGTCTTAAGGTCTAATAATCAAAACTTACTACAAGTACATAAACCATCTCATCCCCCAGGTAAACACCTACTATCTTTTAATCTTGCTCGTCTCTGGAACTCACTTCTACCATCCATTCGTACCTCCTCTAACCTGTACATGTTCAAAAAATCTCTTCATTTATACCTAAGATCCCAATGGGATTGTTCTTGCTCCCTCCCCTCATAATTCTATGTTATCTCATTCTTCTTTCCATTCTTCCTCCCATACACGATACATAACTCTTCCTATCTAAGCTTACGTTCCCTCAGAATACCTACCCTGTAATGCAAGTCTATACAACTTCTTTGAATGCATCAAACTTTACTCTATCCCCTGACATTTAATCCACATCAGATTGTATTGTTTTGAATGCTTCTTGAATTTTTGAACCTAAATATGCTAAATGTTTTTATCTTTTATTCTGTATAAGAATTATTGTAATTTTTGCATGTACCTGTTTTTATCTGTATTGGAGCTTTTCTCCCCAGGACTCCATTGAAAACGGGTTCTTTTGGCCCAATGGACTATCCTGGTAAACCAACTGCAAATAAATAAATAAATAAATAAATAATAATTGCAAACAAACAAAAGTTTGAAAAATAAGTAATAATTTGCACAAATAAGTGTCTAGAGGTGAGAGGGATGGCTTTAAATGAAGAGAAAAGTAAAGGTTTAGATGATGTAGCAAAGACAGGGCATATATTTTACAGTGAAAGACATTTCTGTGTTAGCTATAACATTTGGGAATAAAGATGCAAGTAGAATTCAATGGGGATAAAACAACAGAAGAAATAAATCTGTCTTTTCTGGAGGACATATACATTATCATTCAGAAAAAAGGCCTATTTGATAAATTTAGTACTGATGGGAAAACTAGCATAGCAAATACACTAGAAAGTGTATTTATGTTGCTAACAGTATTTCAAAATGAATTCAAACACAAACTAAATATTCAAGATAAAAATAAAAGTTACCGCAGCCCTGTGTATAAATTGAAACCTTAAATAACTTGGTTGAATCACATGACTAATCAAGTTAAAACATCCATTTTCTTAAAAGACCAACACTGTAATCTGCAAACTACCTTGCATTCACTCTGAGCAAAAGTGAAAAAGTATACATACAATGTAACAAAAAATTGCAAGAATTCAACAATCTGTACCTTCAATTTCAAAATGAATTATTGTAGATATTTTCTTTTCATTTACATGGGGTTCTAGATTAAACCCAGTGAAAAGGGGAGTTTTGTATGTAAATAAAAGAGAAGGTTTATGGTTAATTAACCCAGTGGTATATGCTACTTCATTACATTTGTACAAAGTGTTAAAGCGGGTAAATGAAAAAAATGAGGGATTAGTAGTAAAGTTGTATAAATATTTATATGATAAATTTTAGGATATGGTAAAAAGAGTAAAAGAGAAAAAATAGTATATAACTGAGGAAATACAATATTTCCAAGAAAAAAATATGTTTTTGGAAAATAAAAATCTGTGCTATAGAAAAAGATAGAAAAGTATGGTATAAGTGTAATATTGCTATGTCAAAACATAGGAAAAGCTAACAGATGAAAAAATGAAAGCTATAAAAAAGAAGCAAATAGTGTAATCAGAAAATGGAATGTCAAGATTTTTCTGGAGACTGGTACTAGATAAACTGCCAGTAAAAGAAAATATGCCATATAAGAAGAAAAGTGATATAATATGTTTATTTTGTCAGGAAAATTACAAAACATGTTTTGAAATGTAAAAAAAGTAAAAAAGTTATGGGGAAACTATGTAAAGAAGTTTTTTTTTGAATTATAAAAGAAGTGGATAAAATAAACAGAGATATGATTAAATATGGATATAAGACTAGAAGTAAAGAATATGTTGAAAGGATAGATTAAGAGTTATTTTATGTTATACGGGTTACATAGAATGAAAGAATAAATTAAATTATGTTCAATGTAAATGGATTTTAACAACAATATTAAGTAAAATCAGATGGTGGTTATCGAAAAAAGGGGGGGTCTAATAAGGATGAAAATTTTGTACAATTGTATATATTTGCACACTTGTAAATATTTTTACATTTGTAATCATTTTGTATGTGAGTTATGTTTTTCTATAAACAAAGGACCCCTACACTTTTTGCTAGGTGCCATGGCATCTTTTACATCCACCTGAGCTACCACCAACACATTCTAAATGATACACACAGAAAAAACAGACCTTGCCTACTCATGCCTTAGCTGGTCACTCTGTGCATCAGATATAGACAACTCTAAGTCACAGATTGTGCAAAGAGCAAGGTACAATTGTCATAACCTGAATAGTGTGAATCTGTGTGGGCTACAGGAGGATGCATCATTCACAGGTGAATTGTGTAAGTTTGAGAGCTGAGGTAATGGCAATTATGCACACTTAAGGTCATTGTATCTAGATACAGAGTGTGTGTGTGTCCAGTATCTGGAAGTTCATGAGAAAGTGTGTGTGTGTGTGTGTGTGTGTGTGTGTGTGTGTGTGTGTGTGTGTGTGTGTGTGTGTGTGTGTGTGTGTGTGTGTGTGTGGTGTCATGGCCACCATAGGGTGTAGTGTGTGTGTGTGTGTGTCTGCAGGGACACAGCCTCAGCATGTGTGCCAGCACTAGACCCTGGCATACTGGACATATCAGAGCTGTGCATAGAAGAGGATCAAGTTTGTTGTTTATGCCCCTGCCCATGAGAACTGCCTCTGCTAAGAGTTACACTGTCAATTCCATGACTTCAAATGAAAGTTTGAATGGTACAGAAATCGAAGCAGCGTCTGCTGAATGAGCTGCCATCAAGATCACATTTAAGGCAATGACCATGTGGATGACCTTGCCTAGGTGAAGACTCATCCATCAGTGATGTAGCAATGAAGGTGCTACCACTACAGGAGCAGGATTTGGTACATCCATGGCTATGTTGGCTGACATCTGAAGATGTACCAGCAGACCAGCATCACACCCAGCTCATCTCTCAAAAGATTTTCCAGAACAGACACAACATGGGCCAATGTGTCTTAGATACAGTCTAAGGAGTCACACACATGGTTCATGCAGTCCTGTACTTCAGAATGTACAATATTCAGTAGTCTTATGACATCTACAGAGGCCTTTTTGGAACTTGCTTGTGCCTCCACAATGACCATGTAAATACATTGGGTGGCAGCTACTGACGCATCAAGCTCAGGTGGAGAGTAGTAAGCATACCGTCTGTGAACACTGGCTCCTTAATGAAATGTCAGCACTCAAAATGTCAAGTGCCGACAAACCAAAAAAAAAAAAAAAAGAGCAAATCTTGAAGATTGCTCTTCTCTTTTTTTTTTGCAGTGGGCAAGGCCTCCAGCACCCTCCTTGAACTTATATATACCAACTCCATGATCACTATACCTTGGAGAAATGGGAATAATCTATGAAATGGCCATCTTGGATATAGTATATGTAAATCCATTTTTCTGCCATTCAGTCTCTGTGTTTTCTGATTCACTCTAGCAGTTCCTGACATTTAAATTGATAATCTTGAACACCTTTAATGACACCTACCTTCATCCACAATGGCTAGGATGAGAATCCTTCATGTCCTCACCTGGTACTACCATACTACTCCAGTTAATCTTGTTGTCATCTAACTGCCCACTCTCATATGGTTCCATGCCATGATTATGTGTAGGCATACCGACTCTGTCCATATTCTGGAAAAGGCATGTTGAAGTGTACTCCTTGAATCTGACATACTCCCTGGAGCTCCTGACTGTGCCTGTTCATACCTACCATCATCATCAGAGGATAAAGATATCCCAACATCAGACAGACGTAGGTCCACAGTGCTGACACCAGACAATGCTTTTCCTGTGAATACACCCCAAAAAAACCCAGTAAAAAATAGCTATAATGCTTATGCCAAAATACTTCAACCCCACATGCAAATGCTATGATTTCACTGGCTACTAAACATAATAAATACATATAAAGCATGCCCATACCATGTGCAGGTGGTTGTTGCTCCTCAATACAAGTTGTACCTAGACACAATAAATAAGGGAGGTAGTAGAAGCAGATATGTGACTAACAATTGTAAAGGTGGATGTAAAAACATTTGAATGGCATACCTAGGGCATAACTAATGGAAATCATATGAGGCTGCTCCAACTCTATCCCAACTTTGTCCTGCACTGCATTGTGAAACTCTGATGAGCTGCCTGTATCCATGATTGACAACAGGATCTCCTATATATCGGTAGATGATGGTTCAGAAGATGACCCACAGCCAGTAACCCCCCACTCCTGTGCAATAGCTTCTGTTCTGAGCTTGGCCTTGTGAACCACATCACAGGCCATCACTGGTCCTGGCTACCAACAACACTGACATCTCTGACCACCTACCACCAGTCACGGACATGGAAAGGGCTTGTCAGAGCTTTGTGTATGAGGGAGCCATCCAGTGTGGCAACAGAGGTCCTGTATCACTTCATTCTCAGCCTTTAAGAAATGAGGCTTCCATGAGAATAGGCCCTTACTACTTTATGGAGTCACATCTTTGTTGTTATGAAATAGAAAAAAGACATCACAACACAAATTAACCCACAAGGTAATACACACACTTTAGTGTTACAGAACAAACTATAGCAATACATCAGACAATAAGCAGAAAATTCAGATGTAATAGAAACATACCTGCACCCCTAACAACAATAGCAGCAGTCTAAACAACAATGCAAATTATCCAGCATAACAATGTAATATAAGCTATTACCTACTGGAATAAAAACAGTCCTGTGATAGACTGATGCATTCCCCTCCCCAACCCAAGAAAAAATATATAAGGCAAAAGGAAAACGCTGAAAGAGAAATGTTCATAGAAGAAGTAGATAACAACATCATAAGCATATCCACATGGTCAATGTAATGAAAACTATAGCTCACAGTGTCAGCAGTGTTACGCAGCTGTTCAGATGTCAACTAGAGTAGCTTTCCTTTTACATAACTTATACATATATATATATATATATATATATATATATATATATATATATATATTTATATATATATATATATAAACATATATAGATATAGATATAGATATTGTGACACCCTAGCACTGGCCCAGTAAACAAGGAGCCTCAATCCTCACCATGGCAACAGTGGAGGACATACATACTGGGACGATGACAAGTACACACACACAGTAAAGTGCAATTTCCCTTAAGAGCACACAGAGACCACAGTCAGTCTGAGGCTGGTTTCTCCCTCTTTCTCCAGATGCCCAATAAGACTCCCCACTGGCACAGCTATAGAGTTGAGATCTCAGATGAGTGACCAAGCCAAGACCTCCAGCAGCCTCTCTACACACACACACACACACACACACACACACACACACACACACACACACACACACCTGGGAAAGACTGGCATAGATTTACTAGCTATGCTCCCTTCTGCACAGACTATAAGGTAGTTTCACCTGCTACCAGTCACTCCTTATCAGCTACTTTAAGGCCCTTAACAAAGGGTGTCCTGTCCTATTGTGTGATTTTACTATTCATCCAAATGGTAGTTTGACCAAGAGCAAAGCTATTAGGAGTGACCAGCACAATGTTAGCAAATAGATATGCAAGTACTTTAACAGCTTAAATATGTCTCACAAATATTAGCCATAATTATAGGTTTAAATATATTTAATAATAAATAAAAGAACAATGCAATACTAAATATGTATTCACAGTGACTTCAGAGTTCAACATCACAGGAAATATTTAAAACAACATTGCAGGAGTGTCTCAAATAAGTACAAAAATATCTAAACTTATCTGTACTATATTCCTTACTGAATCTAAAAGAAATTACTGTACCCTAGTTAACTTACTTACAGAGCAAGGCAAGACAGATGTGATGAGTGGGTTTTCACAGCTGATGCTGCCAGGTCAAAAACAAAATACAAAATGCAGTGTTTCTCTCTCTCAGAGATTTTTTAAATTAATATTTCAAATATTCATGCTTGGATACTTGCAGGGTGACATCACTTTTGTCATCTGACCATCCCAGGTGAAAATCCCCATGCTAAAAACTGCCAGCATTTAGCATCTCTGTGAAAATACATAAATAAGGACTTCTCTTAGATCTAAGGCAAATGGTGGGAGTCATAAAATAATTTACATTTCTTCACATGTAAAGAGAATACAAAAAACTTCTAGTTCTAGATATTGTGTCTGTTACTGCACTAAAACTGAGAGACAACATCTTTTGTTTATAGCCCAGCTATAAAGTAACTTAACCTCAACTATTCTTCTAAAACTTTGCAAGTTAATATCCTGTGTTTCAGTCTCCCCTGTTAAATAGTGTATAAAAATATCTCTTCAGCACACACATCTATACAATATGACATACAGTTTCAATACATTTGTAACACAGGCACATGAATCATGTTGCTATTCACAAATGAGACACAATCACTTATAAAATTCCAGATAGCTGGGCAGGCAGTATCTCTTATTGTTACATTTCTATATAGATCATATTAATATTCACAAATGACATATAATTATTAACAAAATTCCAGATAGCTAGACTGGCAATATTTCCTTTTGCGACATCCCCCCTCGAAGACTCAAGCGTTTTTCAAGTGAACCTTGAGAAACACTGATTGAGAGGGTGATCCTATCTGGGAATGCATTACCCCATGCCATGCATTGAGATTCCAGCTGTCTTGCCATTGCTGACCCCAGTACCATGCTGCACTGTCCTACCTTTTGCCTGCAGCTGTATGCTTCATCATAGTAATTTGGGATTTAGCTGGCTAGCCCCCTGTAGCCATAGATCCCCTCAGACTCCTCCTACTTTGTACTGCAAATACGTAGCACCAGGGCCTCCCTATCATGGCAAGGTTTCATCATATTAACATGGTATAGTTTGTGCCCATGCCTCCTGCCTAGCAGTTCTACCATGTACCACAAACAAATCCCAAACCAGAAAGTTGCAGAAAAAGCTCATTCCAGGATAAAAGTACAGTTTATTAATGGATTAAAATGCGTAAGCGCTTTCATTCCAAATTACACGTGATAAAGGAACTTCATCAGACAGCAATAACAGTAAACACAGACATTAAATACTTATAAGTATGATGACATCACTTCCTTAAAACCCCGTTAAAGGCGCATAAAATTAAAATTTTTAAAAATATTCAGCACCTGTATATATATATATATATATATATATATATATATATATATATATAAACTTCAACCTCTCATAAACGGACACTCAATGATGCAAAAATTAAAAGTAAAAAAAATATAAATAAATTCAAAAGAACTATGTTAAAAAAACATGTATATAACCCTATAAATATAAAAAATGGGTAGCTAAAAACATATTTTATCTTTTCAAAGCTTTTAGTTTCAAAAGACTAATTATAGATCAACTGTCCAGTAAACTGAATTCAAGCGAATCTGCCAACTATGTTCTGCTTTTTCTAGTAAATATGGCCATGCACCTCTCTTTCTGAGGGATGTATTACTTCCAAAATAATAAAGTTACATTTATGTTCTATATATTGAGAAATATTTTTAGCTAAAGCATTAAATTCATAGTGGTCGCTGATGTTTCTAAGATGCTCACTAATTCTGTTTTTAAGTTTACGCTCAGTTTTTTCAACGTAAAAACATGAGCAGACTTCGCATAAGACACAGTAAAAAACTCTCTCTGGATTACAACAGGATCTATCCCTTATTTTTATTTTAACTCCATTGATTACTCCCTCACTTACTTCTAAAATATAAGGGCAAAATTTACAATACCCACACTTATACATGTATCCTGTATATTGTACCCCTCTCTGATTCTCTAATACATTTTTAATATTGTGTCCTCTTCTAATGACACAAATTGGTCTTTTTCCTATAACCTCTCTTAAATCTCTTTCACCTACTAATAACTTTCAATTTTTCTCTAAAATGTTCTTGATATGAAATGAAGCAGTTGAGAAAGTAGTCAAAAAATAGCATTTTAAATTGTTCGCCACTCTATTATTGTGTGACCCCTCCTCAACTAGAGATGGATGTAAAGTGACATTCATATCAGATAGCATTGTTTGGTGGCATTACCACATCAGAATTATCATTAAGAAATTCTGACAAGTCATTCTCTGTATTTAGGATGGGCACAAAGTGTCCTGTCTGCCTTTTGCAAATGACCTCATTCATAATATTGTCCACTAAATTAGTGGGATAGCCTCTTTTCAAAAACATTTCTCTCAACTTGTAACATTCATTCAAAAAGCTCTCCCTGAGAGTAACCATTCGAGCTGCTCTCAAAAATTGTCCTTTTAAAACCCCCCTTTTTGTGAAAAAGTGTGACAACTTGTGAAATGTAGAAAGCTGTTCAAAAAGGTTTCTTTTCGATATATTTCAGCTAAAAATCTATTATTTTGAACCTCTTTTTTAAGTAAGATGTCTAAGTAAGCTATTTATATCACGTTAACTGTATGTGTAAATTTCAAAAATGAGGTTGAATTATTGATATATTCTAAAAACAAATCAATTTGCTGTTTTGTCTCATTCCATAAGATATAGCTATCATCCAGGAAATGGGTGTACCTGTGACAGAATGGGAAGAAAGGTGATTCTATTAAAAATCTTCTTTCCCATTCCAGTGTGACAATGTTGGCATATAAGCCCCCACATGCTGCACCCATTGCAACACTTTGCATTTGGACATAATATTTCTTTTTAAATAGTATAAAGTTGTTTTTTAGTACCATTTTGAACACTTGTTCAAACATATTGATTCTATCCTGTGATATTCCTTTAAGGAAAAGATAGTCACAAAACCACTGAATCCCAACATCATGTGGAATAACGGTATAACGATCTTTCACATCTACCGTTATAAATGTGCAAGTACTGTCAAAAGTGACAAAATTAATTTTCTTAAGGAAATACCATGAATCAGTACACAAAAAAGGTTCATTCCTAAGATTTTTTTTTACATCTGTGTCAAGGCACTTAGCTAATGGGTAAGTTATGGAACCTCTAGCATCCACAATCGGATGCAAAGGGGGTTGGTGTATGTCCTTATGTATTTTTGGTATTCCAAAAATGGTAGGGGTAACTGGGAACTCAACAGACAAAAAATGATGTTCATCTAGAGTTATAAGACCATCTATAACGAGGTCTTGTAGGTACCCTTTAATTCTCCTATATGCACCATTCATTTCATTCAATGAACAATGGGTGTATGTTGATGTTTCTAAGATTTCATCCATTTTCTTCACATAATCCGTTTTCTACTTAAGGACCACACCACCCCCTTTATCTGGTTTCATAATTCTTAAACTGGTATTAGTAGAAAGATATTGGAATTCAATTACGTCTTCCTCATTCAAATTGTTCTTTATTTTGTGCCTTTTATTATGTTCACAGTAAACTCTAATATCTAACTCCCAAACTCTCTCAAAGATGTCTAAGCTCGGATGTATGGGGGGATTATATGTACTAGAAATCTTGAAAGGGGGTATAATAATCTTTACACCCCGAAACAATAAATTCAAGTTCAGTTTTCTTATGTATTGTTTTAAGTTTATAAGTGTATGCACCAAATTTGCTGGTCTATTTGGAGTAAAAGTAAATCCTTTGGCAGGCAAGTCACACAAATGCACATTTAAATCAATATCAGTAAAATTATACACTCTAAAATCACCATCATTGTTGAAGTGAATGGAAACTGGTGGTAATGAAAATTAATTCACATGCATCGCATTATTAGGTTCTTCACCATTTAATGCAATGGGGCTCAATTTCTCCCATGCCTCCCCCTCCAAGTTCCCTTGTATTGTCTTCTGTTCGAGATGATGGACCCTCACTGGTAATTAGACACCTGTTGTCTCCCATAATTGTTGTTCCTCTGCGTTTGTTGATTCCTAATACACTCCGAGTGTCTCAGTGTGGGGAATTCTTCTTCCCCTAAAAACGACTCATCCAAGTCATTATTAATGGGATCTCTAGTTCTCAATATTATTGTCCAGCCCATTTTCATGAATCTGTCTTTTATTAAAAGACCATTCTTGGGAGTGGAGAGGAGGGGGGTAAGCACAGTTAATGTTATAGTCCTTTTCATCCCTTAGTATCTTTTTCATTTTCTTGTTCTTTATTATCTACATTTGCTCCTCTATGGAGCGAAAAATACATGTGTACTCAAACTTGTTGGAGGAAAATAAAGAATCCTATGTGATTTTACTGTCCAAATTCTTCACTTCTTGCCCCAAAGACTCAATCTGCGCCTCATTGTATTTCACAACCATATCCATGTACTCGGACCCAAACTGATCAAATAATTGTATGAGTTCTTTGTGAAACAGAGAATTGGCTATTAGGCCAGTGGGATAACGCCACATGCATAAACCCTTTGGAACAATCCTTATTCTAATGCATTCCCTGAAATAGCTGTTGTCCATCTGTAACTTCTTTATTTTTAACAGAATTTGATCTAATTCACACAGTCTATTATTAAAGAACTGCTTTTCATTTGTCTCCACTATTCTGTTATTAAGGGAGCAACTGTTGATAAGCCAGTCTGACAGTGAACCATTAAAACAATTCAGCAAATTATAATTGCTATTAATGCCATTACTGTGCTCATTAACGTTCACATTACCACTGATCTGTGTTGTTCGGAATACTGGTCTGTTGGATAACAAGTAATTCACAGTTGATCTACTAGACCCAGGAATCGATTCTTGAACCACAGGTGAAGGCCGAGTGTTCGGAGTAGGTTGAATGGAGAGCTGCGACAAGGAGAGTTGTTCTAAATGGTCCATTCTCTCTAAGTGCTGAATTAAGACTGTAAGCTCACCCATCGAGCCAGCTGATTGAGTTAGTCCTTCCGCATTCTCGGCTTGCTTCGGGTTAGGTTGTATGTTGTTAGTTGCATGGAATCCATCCGGTAATTGAAGAAAAAACAAAAACCACAAATGATTCCCAAACCAGAAAGTTACACACAAAGCTCACTCCAGGATATAAGTGTAGTTTATTAATGGCTTAAAAACGTAAGTGCTTTGATCCTAAATCACTTGATAAAGGAACTTCATCAGACAAAAATAACAGTTAACACACACATTAAATACTTATAAGTATGATGACATCACTTCCTTAAAACTCTGTTAAAGGCACATCGCATTCAATTTTTTTAAAAATATTCAGCACCTGTATACATTATATATATATATATATATATATATATATATATATATATATATATATATATATATATATATATATATATATATATATATATATACATAAACTTCACCCTCTCATAAATGGACACTCGATGCAAAATTAAATAATACAAACAATATAAATAAATTAAAAAAACTATGTTCCAAAAACTTGTATATAACTCTATATATATATAAAAAATGGGTAGGTAAAAACATATTTTATCTTTTCAAAGCTTTAAGTTTCAAAAGACTAATTATAGATAAATTGTCATTTAAACCTGTCCAGTAAACTGAATTCAAGTGAATCTGCCAATTAAGTTCTGCTTTTTCTAGTAAATATGGCCGTGCACCCCCTCCTTCCGAGGGTTGTATTACTTCCAAAATAATAAAGTTAAATTTATGTTCTATATGTTGAGAAATATGTTTAGCTAAAGCATTAAATTCATATTGGTCAGTGATGTTTCTAAGATGCTCACTAATTATGTTTTTAAGTTTACGTTCAGTTTTTCCAAAGTAAAAACATGAACAGACTTCACATAAGGCACAGTAAACCATTCTGTATTACAACACCATCTATCCCTTATTTTTATTTTAACTCCATTGATTACTCCCTCACTTACTTCAAAATATAAGGGCAACATTTACAGGACACACAATTATACATGTATCCTGTATGTTGTACCCCTCTCTGATTCTCTAATAAATGTTTAATATTGTGTCCTTTTCTAATGACACAAATTGGTCTTTCTCCTATAACCTCTCTTAAATCTCTTACATCTACTAATAACTTCCAATTTTCTCTAAAATGTTCTTGATATGTAATGAATCAGTCTAGAAAGTAGTCAAAAAACATGATTTAAAATTGTTCTCCACTCTATTATTTTGTGACCCCTCCTCAACTATAGATGGATGTAAAGTGACATTCTTATCGGATATCATTATGGTTGGTGGCATTACCACATCAGAATTATCATTAATAAATTCTAACAAGTCATTTTCTGTTTTTAGAATGGGCACAAAGTGTCCTGTCTTCCTTTTGTAAATGACCTCATTCATAATATTTCCACTAGTTTAGTGGGATGTCCTCTTTTCAAAAACATATCTGTCAACTTGTAACATTCATTCAAAAAGCTCTCCCTGAGAGTAACCATTTTACTCTCACAAATTGTCCTTTTAACCCCCCTCCCCATTTTTGTGAAAGCTTTTTGAATGAATGCTACAAGTTGAGAGATACGTTTTTGAAAAGAGGCTATCCCACAAATTTAGTGGAAAATATTATGAATGTGGTCATTTACAAAAGGCAGACAGGACACTTTGTGCCCGTCGTAAATACAGAGAATGACTTGTCAGAATTTATTAATGATAATTCTGATGTGGTAATGCCACCAAACACAATGCTATCCAATATGAATGTCACTTTACATCCATCTCTAGTTGAGGAGGGGTCACACAATAATAGAGTGGAGAACAATTTTAAATCTTGTTTTTTGACTATTTTCTCAACTGATTCATTTCATATCAAGAACATTTTAGAGAAAAATTGGAAGTTATTAATAGGTGAAAGAGATTTAAGAGAGGCTATAGGAGAAAGACCAATTTGTGTCTTTAGAAAAGGACACAATATTAAAAATGTAATAGAGAAATTAGAGTGGGGTACAACATACAGGATACATGTAAAAGTGTAGGTCCTGTAAATTCTGACCTTATATTTTAGAAGTAAGTGAGGTAGTAATCAATGGAGTTAAAATAAAAATAACAGATAGATGTTGTTGTAATACAGAGAGAGTGGTTTACTGTGCCTTATGTGAAGTCTGCTCATGTTTTTACGTTGAAAAAACTGAGCATAAACTTAAAAACAGAATTAGTGAGCATCTTAGAAACATCAGGGACCACTATAAATTTAATGCTTTAGCTAAACATATTTCTCAACATATAGAACATAAATTTATGTTTGTTATTTTGGAAGTAATACGTCCCTCAGAAAGAGGGGGTGCATCGCCATATTTACTTGAAAAAGCAGAACTTAGTTGGCAGATCACTTGAATTCAATTTACTGGCCAGGTTTAAATTACAGTTTATCTATAATTAGTCTTTTGAAACTAAAAGCTTTGAAAAGATAAAATATGTTTTTATCTACCCATTTTTATATATATATATATATATATATATATAGGGTTATATACATGTTTTTTGAACATAGTTTTTTTTAATTCATTTATAAATATTTTTACTATTTAATTTTGCATCGAGTGTCCATTTATGAGAGGGTGACGTGTGTGTAGATATATATATATATATATATATATATATATATATATATATATATATAGTCTATATTACTAAAATGAATGCTTAAATGTTCGAATCTGTAAAGGTCGACCTTTACAGATCGAACACTTAAATGTTCGAAATAGTAAAAAACTATATAAAAAAAAGAAACAAACATGTAGAAAGGGTTTAGGCAGGGAGGCAAGCCCCCCTGTACCCCCCACAACCCCCACTACTTAAATATACCAACTCCGAGATCGCACTTTAGTGAACTACAGTACGGAAATGGGAAATTTCCCATTCCCTACATTGTAGCATGATCTTGGAGTTGGTATATTAAAGTAGGGTTGTGGGGGACGCAACCCCCCATGTGTGGTGTGCAGGGGGGCTTGCCCCCCTGCTTAAACCCTTTAGTTTTTTTTTCTATTTTGTATTTTTTTTTAATTTTTATAAAATTTCAATCGCTTAACTGTTCGATCTCTAAAGGTCAACCTTTAGAGATTCGAACATTTAAGCGGTCGTGCATCTAATATAGACCCTATATATATATATATATATATATATATATATATATATATATATTTATAGATATATAGATATATATAGATATACATATATATTTATATATATATATATATATATATATATATATATATATATGTATATACATATACATATATATATATATATATATATATATATATATATATATATGTATATATATATATATATATATATATATATATATATATATATATATATATATAGATATATATATATATATATATATATATATATATATATATATATATATATATATATATATATATAGATAGATAGATATATATATATATATATATATATATATAGATATATATATATATATATATATAGGTGCTGAATAGTTTTAAAAAACTTGAATGTGATATGCCTTTAACATGGTTTTAAGGAAGTGGTGTCATCATAATTTTAAGTATTTAATGTGTGTGTTAACTGTTATTGTTGTCTGATAAAGTTCCTTAATTAAGTGTAATTTGGGACAAAAGCACTTACTTTTTAAGCTGTTAATAAACTGCACTTTTATCCTGGAGTTCTACCATGTAGATAACAGCACTGACCTACCTTACCACTTTAAAGGGTTCTTGCCAAGCTGGCTGCAGCCTGTTGAGTCTGACAGGAATGGGAACCATTTCCTGCTGCCTTACAGCATACTCTCAAGCTCGAGCATTCCTGTAATACTAGACCTTTTTCTGCCGTTGAGCTTCTGACAGGTTTTCCTGGGCCAAGCGCATGAGTTCCCTGAACCTTACCTCAGGTTTAAGACATATGCCACAACAGACTCCTTGTGGGCTTTACACTCTTACTCATCTCGAATCAAATCTAGAGGTCCCCTCACCCTATGCTCATACAGCAACTCGAATGGTGAAAAACCTGCGGATTCCTGGGGCACCTCTGTAAGCAAACAACAGATGGGGCAAATATTTGTCCCACTCCCTCTTGAACTGGTCTGCAAATGCCTGTAGCATGTTCTTGAGTGTAGAGTTTAACCTCTTAACAAGACCATTAGTCTTGGGATGGTAGAGGGTGGTCTTTAGGTGCTTCACCCCACAGTGCTTCCACAGACAAACCAGCAGGTATGACATGAAATTAGTACATCTGTCAGTCAGTGTTTCCTTTGGGAAACCTACCCTGCTGAAATTATCTAACAAAGCATTTGCCATATTTTCTGAATCAATGGAGGATAGGGCCGCCATTTCAGGGTATCTGGTTGCATAATTTACTATCACTAGGATATACTTTTTCCCTGTGGAACATGGGGTACTCAGAGGCCCCACAATATCCACAGCTACCCTCTGAAATGGCTCCTCAATCAGAGGCAGAGGCATCAAAAGAGCCTTGACCTTGTCTCCTGTCTTTCCTACCTTTTGGCACTGCTCACAGGTCCTGCAGTACCCTGTTACATCTCTGCAAAATCCCAGGCCAATAAAAGTTCTGCATAATATGTCTCTTGGTATGCTTTATGCCCATATGACCTGCAAAGGGAATATCATGGGCTATGGCTAGAAGTGCCAGATAGTAGGCTCTGGGCACTTCCAACTGCTGTATTGTCTCACCCTCTAGCCCTACCTCAGGGTCCACTCTCTATTCAGTAACCCTTTTTCCTCAGTATACAGATTCTTCTTTCCCTTGACAATCAGGTACCTCCCTGGCTACCTCCCCCAGGGCTTGTAATGTAGGCTTTGAGAGCTAAGTCTGTTTCAGCTCTCTCATTGTAACCCTTCCCAGCTCAACTTTCATAGGACATCTGGTGTCCTCTGACAGGGGTGCCTCACTGTCAGCCTGGGTACTACTACTCACCTCTGCCATTGCAGTCACTCTCTCCAAGGGAACAACAGTACTCACAAGCAGCTGTGGTTCACCTTCAGTCTCACTGTTACAGGGTAGCTCCCTCTCTGAAGTAATCACCACACCAGTCCTGGCTTCAAGTCTGTGGTCTGTCTAGGTCTCCCCTAGGCTACTAGACCCACATGCTTGTCTCCAAGCTTGACTGCATGTCACTGCATGCACACAAGGTACTGCATTATCAAAATCATTCTCTATCAGGACATCTGCAGGAATATCCTCAAACACACCTATTTGCTGGCTTCCTTTTATACCCTCCTAGTCAAGGTGAACCATAGCCAAAGGTATTTGGAATAGGATCTGTCCTAAAGCTCTGATTGGAGTAAACTACCCAAGCAAGTAGTGCTCCTCTTTAACCATTTCAGGCTTCACAATGGTCAGGTCAGAGGCTGTGTCTCTCTTAGCAGTGGCCTGTTTCCCATTTACTAAGATAAGATATAACCTCTTGTGGTAGTTTGGTACCCGTGTTGTCTCTAGACAATTTACTGCTGGCATTCTGTCATTCCCACTTACTGGCTCTCCCACCTTTTGTTCCCCACCTTGCCTCTGTGGACATCTATATGCTACATGACCCCACTGGTTGCATTTAAAACATTTAACTCTTGGATCATGATGTGTACCTGGATTAGTGGCGTCTCCTGCTACTGGCAGACTCTGTTGGGGCTGTCTCAGCTGCCCACCATGGGTTCCCTTAGACCCATGAGCAGCACTGGGTATCTCTTTCCTGCGCAGTGGTGCTCTGTTTGCTAGGTATATATCTCCCTTATTTCACAACTCATCTGCAGTATTGCATTGCCTATTTGCTAACCAGATTCTCATGTCCTCAGGCAAAGTGCTAAGGGCTTGCTCCCTCACCAAAAGGTTTGCCAGCCCTTCAAAAGTGGTGACCTGATACCCACTCACTCATCTAGAAAAATAAGTGCTTGGTTCAGCAATATATTCACATACATTTTCACCTGCCTTTTTGTATAAGCTTCAGGTGTTAACTTAAAACCCTCTAACAGACAATTTTTAACAGTATTATGATTTAAGTAATCAGTAGCAGACAATTTAGAAATAGCAGCTGCAGCTTTACCATGAAGTAAGGGGGTCAGGAATTGTACCCGGAGCCCTTGATCAACAATGTACTGTTTACATACCCTTTCGAACATATGAATGAAACTATCAAAATTATCATCCTCTATAAATTGTGGAAGAAATTTTACTGACCTTTGTTGCTTCTGGGATTTGGTTATCCCTTCCCCATTACCTCCATGACCCTGGCGAAGAGTCAGCATCTCCCTCTCATGTTGTCTCTACCCCTCATTCTCTTCAGCTTCCAGACAAGTCAGTCTCTCCACTGATTCTAGTGCCATTTATTTCTCTTTTTCTTCAGCCTCCAAACACCACAGTCTTTCTCCTGATTCTAGTTCTAACTGTTTGGCCTCCAGCTCAAGTCTTTTTAACTCCAGATGAATTTTTAAGTCCTCTGTGAAAAGGTTGAACTGTCCATTTTCTGAGAGTTGTACATCTCCATGGCCAGTCTGATTATCCTCCTGGTTGCTGGTCTGTGATGCAGCTGTGACTACGGCTGCAATAATCTCTGCTTTAGTCAGGTTGGCATGCACCAGTCATTTAGCCTGGCAAATCTCATCCAACTGGCTCCTTGTCAGTTTGCCACACTCCTCTGCTGACATCCTTGCCTGCTCTCCCTAACTAGCTAAGCTAACAAAAAGTAAAACAATTGTGATATGAAACTCTGAATGTTCATTGTGTGGCTGATTGAGAGTACAAACACCTTCAGTGACCACTATTTACAGGTTACTCTTGTAGGGAGTCGTAAAATAATTTACAATAATTTACAATATCCACACCACTGAATCTTAGTATGTAGATATCCCACCACTGCAGACAAATTAATATGTGATATGGATATCCCGGATATCCTACCACTGCCCACCAATTAATATGTGATGTAGATATCCCCCCACTGCCAACTAATTAATATGTGACTCCCCAGCATTGGCCCAGCAATTAAAGAGCCTCAATCCTCACCACTGGCAACACTGAGGGATGTACACACTGGGAGCATGACAAGTACACAGACTGTAAAGTGCAATTTCCCTTAAGAGCACACAGAGACCACAGTCAGTCTTGGGCTGGTTTCTCCCTCTTTCTCCAGATCCCCAGTAAGACTCCCCACTGGCACATCTATAGAGTTGAGATCTCAGCTGAGTGACCAAGATCTCCAGCACCCTCTCTGTCCAACCAGTGCTTCATTTCCCTACCCAAGTAGTTGACACACACACACTTAGAGGTTTTCTTTATGTATACACACACACACACACACACACACACACACACACACACACACACACACACACACACACACACACACACACACACGCACACACACACACCTGAGAAAGGCTGGCAAAAATTTACTAGCTATGCCTCCTTCTACCCAGACTATAATGTAGTTTCCCCTGCCACCAGTCACTCCTTATCAGCTAAAGGGTGTCCAATCCTACTGTGTAATGTTACTATTAATCCAAATGGTAGTTTGACCAAGAGCAAGGCTATTAGGAGTGGCCTACACAGTCTCACCAAATAGATATGCAAGTACTCTGAGAGCTTATGTATGACTCACAAATATCAGCTACAATGATAGGTTTAAATATATTTAATAATAAATAATAAAAGAACAATACAATACTAAATATGTATTCACAGTGACTTCAGAGTTCAACATCACAGGAAATATTTGAAACAACATTACAGGACAGTCTCAAATAAGTTCATAAAACATCTAAACTAAATTTTACTATATTCCTTATTGAATCTAAAATAAATTACTGCACTCTAGTTAACTTACTTACAGAGCAAGGCAAGACAGATATGATGAGTGGGTTTTCCCACATGATGCTGCCAGGTCAAAGACAAAATACAAAATGCAGTGCCTCTCTCTCAGAGAGTTCTTAAATTAATATCTCAAATATTGCTGCTGAGACACTTGCAGGATGACATCACTTTTGTCATGTGACTATCCCAGGTGAAAATCCCCATTGCTAGAAACTGCCAGTATTTAGCATCTCTCTGTAAAAATACATAAATAAGGGCTTCTCTTAGATCTAAGGCAAATGGTGGCAGTCGTAAAATAATTTACATTTTTCCACATGTAAAGACAATACAATAAACTTCTAATTCTAGACATTGTGTCTATTACTGCAATAAAACTGAGAGATAACATATTTTGTTTATAGCCGCGCTATAAAGTAATTTAACCTCAACCATTCTTCTGAAGATTTGCAAGTTAATATCCTATGTTTCAGTCTCCCCTGTTAAACAGTGTATAAAAATATCTCTTCAGCACACGTCTATACAATATGACATGCAGTTCTAATACATTTGTAACACAGGTATATGAATCATGTTGCTATTCACAAATGAAACACAACCACTTACAAAATTCCAGATAGCCTAGCTGGCAGTATCATCTATTGTTATAGTTCTATATAAATCACATTAATATTCACAAATGACATATAATTATTTACAAAATTCCAGATAGCTAGGCTTGCAATATTTCCTTTTATGACAGATATATATAGATCCATAGGCTAAATGAGCCATTGTATGGAAGAAGACATACTTTATAGTATTTTGTGACAGTTTATCCTCTCTAGCTGTATAGCAAAAATGTGAGAAAAAGTTAAGTTTCAAAGCACTTGAGGCAGAAATCAATCTTCATATCCCATGTTGCATTTATTTAAAGGAGTAGAGACACCTCTCTGGGTATGTTGAATATGCTAATTAGCTAACTGCTCATTACCTCTCAGGTCATTACCCTTTCTGAAGCACTCAGTTTGCATGATGAACAAAGGAGGTAAACATTTTATTAGTTTCAATACAATAATGTGCACATTTCTGTACAGCACAGGAATGAGGATTATGGCTGTTGCAAACTAATGCCTTTGTGGTGTGTCTCATTAGTAGTACTAGCCAGTCAATTATGTGTTAAGGTTCCATCATCATCAAAATCACACTTTGAAAGGGTGTATCAGATAAGCAACTATCACAAATACATTCAAGATACACTTACTGTGAATTATGAGTAAACCCTGGTCAACATTCTGGCCATGTCATATTAAACTTATTTGAGGTGCAGTGTACACATCTCAGACATGGAATGAAGATGCCTAACAATAAAATGACTTCTCCAAAAATGTGAATGTGGATTAAAATTAAGCATTGACACTCATTCAAAACAATGGATTTATGTTAATGCCAGGCTTTCAAGATATTCCATAAACAAAAGTAATACAGTTAATACTTCACATAAAATGTTATCAATAAGTCCACCGTTCAGAAAATGTTGTTACTGTTAACTTCTTTTTTGTCCTTGTATCTGTTCTATGTTCAAAGTGTCACAATTGTACTGTGTAACACAAATTAACAAAAGTCTGACAGCATACACATAGTGATGATTAATTGGCCATTGCATAAGTAGAATGACTTGAACATAGATTTGAATTGTTATGGTTTATATATGTAGCACAATGTATTCATGATGTTAATATTCCCTTGTAATGACCATGGTGCACTGCTCAAATCCTGTAAATATGTTCTTCACTTCAATCTGTTGTAATGTGCACTCATTTTAGTAGTGGAAACCCCCAGACATGACAGATCCCTACAATTTATTTTATCCATGTCATCGTCATAAGTTGTGCAATGTTTACCATTGTGCAACAGTACTGGTCATCAATGCCCCTTAGGAAATCATAATTCCCATCCTATATGAAAAAGTCAAAATAAATAATTATGTAGTGTTATGTAAACAAAAATACTGTTGGTGCACTCCACTCAGCATTGGACATTAGTGAAGTCAGAAAAATACCTTTCCTTTAATTCACGTAATGGCTCATTATGTTATTGATGTTGCCAGTCAATTTAACTACAGTGTAATAGGTGCAGTGTTTGAATCCACATAAGGAATATTCTAGATCTAATCTGTTTGGTGGCATCAGAAGTGTGAAACATTTTAATTCATATATCATAATGTACCCTACAGCTAAGCAATTGCCTTCCATTAAAATGACTCCCTTGCATGGCTCACTGTCTACACATAGTGGGCATGTATCATATAACTACAGCATGACTTTGTACAGGTGTTCAGTGCCACTCTTACTCACCCAGCCTAATGGCAGCTCACATAACTGCTTCTAGAAAGCAATGATATAGGGATATCAGAACAGCACTGAAAACATGTAAATATTAACTGATTCAGTTGCATATCTGAATAATGGTCATGTGTAAATATGCATCAGATGTGCTTGAGCTCACAATCCCTCATGTGCTGTCTGTATGGCCCTGGTCTATATATGTAGACTTCCCTAAAATAAAAATGATGTCAGATATACACAAGAACATCATGCACATCTACAATAGTATTATTAACTACTACTGCCATTTATGAGGTCATTCTTTGCATGATGGTTGGCATAGAGCAGCATCACTGGTCAGTGTTTACCATATAAAAATGATAGTTCTTGTCCTATGGCAAAAAATAAAAAAAAATAACTGTAAAAAGTACTAATACTTTACTTTTCATTGCACACCTGAACCTGGCATCAGTGAGAATAAACACAAGAAGTAAGCATAATTAATGCAAAGAGAATGTATACCATGTAAATCCATTTGTGCCTGAAAATATAAATGCAGTGAAAGAGCACCATATAGTGAAACATTTCATGTGTTGTAATACACTGAACAGTCTTCATTTGACTATTACATCAGTTTGCAGATGTAGAATGTTAGCACATGATAGCATCACAGAACCTTGAAGGTAAAATATGAAGGCATGGTTGACATAATGACATATGCACATTATTATAAAATATAATGTATCTGTTCTGATGCACACATAGATGTTGGCTGTGATATGTATGTTTATTTGCAGTCATGTATACATTTGTAGTCCTCATCTTACACATTTTGAATGTCAGTTCCACCATGGACTTGCTAGCTAATACATAAAGCTCAGATGTTCATGTCCTATTTTGCCATGGGTTCAATTCCTATGTGGTATACAATCAATCACAAAACATGTTTTATTTCACAGCAATGCATCCTGTAGCAGTATTGCCAAACATACATAAGTATAGTACAGAGGCACAACAAAGTCACTCATGTAATTACATATTTGTGGGTAAGACTGTTAACCTTATGAATATAGTAAAACTTCCTTAAGCACACAGAACTGGAAAAATGTCACTTGAAATGTAACTGAGATAGCACCAGTAACCAGCATGAGGTGGAGTCGCTGCAGTTCATATGTATATATATATATATATATATATATATATATATATATATATATATGTATATATATATATATACTCACATGGATCTACTTTTAAACCTTGAAGATTGAAAACTTTGAATTTCTTATGGTTGAGACCATACAAAGTTTGGAAACTTTGAACTGTTTAAATTAAGATCACCTTACAGCAAGGAACAGGAAATTTATCATTTTCCTCATTGTAGTGTGATGTTGGATTTGGTATATTTAATTATCAGGGGTGTTTTTCGGTGTTTCAAAGTTTCAAAATTTCAATCTTATGGTCTTGATCATCAGAAATTCAAAGTTTTGAAACTTCGAGCTTTAAAAGTAGACCCATATACATATACACACACACACACACACACACACACACACACACACACACACACACACACACACACACACACACACACACACACACATACACACACACATATATATGTGTATATATATATATATATATATACTGATCACCACCCATAGCCAAGTGTTACTTGCTATGTTTCCCACCTAAAATGGACAGTGAAGAAATAATAAATACAGTTAACTATAGGCCATTTCAGTGCCATTTCTTGCACAAATGCAGCTCTCAACAGTGTCCAATTTTGCACATATGCTGGTACATGTGAGAGGTGATTTGGGCACCAATTAACTGCCCCTTACCTGAGGTATGTGAAGGGAAGACATGGCAGGCGATGATAGTGCTCCTTTTAGAGCAGTGGTGCCATCTTAAACTTATTTGAACTGGCTGTGAGGACGAGTTATGCATACTTGTACACCTCCTTGTAAGTAAAACCAGCCAGAGACTACTGGAGGGGGGCTATACTAGGTCTCAGTGCAAAGATGAAGTTTGGAATAGTTTATCCAAGGCTGTTGTGTGTGCTACCGGCATCTCACTCATAGAAGAACAGTGCTGTCACCATTGCAGTGACCTAAAAAGGCAAAATAATGACCTCCTTAGCCACTTTGGTACTGTGCATATATCCCCATAAACATGCAATGCAGCATTATAACATGGCAACACACAAGTCTTCCCTACTGACTTTTCTTATGTGTAGCCCCTGTAGAGACTGAAGGAAAAGGGGAGGCACATTAGATGAGACTACAGTGCCCCAGAGAGGCATACCGTAAGAATGTATTTAGGTATAACTGAGTGCAACATCAGACTAACAATGATTTATGTGAATGTCAGGCCATAAGCAGTTGTCAGACAACTATTTGAGAATGCATATTCTGCATCTCCATACTGTCCTGAGCTGTATAATTAGTTTATGAAGGTTTGAACTAGTCAATTGTTAGCTAGGTACAGATGGATATGGGTCCACTTCCAAACAGCAGAACATATGTGTAATATGTATTTTACATTTCAAAATCGATCATCTATAGTCATACCTTAGAATCACATGTAGTCAGACCCAATATACGGTTAATTAACTTTTATCTATAAACCATTTGTATAAATAATTACACTTTTTGTACAACCTTTTTAATTATGAGAGTGAGAGATATCATGACATTACTGTAATAGTAATTTGTGGCCTCAGACATTTTATCTGGATATAAATAATCTTAAAAATGTATGTGGAATATATAATGACTATGACATTAACATTAAAGAAATATTTATAATATTTTTTTTGTTATGTCCCTCTCTATATCCTCTTTCTTGCTATAATTTTTATTTGTAATTATTTTTAGCTTTCACTGCATTGCAACATTAATTACTGCATCATCATGACCTTTAGCACAGGCAGCTAGACTGGCCACAGTGTCTTGGGCCACCATCCCTCCATAGGTGGCTACAGCAGCACCACCCCTAGCAGCAGAAGTACCCAGCACATCTGGGTCAAAACTTGGCAGTGCTGCCTGCTCAGCACCAGCATTGCCTTCACCACCTGCACCAGGTAGCTCTGCCTTGAGTACTACTGCATTGGTACTCATTGGGAATAGTGCCAATGGAGGTGGTGATTATGTCACCCAATAGGAGTTGACAGGGCTAGTGGGGAGATCATGTAAAAGGGCCTTCATGCCTACACTGGCTGTATGGAGCAGATTGCAAAATGTTTACACCATCTGGCACTGCCTCAGTTTTCTTCAACAGGAGACAGTCATAACAGTTCTGAGGGTGAGGAATAAATTCCCGATGTGTTAGCAATCATGGTGTTCCTCTCCCTGTTTTGTCCATTACCATCCCTGTTTGTCATGTATTTCATTTAAGTATGCACCGCTACCTACCTACCCACTCATATTGTTCCTAATTACCTTCCCCAATGTTCTTCTTTTTCTATCTCTTTAAAAAAGGGGGCATTTGTCCCACAAAAAGAATTACACCACATTACACGTGTGTATTACATACCTAATTTAGTCAAACTGGTCACACAACATTATTAAGTTGTTGCAGCATGTCATTTATGATGTGATTATTAAAATTTGCCAAATTCGTTGTACATATAAAAGCTTAGCCAGATATGGTCCTAATTCCACTGCTCATTTCTTAATTACTATTGTATTGTCCTACTCTCTGCTTTCTCTCCATTTTCATGTCTGTGTATCAACCCAATTTCATACCTTTAATCTGGTCAGAAATAGATGCGCACATTATACACATGGCCATAAATGGCTTATAAACAGAAATCTATGTCTGTTCTCAGCATTTGCACAACACTTGGCATTGAATATCAAAACTTACTGCTAGTTCTTGTCCTTTGGCAAAAACTCAAAAACATAATTAAGCATGTGCTAAAACTTTGCCATCAGTCATGCAAGTAAGCCTGGCGACATTGCTGTTTGGAGAGCGATTGTGACAGAATGACACTAATGATGACACTAATGTCAGAGGCCACTGTTACTTGTGCATACTTTAATGGCTTATTGCATACCTGTCATGAGTAGTCCATTACACTACACTCTGTGCACTGCTATATGGGACTGCGGGTTGGATTTTCTCACCTATTCCTTCCCAGTGTCACAGCTTGATACACTGAATTTGTACATATTAGTTGTTTGTATGCCTTGTTATTATCCTGCACATTGTATACAATTAACAGTGAGATTTACGTGATGCACACACAAATGCAATACTTTCTTGCAATAATGAATCATGCAGTGATATGCATATTAACAATGCATGGGTTGCACTTCACTATGTAACAGTTGTCACTATTATCCAATGCCAGCCTGTTCAGTCCCTCTAACATCACCTTTATGATTTCCAGTTTGCCCACTTACTTCACCTGAGACTTGTATGATACACAACAGTCCAAGTTGCATTGTGACTTCACCTGTTATACATCCATTTCAGTCATGTGTACTTAGCATCAGTGTTGCATACATATGTCAATCCCTAACATGACAATTAATGTGAAGCATGACATGTATCACTTCCCAGACATGGACATGACTTCTGTCCCCAGTGCAAGATACTTAGTATCAAACAGCTCCACTAACAAAAGTTAGAATGTGGTAACTGATACTTCACGTCCCATGGAAAAAAAACTGATCGGAATTTGCCTTCAGCTGCATTCATACACTGTTTCTCCCACTAATATACTTAGCCCCACTACACAACAGAAAGCAATACTGATATCCCTATGAGGAGACAGTTATTATTATTACAGGTTTGATGGTTTAATTTACTCCTAATGTGATGTTGAAATTATGAGTAGAGTAGGGTGTGCATTTTAATCCACACATTGTCGATGTCTGCTTCACAAAGCACACACTGCTCCTGCTTTCATATGAGTCATGCTCCCTTTAACTGTCTGCATTCTAACCAGTCTTATATGACATTTCCTGTGACACCAGCAGTTAGCATGCACATCTAGAGTATGCTGAGTTTGCTAGACAGGTGTTTCAATCCAGCAGTATATACTTAGTATGAGTGTGTAAGAAACGAACAGGACAGTCAAGTATACTTAGAAACACAAATCCACGGAAAGAGGAGCCAGAACGTGGAGACGTTTCAAAACCTTTTAATCTCGTACAATGGTTGACACAGAATTAAATCAAGTGCTTTCGCTTGGCTCAGTACCAGGCTTTGTCAAGATAAAATATAAAATGAATTGAATCCATTTATATACAGCTGTCAAACAGTCATATGACCTAACACATAATAAAATCTTAAAGCTACAATCACTTTGAAAATATTGCTGCCGTAAAACCAAATCCAGTCTAAAAACCAGATTAAAAAATACTGACTATTCCATTGTGACCAAACTGTACTAAAATGTTAGTTATAATAACCCTTAATAATGTATGTGGAAATTAGAACATATAAATATTTCTAAATAACATATTATACAGACTGTGTTAAAATACTTATTGCAAAAAATCATTCACTTTTCTAACAATTTGCTTTTGTATCAAAACTTTTCATATGTCAAAAATATAAAATAAAAAATATATAAAAAATATATATTCCAATTGGCACATGTTTACAACAATATGTGGAAAAATAACAATGATAACACCCTTGGAAATTACATTTCAACAGGTGTTTATATCAACACATAACTATAATATGCACACTGTGAACACTTCTTGTTCATAATCTAGCCGTCCTTAATTTCAAAACACTACTTATATTGATGTTATCATTCAAACCTGGACTACTGCCAGCGTCTAACTTGAGCTGCCAAAGGAGCTCTTTAAAGCACTTGATTTAATTCTGTGTCAACCATTGTACGAGATTAAAAGGTTTTGAAACGTCTCCACGTTCTGGCTCCTCTTTCTGTGGATTTGTGTTTCTGAGTGTGTAAGAAAATGCAACTGGTAGCAGGCTGTACTGGTTTACTCAACAGATGTGAGGTTTGCAGTTCTACTCAGGGGTAAGACTTACGCAAGTGGAGGGTTTTGATACCCTTGAAATGTGTTTGGCATCACTTCTGTCTTGAGTACTCTGTTAGCATGCCTTGCTAATATCCTACCTGTTTGAATGTATCTTTGTAGAAAGTCATGAGTTTATACCCAGGTAGTTGCATTCTGGTTGCCTGATATCAGGTTGTCTATTTCCCCAAAATTTATTTGGCAGTCACCATTCTCTTGAGTACTTTGTTAGCATGCCTTACTAATTGTAGGAGCGTAAAATCATAGGAGGTTACTAGACTAATGGCCTCAGGGCCCTTACAAGCTTAGCCAAGCTCAACCCATCTTTCCAAGGGTGTCTTGTTCAAGCAGACACTAAAATCAGCACCTATTGCTCCTGTCCAAGAGAGACACAGGTGGAACTCTCAGGGTGAATTTCCGATCACCCATCCAATTCTCCAAATTGCGCTTAAATAGGGCCAACAAGAGTGTGGGTAGGGAAACCTCTGTGAGACAAATCTGTCTCATCAGCAAGTTCTGTTGATGTCACATACCAGGTTAAGGTCCTATGAGTGAGTGACCCCATGTGTCATTTGACTTGCGAATGTGCAGCATTTCCATCAAAGCTGAATCAGAGATTGCTCTATATGCAAGGCACAGGTCACCTCTGAGCAGTCTGTATGACACAGAGTAAACTGACAATGATTTCAGTCTGTCCACATAAGACAGATCTCGAAGACCCTGAATTTAATTCATAAGGAACCTTTGTGGTCTCTCCAATTGCTGCAGGTGCTTGGAAAGGAACATACCAAAGGGAGTGTTGTACACTATTATTGGCCTGATGAGGGAATATTACAGAGGGTTTATAACCACTTTTTTTCTGGAGGCAATGCTCTTACTTATGAGAAAAGCAATATAAAATGCCCTTCTTACTAGTGTAGAGACATGGCGATCGAAGTTAAGGCTGCTGTCAATCTGTGTGCCCAGATCTCTCATCACTGACTGTTTGCCTAAGGTATTGCTATTGATGTGGCAGTTTGTAGGAACATCACCCTTGCTGATGGGTCTGATAATGAATTTTTTGCATTAAGTTTATGACTTTGGCACTAGTCATTAGTCTGTGTAAGATCTTCTTGCAGGATGTTTAGATCACTAGAGGTTTCAGTGATTGCTCCCAGTTTACAATCATCAGCAAACTTTGTCAGCTACAATCCTTTAGTTTTAGCCTGCACTTTGGGGAAGTAGATTCCAAACAGTAGGGGTCCCAGAACTGATCTCTGTGGAATACCACTGGTTACATGTCTGCTGGAGGGGTGGAGTCCCTATTTTGACCATATGAGTTTTATCAGTGAGCCAGTTTGCAACCCACCTGAAAATATATGGGTTGATAACCAGCTGGGTGAGTTTATCAATGACACCTAAGAGGGGGATTGTGTCATAGGCCTTGGCTAAGTCTAGGTAGGCCATATGCACAGATTTGCCCTCATCTAGGGCTTTGGCGACTGTCTCGAAGAAGTCCATTGAGTTTAACAGGCATGATCTCCCCTTGACAAAGCCAAACTGGATGGGGCGAGCATTTGGAGGTTTCCTATATCTTTGTTAATAAGGTCCATTATGATTCATTCCATGGCCTTGCAGATAGGGTCTATATTAGATGCTCAACCACTTAAATGTTCGAATCTTTAAAGGTCGACCTTTAGAGATTGAACAGTTAAGCAATTGAAATTTTATAAAAATTAAAAAACAAAATACACAATGGAAAAAAAAAACTAAATGGTTTTAGCAGGGGGGCAAGCCCACTGCACCCCCACACCCCCTACTTTAATATACCAGCTCCAAGATTGTGCTACAGTGTAGGGAATGGGAAATTTCCCATTTCTGCACTGTAGTTCACTGAAGTGGGATCTCGGAGTTGCTATATTTAAGTAGCAGTGGATGTGGGATGCACAACCCCCCACGTGGGGGGGTGCAGGGGGATTGCCCCCCTGTCTAAACCCTTTCTACATGTTTGTTTGTTTTTTTACATAGTTTTTTAGTATTTCGAATGGTTAAGTGTTCGATCTGTAAAGGTCGACCTTTACAGATTCGAACATTTAAGTGTTCGTTCTAGTAATATAGACCCTACAGATAAGGCTGGTCAGGCTAACAGGTCTATACTTTCCAGGGTCCATGGATGCACCCCATTTGTGCAAAGGGATGACAGTAGCTGCTTTCTATTCTACTGGGACAAAGCCAGTGCTTAGGCTGTGATTGAAAAGCATGCTTAATGGTGATGCTAATTCCTGTTTTAACCCATGTAGAACACAGCCTGGGATGTTGTCTGGTCCTATAGAGGCTGTGTTTTTGGCCTTGAAGAGGGCATTTAAGACCTGCTTCTCAGAGATACTAGGTGGGGGACAGGTGTTTGGGATACTTTGGTGGATATGTGGTGGGAACAGAGGAGTGAAGTTTTCACTGAACCTGTCAGCCAACAGGTTTGCTATATCCACAGTTTCTATATATGCAGTACCATTAACTATGAGTTCAGCACAAATCTGGGCCTTACCTTTCAGGTTACAGATGTAATTAAAAAAAGCCTTGTGGTTATCTTTAGTTGGGGAAGTTAATTTGGATTCATAGTTAGCTTTGTAGGACTTCACTATGAGTATTATTTGGTTTTTAACTTGAGGGAGTGTTTTCAGTTTTGAGATCATTCCTTTCTGCTTTTAGACAGCAATTTCTTTCTCCTGTTGTATAACCTATTAATGGCAGTTGTCCACCAGGCAGGTTTGTTTTTCCATGAAGATCTTGCTTTGGTTCTATCATGTATAGCAGAGTCATAGGTTCATAGGACAATAGTAGGCTACTGGCCCGGAGACACTTATAAGCCTACAACAGAGCTGTACAGGTGCTTGTATAAAGCCTTAGTGTATAACTCAGTGTGACGAAAGGATATACTACCACCACAGCTAGCTGGAATTTTGTAAATAATTGTATGTCATTGATAAATATCAAAATGATTTATAAAAGATGCTTGTGTTACAAATGTATTAGAACTGTATGTCATGTGTATACCAAACTGCTTGCACAGACTCGTGTGTTAAAAAGGTATTTGTAAAGTGCTGTTTGAAATGTAACCACAGTGTGCCCTATTGGAAAAAAAAACAGAAATGTACATGCACTATTGTAACTCTTTAAATGTATATATTTTAACAGTGGAAACTGGGACACAGGAGGTTAACCCCAGTCTAGTAAATTTTAGAAAAACAACTGAAATTAAATTACTTTATGGCTAGACCATAAAATATGGTATCTTTCAGTTTTCAATGCAGCAAGAGGCATGATGTCTGTACTAGGAAACATTCTGTATTGTCTTTAGGGTGAATTAACTACTAGTCTTGAAAGCATGAAGGAATTAAATTGTTTTATGACTTCAAGCATCTGCCAGAGATCTGAGGAGAAGGCCTTGTCTGTATATTTTTACAGGTAGATGCTAAATACTGCCAGCTTCATCAATGGTTGTTTGGCCTGGGAGCTAGCAGTCAGTGATCACAGATGTAATATTTTAGATATTAATTTGAGAAGTCTCTCAGTGAGACAGAGCATTCTGCATTCTGGACCTGACAACTAGAAGATCTATCCATCACATCTACCTTGCTCTACTAGTAGCTTCTTAGGTTATAGTAATTCTCTTAGATATAGTCAGGAATATAGTGAAGCTTAGTTTAGATATTTTTCTTTATTTATTTGAGACTGTCCTGCATTCTTATTTTAAATATTTCCTGTTGTTTTGATCTCTGGTATCACTGTAAATATATGTTTCGTATTGTCTTGTTCTTTTATTATTTTTTTATTAAATATATTTAAACCTTTCATTGTGGTTGATCTGTTTAGAGATAATTAAATGTTGAGAGTACTTGCATATTTTTTGGTGACATTGTGTGGGCCACTCCTAACAGTCTTACTCTTGGTCAAACTACCATTTGTGTTAATATTAATATTACATGGTAATACTAGACAACCTTTGTTAAGGACCTTAAAGTAGCTGATAAGGAGCAACTGGTGGCAGTAATAACTACCTTATAGTCTAGGCAGAAGGGAGCATAGCTAGTAAACCTGTGCCAACCTTTTCCATGTGTGTTTGTGTGTATGACTCAAACCTCAAAGAGTGTGTGTGTTGTGTGTGTGTCAGCTACTTGGGCAAGGACATGAAGCACTGGTTGGACAGAGAGACTGCTGGAGGTCTTGGCTTGGTCACTCATCTGAGGTCTCAACTGTGCCAATGGGGAGTCTTATTGGGGATTTGGAGAAAGGTAGAGGAACCAGCCCCAGACTGACTGTGGTCTACGTGTGCTCTTAAGGGAAATTACACTTGATTCCTAGAGCTGCTTCTGGAAGTACTTTGTGTGTACCTGTCATCCTTCCAGTGGTGGGTCATCACATATTGGCTGGCAGTGGTGGGATCTCCACATCACATATTGGGATCCAGTGGTGTGGATATTGAACTCCTGTAGCCTGTAAACAGTGATCACTAAAGAAGGTGTTTGCACTCTCAAGCAGCCACACAGTGTACATTCAGAGTTTCATATCACAATAGTTTTATTTATTTTTTGTTAGCTTAGTTATTCAGGGAGAGCAGTCAAGGAGTCAGCAGAGGATAATGGCAAGTGAACATGGAGCCAGTTGGCTGAGATGTGCCAAGTCAAAGGACTGGTGCATGCCAACCTGACTAAAGTGGAAATGATTGTAGCCTTAGTCACAGCTGCCTCACAGGCCAGCAACCAGGAAGACAACCAAACTAGACTTGGGGATGTACAACTCTCAGAAAATGGACAGTTTGACTTTGCTTCAGAGGACTTAAAAGTCTGTCTGGAGTTAACAAGACTTGAACTGGAGACCAAACATTTAGAACTAGAATCAGCAAAGTGACTGCGGTTCTTGGAGGTTGAAGCAGAATCAGCAGAGAGACTGTGATGTCTGGAAGCTGAAGAAAATGACAGGCAGAGGCAACATGAAAAGGAGATGCTGACTTCATGTAGTTAATAGGAAAGGGAATAACCAAACCCCAGAACCAATAAAGGTCAGTAAATTTCTTCCACAATTTACAGAGAATGATAACTGATAGTTTTATTCATATGTTTGAATGGGTTCGTAAACAGTATAATGCTGACCAAGTGCTCTGGATATGATTCCTGATCCCCCTACTCTATGGTAAAGCTGTAACTGCTGTTTCTAAATTGTCTGATACTGATTGCTTAAATTATAATACTATCAAAAGTGTTTATTAGAGTGTTTTAAATTGACACCTGAAGCTTAAAGGAAAAAGTTCTGTGAGCATAGATGCAAGGCAATGTATGTGAATATACTGCTGAGTTAAGCACTTATTTTTCTAGACGGGTGAGTGGGTATTAGGTAACCACTTTTGAAGGGCTGGCAGACCTTTTGGTGAGGGAACAAGCCCTTAGCACTTTGCCTGAGGACATGAGAATCTGGTTAGCAGATAGGCAATGCAATAATGCAGACGAGTTGGGGAAAAAAAGGAGACCTACACTTAACAAGCAGGGCATCACTGCACAGGAAAGGGATACCAAGTGCTGCACATGGGTCTAAGGGATCCCATGGTGGTCAGCCTACACCACTCTAGTAGAGTCAGCCAGTAACAGGGGAAGCCACTAGTTCAGGTACATGGTCAGGATCAGGGGTTAAATGTTTTAAATGTAACCAGTGGGGCAATGTAGCATATAGATGTCAACAGAGTAATGGTGGGGAAGAAAAGATAGGGGTTCCGGTAAGTAGGAATGACAGAATGCCATGTGCTAACTCATATGTGAACCTGGTCTTATCTTACTGGGAAGATAAGATGATTTTTAATACCAAGTATAGATGGGACAAACACCTTGATTATTATGTGCGATCCGTGGATGATGTGCTCCTGATATGGAAAGGTAAACATGATGAGTTACATTCTTTCATAACATATCTAGAATCTATCACAGATTTTCTAAGATTTAGTGTAATTTGATCTGAGACGATGACTGACTATTTAGATGTACGTCTGAGCAAGGGACAGCAGGGATGCATACAAACCTTCCTATATAAGAAAAGTTGGTGGAAGAGCAGTCTTCTGGCTTTCAACAGCATGCATCCTAGACATTTATTCAAGAACATAGTTAAGAGGCAAATCCATAGCACCTGTAGGCTTTGCACTGAAGAAGAACAATTTGATAAGGAGGTAAGAAATTTAGGGATGAATTTCAGAAAGAGGGGTTATAAAAGAGAGATTATAGGACATGCCATTGATACCAGGGAACAAGATAGGTTGGAAAGAGCTAAACCCGGTTTTCTGATTTAGGAATACAAAGTATTAGTCATCAGGGTTTTAACAACATTGATGGTGCTAGTGCTGACAAACTGCATCTGGTCTTAAGATACAGCAACGATGTAAGGCGTGTATGCGATATAATAAGACAAAATTGGAAAGCAGTGTTAACTGATGAGAAGCATAAGAATATAGTGGGGGAGGCACCATCTTTTAGTTTTAAGCAGAACAAAAAATTGAAGGATTTACTCTGCCAGGAACATAACATGTCTGATAAAAATATAATTATATCTCAGCGTAAAGACACTTTTGCCTGTAGTCACTGTAAGGCATGTCCCTATATTATGAAAGAAAACGTATTTGTTCATCCCATAACTGGCAAGAGATATTCTTTAAATAAATATGCAGATTGTAAAACAAGGAATGCTATATATTTGGCCCAGTGCAGGGATTGTAGCTCATTTTACATGGGCAAGACTAATTGTAGATTAAAAGAAAGAATTTTAAAACATCTTTTAGCAATACGTTTAGGCAATGTACATTATGCTTTGTATCAGTATATAGTAAGGAATGTAGGGCATACATTTGTTTTTATGGTACTACAAGTTGTGAGATTGAAAACTACGGGTGGTAACATAGTGAACGTTACTGAATTTAATGAAACCAAATGGATTATTTAACTAGAGGCTGATAGAGTCCCTGGTTTAAATGGGGTGGTACTTCTTAAACCAGCCTTAAAATGGTGGAGAGTTCAGTACTGAATTATTATTGGTTGTCCTTTGCTTTTAAATGTGATTTTAACAGTGTGTGAGTTATCTAATGAAGGGTTTCAACCCGAAAGCGCTCAATTTGTGATACTGTGTTACTGTTGTTTTAATAAATAGTTGTATCGGTCTGGTGATCTGAAGGCTTCTTGTTTTGCTTAACTTTGTTTTAATACCTTAAAAGACCCCACCTTAGTGCCGAGAGACATAGATACTTGCAAAACTATTTGGAACTTATTTTTATTGAGGAAAAAAATTACCTCAAATGCATAGAAACTTATCTTATCAATCAAATCCCAAAATGATGTGATCTTCTCGAAATAATGGAAAGAGTTAGATCCATCAATCTCAACCAATCAAATAACCCACTCTATCCAAATAACTTCAAAATTTATCCTCTTTAAAAAACTTAACTATACTCAACTTATGTTGCTAAATACCTTACCCCAAGCTTACTAAACAAATTATATCCTACAACCTCTCCACTATGCCCTTATTGTGATGACCAAAAGGTTGATCTCATACATATCTTTTGAAGCTGCAAATGCTCCTATTAAGTTTGGCGTTCAGTAAGAGTTCAGCTTGAAAACATGAGATATGAGAAAACAACCCTATCTTGGAAATTTACTTTACTGTACATTCCCCTTCTCAGGTTATCAAAACTACAGACACATATTTTAATAATACTCTTTACCCTAATTAAGTTCTGTATTACACAAACTGGAAAGATAGATCACTACTTTCATGGACTGGTTTTAAACAGATAGCTGTTAAATACCTATTAGCTCATAAATACTTAATCTACAGTCAAAAACTGCATTCACACTTTATTGAATTTTAGGATATGTTATTTGACCACATTTTACAGTAATGTACATATTATACTTTTCTTCTATGGACAAATGGCACTGTATATAGCTATATGCTATATATGTTACTACTTTTTCATGTTTTTTGTATAGCTGTTTCTATTGTGATGTTGACATCATTGTGTGTTTTAAGTTCTGAAAAATAAAATAAAATACAATAAAGAGATTTTCAAAAAAATATCCTTTTCAAACAATTACGTTAACCTTTATCCAATCACAAAACTAAAGCCATTAATTAAAAACATTAATTAAAATTCATTGATTAAAATAAAGATGGTGTTGTAATGACTATAAAATATCAAAACATTTTTCAAGACATACAAAATCAGTAATAGCAATCTTGTTGTTATAGTCACTTTAAAATCAATATAAGAAAGTTTGTTTAGAAGAGACTTTAAATGGCACTGGCCCTCAGTTTTAATATTGGAGCTATATAGACCTTGTCATTAAGTTTCAGACCATGTGTTGTACTTAGCTTCAATTGCCATATTGACTCCCTATGCTCCAACTTTGTCTCCCATGAGTCACCCCTTATGTCAGGGGAAATTATTTCCAAGAGTGCAAACATGAAATTTAGAATTTTCACAAAGTAAAGCATGTTTGTATAGGACATTATTTTGGTTACTTTTCAAGATTGTGTATGCATATTCATATATTCTTTTCCTAAATTGCCTTTCTGTTTTCCCTATGTAGAATCTGGAACACAGTTTACATATAGCTATATAAACCACCCCCTTGGTGGCACAGTTACCGGATGTCAAGTGTACCTTGTGCGGAAAACAGGTAAAGGTAATAATAGATTATTTCAGTATAAAAAGGCACTGCTTACACATCCCACATCTACGAGTACCTTTGTTGTTACTGTTTTTAACAGTTAAAGGATGTTCAAGTAGGTATTTACAGTTCTTGGCTGCTTTGTATTCAAAATTAGGTTTCCCACTAAATGTTTTAAAGATTTCATCACTGACTTTCAAAATGTTCCAGTTATTAAAGATTATATCCTTAATTTTATTCGAACAATTACTGAAAGTCAACACAAAAAAAAAATTGTATAATTAACTATATCATGAGTATCCAATACATTAATCAATGGTTGTTCGGCAACCAAAATGGGTTTGCACATGGCATCCCAACCTTTTACCACAGAGGTCTTAATATTATTTAGCAATGACTGTGGGAAGTTCGTATCCAGCAATATGTTGTATGTATTACTGACGTCTACCAGTAAGCATTTGTAATCTGAACACATCCTGGCTGCCCTAAATAGTTGACCCGTGAAAATATTTTTCTTACAAAAATGTGCGTGGTAGCTGTGGACGTCCAAATAGCTGTTTGAAAAAGAGGGTTTCCTATCTATTTTAGTGTCAAAACAGCCTTTTGCCAAATTCTTAGAAATGGTGACATCCAAAAAATCCACCTTATCTGATGAATACATGTGTGTGAATTTCAAAAAGGTTGTGGTATTGTTGATGTGTGTAACAAATTCATCAGGGATGGAGTTTGCATCTTTCCAAAGAATTAAAATGTCATCTCAAAAAAGGACAATACATATGACTATAATTCTAATAATTAGAATTCATAACATGCTTCTTTTCCCGTCTATACATGACCAAGTTTGCATAGATAGGAGCACGGTTGGCCCCCATGCTGACACCTTTGGTCTGTCTGAAGAGCTCACCTTCAAAAATAACAAAATTGTTGGATAAAACCAAGTCCATAACATCAATTAAAAGTTGATTAGACTGTCATTCAGTCTAGTGAGTTCAACAATAGCAGTGTGGAAAAGGTCAAGTCCTTACTTGTGAGGAATACAATTGAATAAGTGGACCATGTCTATAGTCAAAAAGCTCACATAAGTGTCAAAAAAACTTGGTTTAATTTTCCTAAGGAAATCCCAGGATCAATTAAGATGTGTGGAGCATTGTTTAGTAACCCCCTAAGGATTCAGTCCACAAACACAGCCAATGTTTGTGTCTTAGCATTCGGTGCAGATAACAATTAACCTATAAGGAGGGGAAATAATGTCCTTGTGGACTTCAGGAATTCCAAATACCAAAGGAATAGTGAGATGCACATTATATAGGAAATTAAACAGTTCTAGAGAGATTACACCCTATAAAAGGGAATCTTCTAACAATAAATCAATTTTATGATACGGGATGTTGATTTTGTTAATAGATGCATTTGTATATTTATTTGTGTCATAGAGCATACTGGAAATCTGGTTGACATAGTTCAACTTGTTAACTATAACTATACCCTGAGTCTATATTAGTTCGTCGAAGACATCTCCATTGAACACCTCTCCATTGACATGGAAACCATTGAAATTCACTTCTGCAAATCACAGAATTTTTCCCAGGGTGAGGAAGTAGTTGGTCATCTCCACAACCTTCCCCTATTCCCCACTGTAGTGTGATATTGGAGTTGGTATATATAGTTAGGAGGTGTATGTGGGGTGAAGCCCCGCACTTGGGTGGGTTTGATTTAGTGCATTGTGTGTTCTGTTGTGCTATGGGACAAATGTTTCATTGCAATGGGAAAAATTCCATGAATCACAAAAGTAAATTTCCATGGATTTGTGTCAACAGAGAGGTGTTTGATTGAAATGTCTTTCGACGAACTGATAAGACCTCTATACTCCCACCCTTATCTGGCTTCTTGATCCTTATATCAGGATTGTCTCAAAGTTTGTGTAACAGAGATTGTTCATCTTTGGTGGGGTTGAGTGGATGATGAGTTGAGTTGTATGTACTCTTCTTTTTAGATCAATGATCAAGTGTATCTTCCACCTCCATTTCAGGAGCATTGTACATCAATCTGTAATATGAAAACTGAATATGCCTAGTAGTGAATGAGCTAAAAGCAAACTGGATGTATGTATGAATAATGATATATGGTTGCTGTGTCATCAGAGGGAAAATGAACAAGTTTTTTAAAGATGACTAAAATGGCACTGAAATAACAATATGCATGCGTTTTAGCTGTGACTGATTCTGATACTATATGAGGAAAAAGACACTATATATTGCAGTTTTTTTTTACTTCATTGGCGGTAGTGAGAATGGAGATAGTAAAGACAGGTTCACTTGTACAAATGATGAGTAGTTACATCAGAATGCATGGATTATATCCAGGGGTGGAGGGATAAATGGGCAGCTATCATAGTGGTGGCAGGATTGGATGACTGCCTTTGTTCACTCCTGGCCAGGCAGAGTTTTGGACATCTGGGGGATGTTGATATGCAAAAGGATATGGACCAAAAGTGTGCTGTAGGTAGGGAGAGAGAGAGGACTTAGTTAACGGATGACCAGTGGATGATGGAGGAAACAAGGATCTATGTTAGGATTTTGAACATATTGAAATTCCCACCCACCCATTCAGACCCCTTTTATGGAGAAGACTTCTACATACTTTCAACTGGTTTGAGAAGCAAGAAGAGAGGAAATAAATGAACAGATATTATAAAAAGGTATAACAGCATTTCTGTGGGACAGCTTTGAAACTGCATCATCTGATGGCAGTACAAAATGAAGGCAATAGAAGGAATATGGATCTGATAAGGGTGCTATTTAAATAACAAACAATGTGAAGATGATGGTCTAATACATTGGTGGTAAACAGCATAGTGAAAGCGACATGGTGTGAAATGCAGAAAAGGACTTAACTGATATAACTATTTAAAATGTTTTATATTTCTGAGTACACATCCTTTATATGTGTTTTTCAAATGTATAATGCTAATTGATTTTTCCTGTGCTTTGCCTTAATATTTGTGTTGGCCTTACAGCTATTATAGCAGTCTGGATTGTGGCAAAAATAGGTCTTTACAATGTCTAGCACCTCGGCTGAATTCGCCTTTATCAGAGTATACAATCATGTTCTTACATTCCCCCATTTTATACTAAATTTGCTACCCAACTACATAATTAAACAATTAAAAAAATAATCAATCAGTCATTAAAACATTCATTGCTGCTTCACAGCACACTTTTCCACATAACATTCCTGATTTAAACCCAAAGGGCTCATTGTTTTAAACTTTAAAATCATTGTAGTTTCTTTTTTTCTTAATAAACATTTAACTTGCTGTTCATTCATATATAAATTAATCTCTACCCTATCTAGCACTGTGGCTTGCAACCCCAATGGGTTACCATTATGACACTTGTTAAGATGCACTGCTATAGGGCTTGTCTGTTTTTTTTTTTTTTTTTATATCTCTAATGTGCTCTTTTAACCTGCAAGAAAATTGTCTTTTAGTTTCTCCTACATAAAATTTATCACATGGGCATTTTAAAACATATATAACCCTTTCTGTACTGCAGTTAAATGTTCCACTGCTTTGAAATACTATTCCATTTATACTTCCAAATTCCTTAACTACATATTTACACACACTGCACCTTCCACATATCAAAGTTCCCTGCTTATCTATTTGTTTATTAATTGTTATTATTGGAATTTTAAACTTGTGTACTAAGAAATCTTTTAAGCTTCTCCCCCTTCTGAAGGAGAAGCACACTTGTTTGCACTGTAAAAAATCTACCTCCCTTTTAACCACATTCCAAAAGTATTTAACTTGTTCCAAAAATGGTAGAAATGTTTGCAGACGGCAGTCATCAAAAGCAGGCATTCAGGTTGAATTAAGAGATGACAGCTACTGTTTAACTTGGTCAGTCTATTATATTACAGAGCATAAAGAAGGAATAATGTTCACTGGCAGTGCAGTGAAAGGCAAATTATCATGTGTTATTACTGTAAAAACTAAAACCAAAAAGTAACCCTTGGGTTCGAGACCAAAAAAGAGAAAAAATCCTCATATAGAACAACCTTTAGTGCACTGATCCAGTAGGGGTAGAGGATCTCATGATCTGGTAAAAGCTGTTACAGCTGTGTAATAACATACTTTCAAAATAAAAACACTGTATTAAAGCAGACCCACTTTAGGACAGAAGGTACACATTCTGAAAAAAAAGAAACTATTTGCATTAATTCCTATGAATGAAATTATGTTAGACTTTAGCATTTCACAATGCTCTCAGCAGTTCAAATAAAACAGATTATTTTGCCTAATTAAGTGACTGCCCCCTAAAGTGATAGTGATGGTGGTCTGTTTTCTGTCATTAGTCATTCTTCATAATTTTAAAGATACAGTACATAACTGATGAACTTTTTTCTGGTATAAAGCATGGATGTAGGGCAGTTTTATTTACTTTTTGTGTGGTTGCCTTTTGTCACAACAAAATTCAGAGACATGATACAAACCTGAATTTATTTCAGCTCCAGACAATGTATTTTCTATAAAATATATTGCAATCCATGTATGAGTAACTAATTAGAAGTATTAAAAAGCTTGTTGTGTACCAGGCTGAAGACACACAAAAAAGCAGTTTTGATCTACATGGTTTGGTTATTATTCATTTAATTTCAAATAGTTTATATAAGTTTATGTCAGTCACTGCACTTTATGTTTAATGAAACACTCACTGCATCACCTAATTTTTGTATGTTATTTCTTTATTTATTTTTGATTGCTACAAGATTAACTCTAGCTCTAAGTTTCTATGTTTCTGATCATTTGCTCATGGAGTACTCTGTCATGTGCATGATTGGTGTATATCTGCTTGAAGCCTTCCCCTTTAAGTCCAAGTAGACCTGTTTATGTCATTTCTGCTTCCATAAGTGGTTATCAGTTTTTGTGAAAGCATTACTGTATAGCAGGAAGTCACTAAGAGGCTGTGTTTTCTCATCAAGTTTGTAGATAAGGAAAGAAAGCTGCTGCTGTTTGGGAAAAATTGTTCATGACGTCTTTCACACAGTGGGCAGACAGCCTTCCCTGATACTAGAAAAACATTTATGAATGAAAACAACTGATCTTATTAACTTCACACTAGCGGACATGAATCAGGGCATATTTTTTTTTGAGAAATGAACTGCATGAAAATTCCTAACAAGTTAGCTCTAAGAGGATGTCACTGGAAAGCTTAAGGAGCAGCTAAAATAAGCATTGTTGCGTATAATGAATTTATGTAGCATTATTTAAATAGCATTTGGCAGACAAATATGCTAAGTAATCAAGTAGTTTAAATTATCATCTAAAATTACAGCTAAGAAACTGTTATGCAGAAGATGGAAATTATCTATATATATATATATATATATATATATATATATATATATATATATATATATATATATATATATATATGCATATATTTTATATATATATATGCATATATTTTATATATATATATATATATATATATATATATATATATATATATATATTCATGTCAATAAATGAAATAGTGTGGGGTATGCCACAGATCTGAACAGAGCAGTGCAGATTAAACATACCACCAAGACATGAGCTTGAAAAGTGTAATTGCTGAATCAGTAATCTATTTCACTTTAGTTTCACCAGCAGTGACATATGAGGTCCGTAAAAGTCCATCTTTAGATATGCAGCAAGATAACTTGCAATAAGATTCGGGTATGATTTCTTATATCCCAATTCACCACTCTAGATGTCAAAAAACATCACTGATAGAAGAAGTAGTTATTACTCTGATCTGCAAGTCTACTGCATTTTCCATGCAGATCATTGTTTCACTTATATATTCATAGTTAAAAAAATGAGACTGTCGCCTTTCAGGGAAATAGTGCTTACCCTTTTTTTGGTGATTTTGGAGCATTGTTTTTAGTAAAATGCCTTCAATGGCACTGCTACAACGAACCATTTATTTATTTTTTATTTTATTTATTTATTTATTTATTTTCTTCTTTTTCTTGTTCTTTCGGCTGCTCCTGTTAGGGGTCGCCACAGCAGATCAGCTGTTTCCATTTCTTTTTGTCCTCTAGATCTTGCTCTGTCACGCCAACCACCTGCATGTTCTCTCTCACCACATTATTTATTTTATATTTGTTTATTTATTTTACATTTGTTTACCAGGATGGTCCAACTGGATATATGTCCATTTTCAGCGGAGACCCGAGGAGAAAATCTCCAAGTTAGCAGCTTACATTAGTAACATTTACAAATACAGTCTTCAGTAAGGTTACAAACATTTATAGAACATGGTTGGCACAATTAGTATAAGCAACTAAGAGTTTCACACAGGGTTTCACACAGATAAGGACTTTATCCCTTAATGAGTTCTAGATATGCCACAAAGCAAAGTCATATACATTTTAGAGTCAAATGACAGATTTAACTAGGCAAGCTATCCAACCAGGATTTATAAACTGTGGGTAGATCATCTGTATGACTCTTGATCAAATAAGATGGTATCACTCAGTTTCATTTCTCCAAATCATTTGGGTTTATAATACCATGATGGGAATGAACCCCATTCTTAAGAAAGGGTATGACTACTGTTCATGAAATTAGTATTGTTGCAGTCTTTGATGTTAGCCAGAAGTGGTCTTTGCAGCACCCATAATGTGCCCGAAACTGATTCCTTCTGCAATTCATACAGAGTTAGATGTATTGGTAGTATATCTAAATATGACTTTAAATTATTTTTTTATGAGTGTAATGACCGACCATTGGTCCAGTAATCAAGGAGCCTCAATCCTCACCACTGCCAACAGTGGGGGATGTACATTAAGATGATAACAGGTATGCACACAGTATTTCCAAGTGCAGCTCTCTGCATCAAGTGTAATTTCCCTTATGAGCACACAGAGACCGCAGTCAGTCTTGGGCTGGTTTCTCCCTCTTTCTTCAGATTCAAAATAAGATTCCCCACTGGCACACCTATGGAGTTGAGATATTAGCTGAGTGGACAAGCCAAGACTTCCAGCACCTTCTCTGTCCAACCAGTGCTTTGTGTCCCTGCCATGTAGCTGACACACACACACACACACACACACACACACACACACACACACACACACACACACACACACACACACACACACACACTTTATTAGCTATGCTCCCTTTTGCTCAAATTATAAGGTATTTATCACTGCTACCAACCAACTCCTTATCAGCTACTTTAAGGCCCTTAAGAAAGGTATCCAATCTGACCGTGTAATATTAATACTAATACAAATAGTAGTTTGCCCAAGAGAAAGGCTATTAGGAGTGGCCCACACAGTGTCACCAAATAAATATCCAAGTACTCTCAAAACTTAAATATCTCCAGACAGATCAGCCACAATGAAAGGTTTAAATATATTTAATAATAAACAATAAAAGAGCAAGAAAATACTCAGTATATAATCACAGTGACATCAGAGTTCAAAATCACAGGAAATATTTAAAACAACATTGCAGGACAGTCTCAAATGAATAAAGAAAGGTATCTAAACTAAGCTTTGCTATATTCCTGACTATATCTAAGAAAATTATACTATTCCCTAGTAGCTTACTTCATCAGAGCAAGGCAGATGTGTGGTGAATAATTCCTGTTGTCAGGTCCAATAGATAATACAGAATGCTATGTCTTTCTAACAGACATCTCAAATTAATATCTCAAATAGTACTGCTGGGATAGCTTACAGAGTGACATCATTTCTTGTCATTTGACTCCATCCCAGGTGAAACCCCTGCTGATGGAATCTGGCAGTATTTAGCATCTACCTATGAAATTACATAGACCTCAGGTTTTTGGCAGATGCTGAAAGTCATAAAACAATTGCCTTTCTTCATATTTCAAAACTAGTAATTATTTCACCTTTAAAGATAATACAGAAAACTCTCTAGTATAGACATTCTGTATCTAGCTGCCATAAAGTGATTTAATTTCAGCTACTTCTTCCTGAAGTTGACCTCCTGTATTCCAGTTTCCACTGTTAACACTGTTAAAATATATACATTTAAATAGCTACAGTAGTGCATGTACATTTCTTTTCTATTCCAGTAGGGTACACAGTGGATACAATTCAAGCACTTTGCAAAAACCTTTTTCAACACACGTCTGTACAAACAAGTTTGAAATACACATAACATACAGTCTCAATACAGTTGTAACACACTCATCTTAAATAAATCATGTTGATATTCACAAATGATATAGAATTATTTACAAATTCCAGATAGCTCTGCTGGCAGTATATTCCTTTTTCACAATGACACACATTACTGCTAATACTGTTGGAACTGTCTGTGTAGCTTTCTTCCAAATTGCTCTCATTTCTACCTGCAAGCCCTGGTATTTTATAACTTTGTGACTCTCTGTATATAAGAAATTGTAATCACTGGGTGTAAAAATTTCACTGATTAATGCTACTTTTGTATTATTTTCATGGACTACTATATCTGGTTTTCTTGTATATATTTTCTGAACTGTTAGTAACGGGTGATCCCATGTGATATAAATTTCATCATTCTCTGTAATGCTTTGTGGCTTATGCTTCCAATGCTTATCAGCTACTTCAATGCTGTAAGGTTTGCACAGTCCCCAATGCAATAGTCTTGCCACATTATTATGCCTTTCAGTATATAGGCCCTCTGCCATTAATTTGCCCCACCCCAGCAATAAGATGTGGGACTATTTCCAGTTCTGTTTTACAGAACCCACATTTGTCTGTTTCTCCCACATGTTCAATTGACTTTGTAAGATAACAAGTACATAGTCCACTATCCCGGGTTGCTAATATTAACCTTTCATCTTTTGGTTTAAATTCCCCTCTCCTTAAGTATTCCTGTCTCAAATCCTGAGCAATGTAAGGTACCAGGAGTTGTCTATACTTGGCATTATATTTATGGCTTTTCCACATTTCTTTCCTTCTCTTTCTTTTATTTTATGCTACATTCAGTTGCTGTTTGACTTTTGTTTGTTTCTGGTTTGATTTCCATTTCCACTTGACACCTGAATGCTTCTGCTAAACTAAGCAGAAAGGTCATCTTAGACTTCTTTTCATATTTTAAAACTTTCACTATGTTAAGATCTGACAAGATCAGCAGATTTGTTTGTAATCCCATGATCACAGATCTATACATATTGTCAATTTCAAAGAGGCCCATACCTCCTTCAAAGTGAGGGATAAATAATCTTGCTATACACTGATTTTTATATATCATTTGATAAGCATAAAGCATTGTTTTTGCTTTTCTGTTCAGCTGATCCAATACCTTTTGTGGCCAGTCAGTCACATTAAAACTATAAGTTAAAACAGGTAGTCCAAATTGGTTTATATCTTAGATTTTATTCCTAGATGTCAGGGCTGTTTTCAGTATTAGTTTTAATCTTCTGATGTATTCTTTACTGACTGTTATTCACATTTGCTCAAGTTTCATTGCCTATCCTTCATCAATTCACAAATATTTATACACTCCTTCTTGCTCAAGTTCTTTTCTATCATATACGTGTCCTAGATTGATATTTTCCTGGTACTACAACTTTCCTGCTTTAAATGTTGCTTTCAGACATTTATAAAGGCCAAATATCATTCTTATATCATCTGAGAAAGTTTTAACCACTTGCAGTTGTGCTGTGAGCTCCTCATCTGATGAACATTACAGTTTTAAGCCATCCACAAAAAGTAGATGATAAATATTTAAGCAAGTTTGTTTTCTGGGAGCCAAATTATAACCAAGACCTAATCTGTTAAGTAAACAGCACAATGGGTTAAGAGCAAGACAAAACAACAATGGTGACAAAGAATCACCTTGGAATATCTCCATTTGAATTTTTATCCCTGGGATAATAATTTGCCCTTTTTCGTGACATAATTTCAAAGTGATTTGCCACTGTTTCATAGTCCCCGAAATGTTAATTGATCAATGTAGGATGCATCTTATACATTGTAAGCACTCCTTTATCCATGAATATAGGATTCTGTCTAATGTTTTTATAATCTATCCATGCCATACTTAAATTCATCTTCTTTATACAATTCTCCATTATGAGTTTATTTAGCAATAAATGATCCTTTGTTCCATATGACTTTCTTTTGTTACCCTTTTGTTCTACTGCCATGATTGAGTTTTCTTCTAAATGACTATAAAATCTGTCAGAATAAACTTCATTATATAATTTGTACATCGTCGGAAGGCAAGTTATTGGTCTATAGATTTTAGGATTGCTTACAGGTTCAGTCATAAAGATGAGTATTGGTTTCCCTATTGTTAACCAGGTTGGTGTCATTTATGGTATACACATATAAGTAGTTCTTACTTAAGACGAAATCTTCATGTAGATATGTTAATACTTTTAGCCAAAAGTTAAGTACTCTATCTGGGCCTGGGGTTTTCCATTTAGGAGCTTTTCTTAATTTTGTTTCAGTTTCGCTGGCTGTTACTTCATCCCATTTCATATCCTGTACAATTGAACTTCTGTTTCTTTTACTTCTTCTATCCACTCAGGATCTTTGTTCCATTACACAGGGTCATCATAAATATTTCTCCAAAATGTGTCTATTTCTTCTTCTTTTTTGGCGGTGTTTCTATTCCTCTTACTTTGTTTCCAACTCTCTATAAAGCTTTTTTGGCTCATCAATGAATTGCTTACTTTGTACTATTCCTTTACATTTATCTGCATCTCTTCTATTTTATTTCGGCCTGTGCTGATATTTTTAGTTTATTATTTGCAATAGTGCATGATAGATACTGACTGGTGCTTTTATAACATCTATCTTTCTGAGTATTTTTGTTTATATGTTCCCTCTTCTATACTCTTCTAACAGTGACACATCTTGTCTTATAGTTTTCTCTATTCTGTGCTTCCATGATGGCATTTTATTTCTTCCCTTTCTTTCCCTCCATGTTCTGCATTTTTGGTAAGACTTTATCTATTATTAATTTAGCTGCACAGTAATCTCTTCTATTTATTTCTGTTATATCACATGCATTTCTGTCGATAGTCTTAATTACTGTATTCATCTGGTTTATCAGACTTCTGGCATTTGGAGTCTTATTTACTTTCTGTAATCTATTTCTTTTATTGATCTTAACATGTCTATTTAACATATCTATCCATGAAATCAAACAACTCTTCCCTTAGATCATTTTCTTCTAAATTGAGGGAAACGTTACAGAACATCTTCCTGTGACACATTCTCTTCAACTGCATCTTGCATCATCCATTGCTCTTTCATATGGGAACTTCTTGGCCCATTACACATTATCTGTGTCAGAGTTGTCACTATTAACTGCTCCTTCCCTTGCTTTGCACCTTCAACTGAACTTTTGTACTGGTTTCCTACTGAAGGCTCCAGAGTATCTTCATGTGGCAAGTGATCAGCTGCTCACCATTCCACCTGTTTCTGCTTAATTTGGGGACTCGTTCTATCATGCTGTCACATTGCTCTTGTTTTTTCTACACTAACCCCCGGATTTACAAACCCTCCGTGTAAGACTAAATAAGTCTTACTCGGAGGCTGCAGGTGAATGGTATGACATCAGCGTGCCATGAATATTCATGAGGGCATGCTGACTCAACTGCAAGTCTAACACGGACCGTGCAGGAAAGCAGGGGGCATGTCCGACTGCCGAGCAGTCTAAATGTCCACTCCCCTGCAAATGTCCGAAATGCAAAATGTAAACACACAAGAGCGAGTCCGCTCAAATGTCCATATACCAAACACCACACTACCTGACATTGTAAATCCCCAGCACAGTTATAAAAAGTAAAACATAAATTTTATTTTTTTTAATTCCCGAAATAGCTGCCCGTATTTGCACATGTGTGCACGGGTGTGCCCATTGCTTAGCTGCAGTTAGCAATCCTGACATGGAAGAGCATAAGAAGGAATGTTTATGCAAATTACACCAAATAGCAATAGCGTAATGGTAGAGCGTTCGCACAAAGAGGAGGCATTCACAGTTTGAGTCCCACCACTCCCCTTCCTATTTATGTTTTAAATTGGTATATGAAATAATACCCGACATATATGATTAAAATTTTACTAAAAAGCAGTGAAATGGCCTATGTATCAGTGAACAAAATATATATTTATAAAGGATCCTGATATATAATTGCCTGCAGTTAAGCAGCACTTTATCCAGCGCAATATAGGTGCCCGTAGTTCAGCAGCGCTTTACCCAGCGCAATGTAGTTGCCCATAGCTAAATAGTGCTTTACCCAGTGCAATGTAGTTGCCCATAGCTAAATAGTGCTTTACCTAGCGCAATCAGTTTGCATGGAGGTGCGCACAGCGCCAACCAGCGCACCGTAGGGCAACGTTGAGCAAAGTTGCTTAAACACAGCCACACCCCCTAGCCTGTCTGGACAGTAGTAAAATAAAATGAATGACAAGGTTTGAACCCAGGACTCTGTGAACCATAATCAAAATACTGAACCACTAAGCTATGACAGCTTAGGATAAACAGCCACTATTAACATACATATACTTATAAATGGGAGAATAACCATTACTAAGCAGATCTGCAGTCAGCTGAGATTTTTCAAAAATGGCCAATCACAAAAAAGTGTGGGAAATGCGGCATATTTAAGCCCCATAGGCGGGAATTCTCGCCATAACTGATTGTAGCTCACATCTGCAGTTAGAATGGCTGGTGCTGGAGAGGGTACATGCTTCCGAGTGCAACGTTGGGGCATCGAGGAGTCGAAATACATGGTTTGGATCCTTGTCCACCGTCATGAGTCAAGACTCCTGCAGGGCCAGTTCCAAGGGATGGAGTACAAGGCAGAGGCTTGGAACCGGTTAGCTCATGACCTCACCAGTGTCACAGGCGTTCCTCGGACTGGTGAGCAGGTCCGTCACCACCATGCAGACCTGAAGAGATGGAAGCAGGACCTACTGAACCAATGGATACAGGAAGCCCGTGGGATGCAAGATGCCCCACAACTGAGTAGGTAGCCATGGAATGCAGTATGTAAGAAATGATAATTGATTCTGTATAATGGATAGGTATGTCTCAATATCCCTTCATTTACTTCACAGCTGCAGGTGACTGTGCTGTAAATCAGCAAGCCTATGCAGATAGGCTGCTAAGGCTGCACCACCAGGCAGGTTAGTGATTATTCTGTATGTATTGTTATATAAAATAGGGGAGAGAACCTGAAAGAAAGTGTTGTAGTCCAATAATACAGCCATAAAATGCCATGAATAAGTCCTCTGCTTGTACTGTTGTATGAAATAGGTCAGAGAGCCAGAAAAAGAGCATAGTAACCCATTAAGAAAGGTAAAATATGTCTGGAATAATATCTCTGCAGGTACTGTCATATAAAATAAGTGACCGAGCCTGAAAAAGAGTGTTCTAACCTATTAATAAAGGTATAATATGTCTTGAATATGTCTTCCATATGCACTGTAATATCAAATAAAGGAGTGAGCCTGTGGAAAAAGTGTGTAATGTAATTAATAAAGATATAAAACCTAGAGTGTGTCTGTGTCACTTACTTTGAAATGTTGCTGTACCATTGCATTATACAAATAGTACTGTTTTAATAAGTGCTGGCAACACACAGCTGGCCAGTCCCATCTAAAGTGGATGATGGAAGTGCTAGTAGCTGTGAAGCATATATACAGTCCTCAACAGTCAGTTACTGGCTAGCATGCATAAGTAAATCTGGCACATGAGTAGCTTGTTAATTTGTTCCCCAGAAATGTGAGTGTGCTACAAGAAATGCAGGGTTCTGTACAAATTGAACTGAAAATGTCATGTGAACACATCCAGATATGTAGATAAAGAAATATAAATAAAATCAAGAAATATGTAGCAGTAATATCTGCATCTTGGACAGTTAGTATGTCAGATATAGGTCAGGTATATAATGAACTAGTCAAACCCATTACACAGCCTAATGCATGTTGGCAAGTGTAATAATACATGTAGGGGATATACACCTGCAGTCACTAGGAATGTAGTGTAGACTAAAAGTACTTATAAGATGTTAACTGAGGTTTCTTTCTACACCCTACTGTATGTGCATAAACCATGCAATTCCACACCTCAATGGGTATGTGTAATCTCAAACATTTGTTGGGACATATGTCCTATTGTTCTATAAATATCTGCATTCACTTTGATGCATGTGCCCTGTTCAAACACCACAATCATGGTGGCCTGTTGCTACCAATCATCTCTGCATGCTGTTGGAATGTCCACTGCTGTTCAATATATGCATGTGTTATGCTTGTTGTTCAACTGTTGGAACCTTGGTTTGTTGGGTTAATGAGAATATTACTGCATGCTGTTACAACTAATTTGGAATGCTGTTGTTTATGTTGTAATTAAACACACCTAATCACAGAACATATGGGAAGGCCGGTCCCAGCGGACCCACCTGTCCCTCCTCAGCTGGCGAGTGCATCTGGCACCAGCAGGTCCGGTGCCCAGCCCAGGCTCCCCTCCTCCATTGGTCCTGTGCCACCTTCAGGTGGAAGCACTGCAGGGGATGGGGCTTGTCCCCCCCATGCTAGTGTGGGTGGAGAAGGGCCACCTGTCACCCTTCGAAGGGTCTTCGTTGTGGTGCGTAGGGAGATCCAGCGTTCAGTCGCTGATCCCCTATGCCAGCTCAAGGCGAGAGTGGCGTGTCTCACGGGTGAGCCTGCCCATCCTATGCAGCCCCCAGTACAGCCACCCTTGGGGCTGTGAAAGTGCAATGGTGACTGCCCATGGGTGGGGATCTCAGTTCCACTGTTACCATCTGTGGGCTAATGGGCTTGCGATTTCCAAACATCTGTCCCCGTCAGTTGTGTTCACCCACCCCATGTGTCATACACCGCCCCTGTATGCGTCTTGTTTGTCTTGTCTGTTTACCTCCCCAAACTACCTCCCCAAACGTACCTACTTCCTCTACCTCACTTTCCACTCTCACCTGAAAAAAAAAAGGGCAATCTGTACCCACAAAAAAATTACGCACCATACATAGCTGCCCATTTCGCACACATGTCCGCTGGACATGTAAACTGATAATTATAATTGGCAGTACAACATACTTTGTTGTCCTCACCCCTCTCCCAGGGGTGGAAGGTTTCAAATGTCACTCCAAATGTATTGCATATGCACAGCTGTTGCTGGTAAAGAAATGGGCAGCTATGGACCTTCCCTACACCCGTCCTGCTCATTCTGAGCTTGTTTTCCTACTGTCTTTCCCTCTTTGTGCCCCCTTTTTCACCACTTTCCTATCTCCCCATTTTCTTTTCTTTCAAAGAAATTAGCATGGGGGTTAGTGGGAGTAAGCACTTTTAAGCAGTAGTAAGTGGGTATAAGTGAGTGTGCACATGTGTGCGTTTAGCTAAGCATTGCTAAGCATCACGCAAACCCATGCAAACCCACTTACAACTGCTTAAAAGTGCCTTAGTCACTCTATGTCAGGGCCCTTGTTCTGCTTAGCAGCAAAATAAAACACCTCTGTCAGTTTCAAACCCCAGACCTTGGACACACTAGACTGCATGAAGTACCACTAAGCCACAGTAGATATACAATACCTTGGTGCTGAAATAAATATATCATGCATTACAAAGAGGGAATGTAAAGGGAAAATAGGAATGGCATAACACAAATCCTGTTCTGTGGGTCTTTACCAGCAGTTGTTGTTGAACTGCATGACATGACTGTGAAAAGAGAACCAGCCATTCTAGCAGGGAATAATGTTACAGTAGCACCTTACAAACCCCACACAGTATCAGACCAGGATAAACACTGGCATAGTTGAATAGGGCAGAGGCCAGACTTCACAACTGTGACTGCTTTACAGGGATGTCCCTGATTCGTAAACAAATGTTAGCTGTGCCCCTCTCAATCACTCTGAAAAGTACTAACATTAGGCAGAAAAGTGGGGAATCACACTTAATGATTATTGTCAATAAGTGAGAGTAGACACTGCTTGCATGTCAGAAAAGGTGTAGTAATACATATGCTCTGATTCCCAAGAAAGTCTCAACTGAAATATGTTTGTAATATATTACAGGTGTATCTCACTTATATGTTCCTTTCCCTGAGGCTGTTCAAATATATACCTGAGAGTATCTTAGGCCTAGCAAACACACAGGCATATCAGCATTTCCACTGTTACACACTCTGCAAATAGCTTTGGAAGGAGTTCCACAAGCATGCCCTTATGTAGGAGTACAACACAGAAATATCACAGGATGTAGCCATGTACTGCTAGCAACCAACTGTGACAATGCCATTGTTCCAGTGCTGAAAAGACTGGTGTGGTGCCCAGACAAAGAATAATAGGCTAACCTCTGGCTACCATCTGGATATGTCCACAGGTGGGAGCTATGCTGACAGACTACTTGCCTTGATAGACTAACAGGTACACAGCAACCCTGTATGTTCGGCAAGATAAACGTCACACGATAATAAATAATGCTCTTTGCAGTTCTGCACCCCTACCCAAAAGTACGACATACCTGTGTATTCAGCCAAAACCAAGGGTGTAGGTAGGCATACTCAGTACTGAAATATGTCCAGTTGTCTTGAGCAGCCTGTGCTAATGTCAACACAAAGAAACCACAAACTGTTCAGAAGTGAGTAACTTAATAATTACAGTATAGCAGTTCACAAACAGTGCATGGGCCAGAGGAATACATTGCAATAACTACAGTTGTATGGCAGTTAATTGTCTAATTCAAAAAGAAAGTACATACTCCCATGTATCCTGTATTAGTATTTGGAGGGGTGAGTAAAAGTCTACACTGAGAAGTGTGCACTGGAAGCAGCAACATTCAGGTTTGAGTACAACATGCATATCACTGGCTACAACCCTAGCTACAGATATGAGACATATACCAACCTTCTGACTGACACAATGGTGTCCAGAGCAAACAAGCATGGGCCCCACCTTGGAAAGCTGAAAGGGCTATGCCTACCTAACCTAGCATTTTATAGCAGTGGGCTGCAATCACAGTGAGTTCTGCAATTACCACACAGCAGGCTGCATGCAATTACATAATGGTGGGCACCAATTGGTGCAGAGGCTGCCACATGCACATGTGCAGATACCTAGAAAGGCAGGCTGTACCTGCTGTCCACACATGCAATAATATCATTGCAGAAACAGAGAGATAGAGAATGAGAGCGAGAGAGAGACAGAGACACAGACAGAGACACAGAAAAAAGAGACAGAAACAGAAACAGACAGAGAAAACCCAAACAAAAAAACAAAAAAAAAAAATGTAACAACAGACCGAGCAGATAAATACAAAGGTAAGGTATGTAACTCATATGTATTTGCCAGCATGTAGTAGATGTTGTTGAAGAGTACTCTACACACTGTGAATCATCCATATGTTGCAGCAGTACGTATCTATATGTATCTGCACATGTGCATACGGCAAGGGACATACTGCAACTGTTATTGAAGGGTGGACATATATATGTTGTTGAAGGTTGTTATGTGCATATATCTATGTAGGTTGTAGTGTGTGGCATGCAGTGCTGGTATATGTCATGTGGTGGTTAAACACTGTGGGACTGATTTGTCAGATCTGCTGTGTTACAGCCAGTGAGGCCTGCTAAAGCTACAGGGCTGAGGACACCAAAATGCATTCTGCACAACACTGTGCAATATTATTACATAGCTTTATATCTCACAACTGTCGCATAATTAATATCCCCACCATGAAAGGTGGACTGTACATGTGCCTATATGTACAGCAATGGATGTTTAGATGTATGTGTATATATATGTATGTATATATATATATATATATATATATATATATATATATATAGAGAGAGAGAGAGAGACACGGGGTCATATGTACCGCAACAGGTGCGTGGTGACCAAGGCATGGACTGAAGACCAGTGTCGATACTGCAGTGCCATCCCCTCCTTTCCAAAACACTGTGCCCATTGACTATCACATAGGTGGAAATCTACATAACACTGAAGGTGTGATAAGGGAACATGGGACACAGGTGGACAGTAGCCTCCCCTTTGATAATCACAGTGCCACACTAGTCTTGTAATCTATGTGGTACGTGTCATCACAACAGGTGTGTCATCTAGGGAATTATAGGTCAGTGTTCCCCTCTACTCATCACAATGCCTCGTGTGGTATGTACCTCACATGACAACTACAGCAAGTGGAAAGGACACAGACATACCTCAAAAGAGTAATACTGACCTCAAACAGATGCCCTATGCAGACTGACTCACAAAACCACAGCTAGACTGTGTTGCATACCACCCACACAGAGGTGACCTCTGCCGGACATACAGAGGTATGTTACACCCATAGCTGTTTGACAACCACCATGTCAGCATATCACAATCCCACCGGGCTACATGCTCTAGGGCCCTAAACCTCGTCAGCTCACTAAGCAGCACATGCTGGAGGGATAGGTTCCTATCTCAGAGATATGCCATTCTCTGGAATAAACCACCTAGCAATAGCAAACAAGGCTCCTCATTAGCAGTTGTCAGAAATACACCTGATGATTGTTTGGGAGATAGGTAATACACCCCGGGAATCACTTCTGTGGTTCTGGTTGACAGGGGCAAGTGAAATCAAATTACATGTGTGTCAAAGGCCAGGGTAGCATATGGCTACTCTGCTCTAGGCCCTAGGGCAAATAACATATTACTTACCTATGACACCATGCACACACACATGTACTCAATGCAATACCTGCTATGAGAGGTTGAATAAATGTAACACTGAATGTGTGCAAGGTCTGTAAAGGTGTGATAGCTTAGTGTGAATTTGTATCTGACATGGTAGTTTGTGTCCTAGTTGTGAGGCCAGCAAAAGATGTGTATGTTATTGCTAGGCAGACATAGTAGTATGGCATACGTTGTGACGTAGTTCCTTATTGACGACTGCGGTGTCCCACTGTAGGCTAAAGCAATACATGTATGCTTAGTGAGTGTTACTGCTGGTGAATCCAACTCCCATATGAACTGTAGTATTACCTGAAGCTGTAGGCCTAAACAGCACAGTATGGTGTATGTTCACATTGTTTGGAAACACTGTCTTGTGTGTTTCCTGTAGTCTGCACAGATTACATACCTCAGGCATAAGGTTTTGTAAGTAGTGGCACACAGTACTGTATGGTACACAGGTAAAGGTCATCTGGGCTGGCATACATTGGTGTGTTGTATGTTTGTCTGATGTGTGTGTAATTATGCCTGTACCATGCCCACAATCATATGTGTGTTACAGGGTATACGTGTGTATCTAGCAACATATATACTCTGTTACAGCAGTATGCCACCTATATTAACAACTGTGCACATATGTTAGGCAGGGGTATGACATCAACAACTAGGGTGGTTTACCGGTACTACTGTAACTGTACTTTACATTCATTGCAATGGATGACATCTTTCTTTGTGCATTAGCGTGATATATACCACTGTGGCGAGGTTGTGCATTGTGTCACAAACAGTGTGCCGGGTACTGTTGAATAGTGGTTTGATAAATAGAGTGTGCCAGGCACTGTCAGTTAGTTGTGGCCTGAGCACCAATATGTGGTATTGAACGTGTGTATCCTCTGACAGACAAACAGATGCTATGTATGGCAGTTAAGTGATATCTGTAGTTAAGGGTGTAAAGTGTGCCACAGGACTTGCTCAAACATATTGTTCATTTCTCTTTCAGGCTGATGGCCCACCAATGTAATCCCTGTTGCACAGCAGTGGAGGAACAGGAAATCCACCACAGCCTGGTGCAGCACTACTTCCTGCTGTTTTCCAGAAGCAGCCAGCACCAGCATGAGCTGACTGCACTGTGGCAAGATCTTGTTTGTCGGGTAAATGACATAGGCATGCATAACTGGACATATGAGCAGGTACGCCATCACTGCAGTGATTTAATTAGACATGTCCTGCGGCGTGCGTCTGATATCTATAGATAACAGCTTGCCACAGGTGGTGGGGTGGCCATTCATCCCCCACCTCACCAGAGTGGAGGAGCTGCTCCTAAGCATGGTGGCTCCTGGCCAACAACAGCAACTGCCACAGACATGTGTCATCATGGAGGCCAGAGCCACCCAGCATGTTGACATGGAGCGTGCAGGTAACATGCCCTATCTGTAGACTACAGTTACCTGTATTGTTAGATTATGCATATGTGAGATGTGTACTGTGTGTTTAGCAGTTGTGCTGCCTAGTGTTGTGCAATACTGATATTTGGAATATTATCTGTACACCTGTGACTGTCTACTGTTGTTCTACTGTAGTTTAGCAAACTCACAGTGGCAATGCCAAAGTTGTGGCCACTGACGAACTGTCTCACATTCTTGTAGGTCCCTCTGGTGTGACAGCAGGGCCGACGATCCATGCTGGTGAGTGTGTTATAACTTCAATATTGGTAATGAAATGTGCATGTCATAGGTGAGGTGTAGGCCATGTACACATAGCACACCTACGCATAATGCATGCTGTGCATGTTTGCTGTAAGACGTTGCACATCTCAGTAATGTCAGTAAATGCCTCAATCACATGCAATACACAGAGCATCAGACACACTTGTGGCAACACCGTACTGCACATTGGATAGGGATAGTTGATACAGCTGTACACAACATAACACGTGTGTCATACACAGTACACCTCAACATGCTACACATGGCGTAACCACACACCCACTGCAAGGTCACACTTCAGTATCCCACATGTCATCCACACAGCACACATGATATACCTGAGGGGTAGAGTCCTATCATGGGGCTGTGCAACACTCTTCAACACATAACACAGTCATGTTAGGCAATGGTCCCTATTGGGCACCTCACACAGCCATGTACAAAGTGTCTGTGTAATTGTGAACATAGCCACGGCACTGCAGTTCAGGTACAGCATGCTAGGCGGTGGTCTTTCACACATTAGTAGCCTTGAGTGACCACATGATGCATGATGATGATGGCTCATGGTACTACACCCCATCCAGTAACAGTGACCACAGTACTACACATAGCTTTGCACCTCAATGTTGTGTGTGTGTGTGCAAACATATGCACCTATACACAATATGCATAGCATGTTGTGTGTGTGCAAACATATGCAACTATACACAATATGCATAGCAGTCGCCATCTGTACAAAGTGACACATATATGTCCTGGAATGCTATTGGCTGTATAGGTCACATGACACACATTGGGTATGTGTGGTGTTTAACGTTGCAGTCATGTAGCATGCAATGTCATGTCTGGCACCGACATATCTGCAATATGTCCCACAGTCACCATAACCACTGTACAATGGCCATGTTGAGCATTGGAATGCCATCACATATACATGCACCACTCATCCCGTGTGTGTACATAGCATGCATGTGCTACACATGTGCCCACTATTATCTGCTACAGACACAGACAGTGCAATCAGACATGGAAATCTATGTGACACACAGATAACACATACAGCCATGGTATATATACCTGTGAGTGATGGTGCACAGGACATTGCAGAGCTGATAATACTTGCACAGCAATGTTGTGTCCTTGTACACATTGTGTTCCAGGGTGTAGCCAATCACTGAACAACTACACACATGCATCAAAGCCATGTATACTGTTATTAACTAGGGCTGTCTACACTCACACTGCATGGTCTTGAGCAACACATATTCTGCATGCTGACATATGTGAGGTGACTGCCTTATGATACTGTCACCCACCTTCAACCACTATTGAGTATGTGTTGGAATGCTGGTGTGTGTGTGTATCTGCTGTAGTGAGGAATGTATTTGTGTGCATGTGTGCTTGTGTTCATGTGTGCATGTGTTCATTTGTGTTCATGTGTGCATGTGTGCATGTGTTCATGTGTTCATGTGTTCATGTGTTCATGTGTGTATGTGTGCATGTGTTCATGTGTTCATGTGTTCATGTGTGCATGTGTGCATGTGTGCATGTGTTCATGTGTTCATGTGTTCATGTGTGCATGTGTGCATCTGTGATAACATCATGTACAGATTGTAAAGTGTGTTTCCTGTCTTCCTCTCACAGGTGCTGAGGTTGGGTTGGCTGAATGCAGCAGGGAACCTGAAGTCACTGCCACAAATAGTGGAGATGATGATACATGTATTGTGGCACAGGCAGGTTTGACAGGGTCTGTCGTTGGTCCACCAATTGACAGTACACAGCTTTCCACCCCATCTATGTGCACACTCATACTGCCAATACATCCCTCATCACCAATGGCCTTAGCCAAGGGACAGCATACAGTTGGCATTGACCAGGACAGTGTGGTATTCATGGCGCATGCATCCCCTCACAGCAGCCATACCCAGATTCTTGGAATGGTACCACATAGGTGGATGTCCAGGGGTTCTCGTGGGAGCACCGCTGGTCATAATGCCCCTGGCAGACGAGACGTGCCCCCATAGATCTTACAACCTCAAGTATGTTCCGAGCTGTAATGCAGGTACAGGCACATATGGAACGGTACACCAGACAGGGACTAAGGGTGCAGAGGGCCCATTACACTGCTATCAATGACAGTATCCATGACCTTGCTGGTGCCATCCGTAATTACACCAAGGTCATTGATAGACGTTGGGGAGAGACATTAGATGCCCTCCACAATGTGTTTTCCATGAGCCAGGACCATGCGGGATGGTTGAGACGTCAACGCGGACATATGCCAGCAACATCAACGGCTGGCAGTCATCGCGGATGACCCACAGATCACAGCCACTCCCGTAGTGACAGTACCAGCCCCAGCAATGCTGGGGCTGGCCTGTCGATTGACCGTCCTAGTAGACCACGTGCACGTGGCTCTGGCCAGTCCCAGCAGGGACATGGGTCCAGTCAACATACCTCTGCCTCTGATGATAGTACCCAGCCAGGCTTGGTGCCCGATACTTTCCGTAGCACCCCTGCCAGGTACAAGTATGGTGTCCGTGCCCAGAGACAATGATCTGTACAGCCTGGCAGGTACAGTCTGTGGCTGTCCCACAAATTCCCGTATATGGCAGCTACATGGTGGACCTGTGTGCATGCAGACACACACACATAAAGCAAACACCTAGGGCTCACACATACACACACATTACATCAACATTGGCCCATGCTGTACTGTTGTCCCTCACACACACACACACACACACACACACACACACACACACACACACACACACACACACACACACACACACACACACACACACACACACATACATGTCGATTGGATGGGTCAATGTCGGGCTCTGGCAAACCAACAACACATCCTGTGCATATGATGACACCTGTGCCACCTCCTGTCATCTGTAACATTGATGCAGGAACAGGCTAACATGGTGCTGATGCACAGGGTGACATTATAGCAGTGTAGCAATGTTAGCATGTTGTCAACAGGAAAGTGTAATGATATCCTTGTAGGTATATCTGAGCAGGCATGATGCATCAAAGCTATGATTGTCAATGTAGTATTGTTTACACCAGTGTTAAGTCTGAGTATGTATTGTCCACCCATGTGCCACTTGGCTGAAGTGTATAGTGTTGCCAGTATGCGTTAGTGAGTGGTCAGTACGTGTGTGATGTGTGCAGTACAGATTAGCAGGTGTACATCTGTGAACATGGTGGGGGTGCACTGTCTGCATGTATGTGCATAGTGGACACATGGGACGTGTGACATACCCTGTATTACACAGTGTTAACATCTCATAGTATCTCTCGGTGGCCAGTATGCATTCTACTACAGATATGTTCTAACATGGGTACACATGTGTGTATGACATGGTTTGACACTATGCTGTGGGTGATACTGTTACTATCTGTCAATGTTTTGCATTCTGGTAGTATACACAACCTCTACAGCCTGACTATAACCAATCATTAGATGATGTCCTGACAACTGACACACAGATGTAGGGAACTCAGTAACAGTTGGATCCTTCCGGTACTATACTATAACAGTAACCAGTGGTATTGACCGCCACCCATTCCTGGGACCACACCTGTTTGACATATAGCCCTCTTAGGTACATGCAAACACACTAGGGATATGTCCATCCACGTCTGGAAATGCATGCATTGGCCTACAATGCATTCTCTGGATGGGACACATATCCTACACAAGGGTATCATACAGACAGATACCTGTTGTCCAATACATGCTGTATAGCAGTAAGCCGACTATGGCATACTCATCCACATTTACTATACATACTATCCTGACAGTACCACATAGGTGGTAGCCCTCAACATGTATGTCGGGTACCAATGTGTACTGTCCTTTGGTATCCACATATCCAAAGGTATTGTGGAGTCCCTCGGTGTATCACTTAAGAAATTAGGGGCCTGTATGCATATCCACAAGGCCCAGTATGCATATCCACAAGGCTGTTGTACACCTATAATGACTGTCCATTATTGCCAGACCTTGTTGTGTATGAACATGTCTGACATATACCCCAGGCATGTACCCTCACTCACACTAATCTATAGTAACTGTCCTGGGTGTGTGTGACACAGATGACCTTGGCCACAGATCACTACAGTGACCGGCCTTGTCACATACATACATATGTGACCTGTGATCTGAGAAGCAGCAGCACAATCTGTCAAACGTAACAAATGTATTCATGTAGTATGCAGGCTTCACACCTATGTACTAATTGAGGTCACATGTACATACATTTATTTGCCACACAGATACCTGATGTGTGCAATGCACATACTGTTTTAATCCTGATATGTCATACCATAGTAAAAGCAAAACCCACAACACATTGACCAACAGTGTCACACACACACACACACACACACACACACACACACACACACACACACACACACACACACACACACACACACACACACACTCAGCAATTGTAGGATTTAAACCCTACCTAACTATGTTATGACACTAGAGACATACACATTAACACACTGCACTATATGCTTTACTGGGTGGTTTCTTCACACACACACACACACACACACACACACACACACACACACACACACACACACACACACTCAGCAATTGTAGGATTTAAACCCTACCTAACTATGTTATGACACTAGAGACATACACATTAACACACTGCACTATATGCTTTACTGGGTGGTTTCTTTTCTCCTGCTGTATTTGACATCATCAGATTTTCCAAAGAGGAATGTACCTCTTTTAATGTGTTTTCCCAGTCTCCAAAAAGGGCACTCCTCTTAAAGGATATCACACACACAGAGTCAGCAGTTGCAGGATTCAAACCCCTACCTAACTACGTTATGATACTAGAGAGATATGCATTAACATGACACACTATATGCTTTACTGTGTGGTTTTGTTTCTCCTGCTGTATTTGTAGGATGCTGACATCATCAGACTTTCCAAAGAGGAATGTACTTCTTTTAATGTGTTTTCCCAGTCTCCAAACATGGCACTCTTCTTAACAGAAATCATACACATACCCCAACAAACACACAGTCAACAATTGCAGGATTCAAACCCCTACCTAATTATGTTATGATATTAGAGAGATACACATTAACACGATGCGCTATATGCTTTACTGTGGGGTTTCTTTTCTCCTGCTATATTTGTAGGATGCTGACATCATCAGACTTTTCAAAGAGGAATGTACCTCTTTTAATGTGTTTTTCCAGTCTCCAAAAAGGGCACTCCTCTCAAAGGGAATTATACACATACACCCCCCCCCACACAGTCAGCAATTGCAGGATTCAAACCCCTACCTAACTATGTTATGATACAAGAAAAATACGCATTAACACAATGTGCTATATGCTTTATTGTGTGGCTTCTTTTCTCCTGCTATATTTGTAGGATGCTGACATCATCAGACTTTCCAAAGAGGAATGTACCTCTTTTAATGTGTTTTCCCAGTCTCCAAACAGGGCACTCCTCTCAAAGGAAATCACACAAATCCCCCACACAGTCAGCAATTGTGGGATTCAAGCCCCTATCCAACTATGTTATTCTAGAAACATACGCATTAACACGACGCACTATATGCTTTACTGGGTGGTTTCTTTTCTCCTGCTGTATTTGATGGATGCTGACATCATCAGACTTTACAAAGAGGAATGCACCTCTTTTAATGTGCTTTTCCAGTCTCCAAAAAGGGGACTGCTCTCAAAGGAAAGCACACACACATACCCCCCACCCACACACAGTCAGCAATTGCAGGACTCGAATCCCTACTTAACTATGGTATGATGTTAGAGAAATACACATTAACACGATGCGCGATATGCTTTACTTGGTGGTTTCTTTTCTCCTGCTATATTTGTAGGATGCTGACATCATCAGACTGGACATGGTAATGTGTGTACACTTTGTTTTATGCAATCCCAGGAATGAACCATGTGGGTCAGCAGGTGTTAACAGCTTGAACAGGACCACACAATTCTTAGCTTGTGTGATCTATCTGTGGACAATTTGCCATTCCTTCATATGACAATACATATTTATGCACAGATTGTTGATTTTGTGGATACGACATGTGTCTGGGATGTTGATAAGGGGCTATTCAAAGTCTATGTGGGACATGTGTAGCTCCGTTCAGTGATGTATGTCCTGGGTGGCTGCCTTGCAAACAGCCTAGCAGGTTTGGGAACCATGATCTGCCCATGAACACACCACAGTTGGCAGGGTTGTGTGTTTGTCAGCTTCCAATAGCTCTGTTTATGACTTCAATCATGATGGGCTCCATGGCCTTGCAGATCAGACTTCATAGGCTTATTGGACTATACATCCCATGGTCTGCTGTGCACAAACACTTGTGGGGAGTGCCATATGTTGCTGTAACACATTCAATGGTTTCAGATCCTGTAGAGAGGGAGAGGCACAGCAGACTGTTCAGGTGCAGGGTCTGTTTGTTCTGTAGTTCACTCATGACTCATATAAGGAAACAATGTGATCCAATTGATGCCATGCTTTCAGCTTTGGGGGGAGCTGTTTACCCATTCTACATGTGATATCTCCTGGTATGATGATAGGGCCTTTTGTCAGTGGGAGGTGGGTATGTATATATGGGCCTGTCTGACAGGATGTCGGCATTGTCAGTCAGGTACAGTTGGCCCTGACTCAGGACATATATGAGTGTATATTGCTATTTATGACATAGCTGAAGAAGGTGTCATGGTTCAGTCTGGACTCCTTCGCAGATAATCTTTCCAAAACACTGACAAACCTGAGCACTAAACCCCTGTTATACTCTTTTACACACTTAACACCCTACTGATCCTTTGTGATCAGTCAACAGAGTATGTCATCATAATTTCCTGGCATGTCCAAAGGTCGGTTTCATGTGTACTCTCCAGTCCAGCTGGTGAATATTGGAATTTTGACGCAATGTTACAACTGCCTTATGTACACAGACAACCCTCTCCTCCTCCCAACAAACTCAGATATATGTGAGAGATGCAACTATATAGACATACAGGAGGCTGAGCTCTCTCAATCCATGACTGGCACAGTCTATCAGGTGGTGAAGGTAACCACACACACCACAAATCCAGTCTCATATAGACCTATAGCGACAGCAATCAAACTACATTACCACTGAAAAACATACTCGGAGGCTCTAAATAAACTCTGCCTAAGCAGCAGAGACCTCCAAAGCAGACACACAAACAACTGCTACCCCAGAACAATACCCACATATTACATAGTTCACAAAGTCAGTGTGCCACACAGTCACTGCCCTTAGGGCTAAACAACACACCTAATACACTTGTAATAGGTGACACTTATTGTCAGACACACTGACGTCCCACTCACCAGGCTGAACAAGGAGATGGTCACTTTGAGCTGTCTGTCAGGTGCCAGGATCTGCCACATAACACATGCACTCAGGTCACTCCAAAACAAGTACAGAAATGGCTCCATCATTGTCCATGCTGGTGCGAATAACCTCTGATGTTCCTCCCTAGACTACATGACAACAGACATAGAGGAGCTCTCTGATCATGTAGCCCAGGCCAGTATGACCCTGACCTTGTGTAGCATCTTACCCTCACCAAGACTGATGTCACAGTATACAGACAAACTGATCACTTTTAAAAGTTGGCTAACATATTGGTGTCATTCAAAGAGGATCCAGTGTCTGTCAGCCTGGGATGATATGCTCGACATGCCATGTAGCTTCGCTATGGACAGCTTGCACCTGTCACCCCTGGACTTTCAAATACTGACTAAGGCTCTTGCCACCCCCATAGTGCCTTTTTAAAGCGAGGCTCAAAAGACAAACCCACCTCCACAGACGTTACAAGGTAAAAGAAAAAAAGGGTAATGCTGCTCAACACCAGATGTCTTACCCTCAAACTGCGTGCACTCAGGACTCTCCTCAGTATGGAGAATGTCGATAGCTGTGCAGTAACAGACACCTGGTTCAGGCTCCCGAAAGCACACCAGCACTACCAGGTTATACTTCATACCATGCTTTTTGGACACAAGACTCAGACCGGCCAACAAAAATAGGGGGAGTATCCATATACATCACAGATACACACACCTCCAGGTTAGTAGCACTGCACGAAGCATCGGAAACCATACATGTGCAACTAACAGTGGGCAAAACTGCCTTTCAGTTTGTAGCCTGCTACAGACCACCCTCCCAAACTCAGGAACCCCACTCAGATTTCCTGGGAACACTGGAGAATATGAAGGTCTCCCCAAACACCATTATATTGGGTGACTTCAAATACCCAAACGTTGACTGGGAATACTACTCAAGCCCCAGCACCCTCGCCCAACAGTTGCTACTATTTCTAAACTCAAATGCTATGGCACAATTGGTCACCACACCCACATGAGGGGAAAACATATTGGACCTGATCATCACCAACATGGGGACTCTATGTTCCACACCAGAGGTATACCCCTCATTGGTAAGATCAGACCATACATTTATCTCACTGGACATCCATATCCCTTCCCCACCCCCAACCTAGGTAATCTCGGTGAAGAACTTCTCAAAAGCAAACTTACACTTCTCCAAACCAAGGTGGCATCCTTCAAAGACCATGAGACAGTGGTAAATATGGCTCAGACCGCTGAATCCTTTACAAATGCATTCTATGGACACCTACTGGAATGCATGGATCGTGGTATCCCAAATAACAACAAGATTCACTCCTCCAAAGGCAGGGGACCTGTCTGGTGGACCCCGGCCATTAATAAACTATACAACGAAAGGAGGAGGCTACTACATGATAGAGCACAATCCCAAAAAGGGAAGGCATCTCTGATCAGTACTAGCAAAAAGCTACGATCACTCATGAGTTCATCTAAGGCCCGCTTCTAACGGAAAATTGCACCAGACACTTAGGACAATCACAAAGCCTTCTTTAGTTATGTCAGGAACCTGGGTGGAAACTCACAGATATGCTGTGAGTTACTGCATACTGAATAAACATACCCTGAATCCACAGACATTGCCAACATCCTGGCAAGCAGATTCAGTGCAAATGTCTCCCCCCCATCCCCCCTAAAGAGCAACTGTCCATCCCAACATAGTGTAGCCTCCTTGACATCACAGATGAACAGGTGAGTGCTGCCCTCTCCAAAGCAGACAACACAGCATCAATGGGACCAGACAGTGTCCTGGCCTGCGTCTTACATGAGTTTCATGGCAAACGTAACCCTCACATTAAGTCACTGTTCAATATCAGAGTTACTACAGGATATGTACCCAAGGAATGGCGTACAGCAACAGTGGTCCCGCTCCACAGAGGTGGTGCCATAACGGACCCCGGACAATATTGCCCTATAAGCCTAACTAGCCTGTTCTGCAAAGCTATGGAGCGTATTGTCATGGAACTTATACACATAGACATCGGGAACCTACAGACACTGGATCCTACACATTTCAACTTTGTTGTGGGCAGATCTTGCCTCTTGAACTTGTTCGACTTCTTTAAACAGTTAACAGGTCCATAGATGTAGGGAAGGTTGTCCACACAGCCTACCTGGACCTTGCTAAAACCTTCAACACAATACCCCACTCGGCCATTATACATAGGCTCACCAGCTTCGATATCGACACATATGTCACAAGATGGATTGCTAACTGGATCCGGGATAGCACCCACATGGTCAGTATTGCAGGTGCCATGTCTGACTATACACCAGTTATATGGCATCCCACAAGGCTCAGTCCTGGGACCTCTCTTGTTCAGTATATATTTCTCTGATGTACAGGCTAACACAGGAGGAATATGGCTGACCATGTTCGCAGATGACTGCAAACTGGGTGCCATAATCAACTCTCCAGCTGGCACAAGCATCCTCAAACAGTGTCTCACAGAGATGAATGACTGATGCCAGAGCCATGGCCTACAGCTAAATGCCATTAGATGCATAGTCATCCCCTTTGGGAATAACAATGTGCCCACACATTACCACATAGGTGGTAATCCATTACGTATGGTAGGAGTTGTTAGGGATTTGGGGACACGAGTTGTTAGTACTCTCGCCTTTGACAATCACATTGCCAAAGTGGTTAGACAGACCTTCTAAATAGCCCACCTTATACCATAAGATTTCACATCTAGATCAAGTGAGGTCATTGTGCCCCTATACTCATCAAGACCATGCTTGGATACAATGCCCCATTTGGGATGTACCTTACCCGACACCTGCAGCAACTGTAATGGCCACAAAAGTACCTCAACAAGTAGATCTAGGGACTCACACAGCTGCCCTGCGCAGTTCGGATAAAGTAACTCCAGCTCTCCTCAGTCGCTTACCGCCTACTCGGATGCAATCTGTGCCTGTTGTTTAAAGCCATGTCCAACCCAGAATTAATGGACATGCTCCACTTCAGGATATCCGAATCCCTTGGAGCTACACATTTCCAGGGATGTAAACCTCAGCACAGATGTTAATAGGACATGCTGTAGGGACAGATTCTTATCCCAGAGGTTCCACTCACAGTCCCGCATAGGCAGAGCCCCCCACTGAACACCTACAGGAGACATCTTGACAAGTGGATGGGTGATCGTATGTTTACCCCTGGGATATCTTCTGGGCCCTGCTAGATAGAGGCACAATAGGCTAAACATAAATGGGCTATCTTGTGTGACCTACTATTCACAGGCACAGTGTACTAATCTAACAGGGTTGCGAAAGCCAAACACACTCTGGCTAGGCTTATACATGCCCTAGGGCAGATAGCCTAGTATCAACCTCTGAACCTATGATAATGTTCGGGATGCACATTGTTTATTGATGATACTGATTGCAGGTTTTTTATCTTCTTTGCTTTCCCACTTTCTATGAACAACCTAAGTATCTGCAGAACATATTTGAGTATGACAGGGTTCCACTATATTATATATGTGTCTGTTGTCATATAACTGTGTGCACAGGGCCGATTGCTGAATAGTGAGAGGTTTCTGGGTTAACACATGCAACTGCTGGATATGTGTGGCCCACTGCTGTACTCTGACATGGCCTATGTGTGTGAGCATGCCCAGTTCGGTCTTTCAGTGTTTTGTTGCCTGACATTTGTCTCATTTATTCAAGTGTGTGAGCATGCCCAGTGTGACCTTTCAGTATGTTGCTGTCTGAGGTCCATTACATTTGTTGATGTGTGTGAACATGACCAATATTAACATTTATACTATATGCATGTTGAAAATCAGGTTCTATTCTTACTGCAGGGCTCACCTTTGTGTCATAACTTGACTGGGATTATGCTGTGCCTGCAGGGTTTCCATGAGATACTTTGCATAGACTTATCAACATTTCTTCATGCAGGCTGACCACTGAAATAGTGTCATGGTTTAGTGGTTCAGTACTATTACTATAGTGCACAGTATTCTGGGTTTGAGGCCTATCACTGTTTTATATTTTCATACTGAGCAGAGCAGACTGCTTAAGGGCTAGTAGAGCAAATATGAGCATATTGGCTTTTGTTCAGCTATGCCCAACTTAGACCAAGCTTGTCCAACATTGCTCAGCGTTAACCAACATTGCTGAATGCTGCCCAATATTGCTCAACATTGACCACAGTTGTGCTAGTTGGTGTGTGCAATTTTGTTTACATATACTAAATGGTGGTAAAAGCTGTTTAGCACTGCTTTATATTGCTTAACACATGGCAATCATGCCTCAGGTGATGCTGCAGGGCTGTCTATGTTGGATGCACATACTACACTCCCTATACATGTTTGAAAACAGGTAGTGTCAAGTTAGGCATCCCTTTTACTATATGTGCGAGTCAGAGAGAGGTATCATTTCCAGGGTTCCTACTGAGCCAGTGTATGTGCTATGCATTGCCTGTTTGCCAAGGCCAAAGCATACTGGGCATGCCTCCTTCTGCCTACTGGGGCAGGCTCAGGTTGTTCCTCCTCCGAGTCACGCTCTGCCTGTGATGGCCTTGGCAATGGTGGGGGGCTGTATGGCCAGGGCCTATGCTGGTCCTGCTGCAGCTGTTTTCACAGGATCATATTATGTAGCATAGCACAGGAGCCAAACCATATATTTGGACTCTTCAACACCCCACCTCTGTGCCCGGAAGCGACTGCCCTCTCCTACACCTGCCACCCTGACTGCAAATGGGTTCCACAATCAGTTATGCTGTGTATTCCCGCCTATGGGGCTTATATATGACGGTTTTCCCGCACTTATCTGTGATTGGCCATTTTGGACATGTATCAGCTTATAAAAACCTGATTTGTCATGCTTCTATTTCCATTCATTCCTATATATGCGCTAATACTGCATTTCTCAGTACAACTGTCATGGCTTAGTAGTTTAGTACTTTGACTATGGTGCACATTATCCTGGGTTCGAGCCTGGCCACTGCTTTTTTTTTATTTTACTATTGTCTAGACAGGCTAGGAGGTGTATCTGTGTAAAGGCGGTTTTGATACAGCTTGCTCAACGTTGCCTGTCGGTAAGCCGGTTGGCGCGCTGCGCAGCTCCGCGTAAATGGCTTACGCTGGGTAACTCGTCCTTTGGCTATGAGCACACATATTATGCTGTGTGAAGTGTTGCTCAGCTATGGGAACCCATTTTAAGCATGTTAAAGTGCTGCTCAACTCCGGGCACTCATATTAAACCTGTTAAACCGCTGCTCACCTGCAAGCAGTCATGCTCAGCTTGTTAGAGTGCTGCTCAGCTATGGGCACCTATAACATTTTTTTTTATTTTATTGTCTCGGATTTCTTCAAAAATACATGGCCCATTTCATTACATTTTACTTAAATTATAGTTTTATATATATATATATATATATATATATATATATATATATATATATATATATATGTCAGGGGATTGTTTCATGCTTATTTAACTAAAAATAGAAAATGATGTTGTGGGGGCTCGAACCGTGACTACCTCCTCTTTGGCCAACGTCTCTACTGCTACGCTATTGCTACTTGGCTTAATTTGCATATTTAGATATTATATGCTTTTCAATGACTGCTAACTGTGGCTGAACAGAGGGCATACCACAAGAACCGAAAGCAACTACGGGCAAACATTTTTGAAATTATAAAAAAAAATTAAACTGTTATTTTTACGTTTTCCATTACAGTTGGGTTTATAGTCTGTGGGGGCATGTGTGGTGTTGTGTTTCTTGACATTTCCGCGGACTCGCTCGTGAGAGTTTACTTTCAGGACTCTGACTCTTCTGGGGGCATGTCCCTTTGCAGAACTCGCCATTCGGACACGCCCCCTACTTTCCTACACGGACCGTGTTAGCCTAGGGTGTGATTCAGCATGCCCTCATGCATATGCATGGCATGCTGACATCATACCGTTTAACTGTAGCCTCCGTGTAAGACATGTTAACTCTTACACGGAGGTTTTGTGAATCCTGCCCAATTTGTGGAATAAATATTAACTATAAAATATGTAAAAAATATAAATATAATATATATTATAAATATGATTAAAAAACATGTATATATATATATATATATATATATATATATATATATATATATAAATCTTCCTTAAAAATGTATTTTCCTTAAAAAATGTACATAATATTAAAAGTTTTGCTAAAAATGTATAATAATAAAAACTACTGTGATGAAAAATGACTGTGATGAAAAACTTTATGTATAAGTTTTGTAACTGTATTTTTTTATATTTTTACTGTTTCAGTACTTATTCATTGTTCCTTAACTGCTGTATGTGTTGCTTTAGGGGTCTGATCTTTTGGGGTTGGAGGCTAGTACTTTTAAAGCAGGAGTGATGGATATGTGGTCATACAAACCTGGGCTGTTACATGCATCTAACCTTAGCTGCCAGATCATTTCCCCAAATTCTAATCGGGTCTCCCAATCACCCCCCCCCACTCAGTTTTACTTCCTCTAGCACCCAAAATTTGTAATCCGCCTTCTTACAAGCTAACAAGTGTCTGTATAGGGCATTGTTCTCATTCTTCCTATTAATATCATGTATATGCTAGTATATACGTAACCTTAAATTACGCTCTGTCTTTCCAATGTAATATGCCAAACAAACCTTGCAATACACTAAGTACACCACTCCTTTAGTATAGCAACTAGAATAAGTTTTACCCTTAATTTTATAACCAATACTGGGCATATCCAAGTCTTTTGTTCCCGCTACAAAGGGACACTGGGAGCACCTACCACACTTGAAGGTGCCAAGTTTTGGACATGTCCCTTCTCTGTAAACACCCTTTTTCTTTTCCAGTATATTATTTAAGTTAAAATTCCTTTTAAACTGTATCTCAGGGCGTTTTGAAACAGTTCCACCCTTGTGGGCATCCTTCTAAACAAATCCCAAGTGTCATTTATACATTTTTTGACCCACCCAATATTAGCATAGTGTGTTAATGTCAGGTATGGAAGTTGTAATGTAATTTGTTCAGTGCTTCCCAATACATTATTGGCACCAATCATTTCTCCACTGGTCAATAGCGGTAGATAGGTTGATCCCCATCCTTCCACAACACATCTTTTAATAGGATTGATCAATTTGCCAGGATATTCTCTTTCACCAAACATATTATGAACATATTCAATTTCCTTCATAAAATCTGCTTTCTCCAGTGTCATTCTTGCTATTCTAACCATTTGTCGCTTTATAATATTCTTTTTAAGATTATATGGGTGGTCACTCTCATAATGCAAGTATGAGTTAGAGTAACATTCTTTTCTGTATATACCGGACCTGTAGCCTTTGTTAATATAGTCCTTTTGTAACATCACATCCAAATAGTGTGTCTCATCTACCCCCAATTTATATGTAAATTGTAAAAACCCAGTACTCTGATTCAAGTAGTCCATAAAATCTGGAATCAATTCTTTTGTTTCTTCCCATAAAATGAATATATTGTTCAAAAAACAGTAATACCCCAAAATGAGTGTGAAGTAATCAGAATTAAAAACAAAATATTGCTCCCAATACAACATAATGATGTTGGCATATATGGGGGCATAGGCTGACCCCATGGCAACCCCATCTGTTTAGTGATACAAATCTCCCTGAAAATAAATGTAACTGTATTTCAATACCATCTCCATATTTTCCAAGAGAAGTTTAAATTCATCAGATGATAGAAAATCAAACTCAACCAACATTCTTTCAAACCACATTAGCCCTATTGAATGGGGTATTAATGAAAACAAATCTTTTACATCAATGGTGAGGAATATAATACTATCTTTGTAGTTGGTAGTGCCAATTTTATTCAGAAAATCCCAAGAATCCACCAAAATGTGAGGGTATCTAGAATAAAATATTTTAAATTTTTTATCTACATATATAGCTAACGGTTGTGTTTTTGATCCATGTGAGGTGACAATTGGTTTCAGGGGTGGATTATCCACCCCCTTATGTATCTTGGGAATCCCTAAAATAGCCGGAATGACAGGCTTGTGTACCCTTAAAAATTGGTATAAATGTATGTCAATCAACCCCTGCATTAAATTGTCCTCCAGGGTTAAATCAATCTTTTTATATGAAATGTTGAGCTCATTCCTTGATGCCACGGCATACCTATTGTCAGTATTCAGTATTTCCAGCATTTTTGTTGTGTAATCCCATTGATCCATTAACACCACCCCAGCCCCCTTATCATGTTTCATAACTCGAATATTTTCATTTTCACTTAGTTCCTTAAGTAGTTTCCTTTCCTTGGGGAATATGTTTGAACTAACCTCCTTCACATTCCCATATTCCTTTTTTATCAAACTGGTTACACACATCTCAAAATTCTGTATGTCCTGATGTAACGGTGGGTTATAAGTGCTTCATTTTTTTTAACTGTGCACCCTGGGCAGTGCTAAAACCATCGTTAAATAACTGTGCCAAATTCAATTTTCTTGTAAAAAGTTTTATATCAAGTGTTAAGTCCTCTATATTACTTTTTTTTTTTTACTGGCACAAAAGTAAAACCTTTTAAAAATAAAGAAAAGTAACTTTCATCAATGGTTAGGTCAGTGTAGTTATAAATATTGAAATTCTTTTGTGTATAGTGACCTTCCTCACATTTGAAGTCTCCACATAACTTCCATTTTCTATGTTTTGGGTCACTTCTAGTAAATTCCCTTGATTACTGTCATCACTAATAATAGGGGTAATTTCCCTGGGGGAAAAGGTATTATTTCCTGTATCCCATTTTCCCATATTGGTGTGTATGGTAGTTGACTGTCACTTCTGCATAAGATAGTTGATGCATTAAATTTCGAATTCTCTCGGACCTCCTGGGCCCTTCCCCCCTCTAAAGGGCTACTCGTTCCATTATTAATTTCCTCATATTCTTGGTGATTAGTATTGCTGTTTTAGTGTATATTGTGTGCATTATTCCCCCTTCCCCTCATATATTCTTGGTGTATAGTTATTTTGAATGATGATTCTGATGAAGTCTCTCGAGTGGAGATGAAAGCACTCAATCTGCTTGTTTTTTGCTTTTTATTTTACTGAATAAATACTTTTATGTTATTGTAACTTTCCTGTGTGCTTACTGGAATTATTTGTATTTCACGTTCCCCTGAATAGTGGAACACAATGGAGGGACAGCCTTTACTGGTATCAACAGGGTTTGCTGTGTGATTTTCATTTTGGTGTTTCGTGCTTGTGCACTTGTGTTTCCTAGTTATGTTTTTTTGACACTGCTGATTGCCAAGGAGTCCCCTGCTATGATGGATAGTAGCGCACTGTTGAGTGAGCTCATTCGTGCAATCCAAACCCACTCACAGGTTAGCACACAGCTTTTGGATACAGGAACTGGCATTCCCTGTATACAAAGTAGTCCCAAACGGATGTCCAAAGCCGTGATGATGTCAGACACTGGGGAGAAGAGGTCCACCATGCCCAGAGGGAAAGATGGAGTTCAGCCGAACTCACAAGGAGCTAACAGCCCCCATTATCGTCCAGCAAGGAGCCAAAACCGACAAGGGGATGGTGAAAATGGTTTAGGACATTTAAATGAATATGCCTAAATGGATTTTTACCAATGGCTGGACAAATCATTTTTTCAAGCAGAAAGGGATGACAGAAGGAACCAAAAAATGAATACAACACATAACAACAAGTGTAAGACTTTAAAAATTCAGTTATCAAAATACAAAACACTAGCTTTAGATAACTGGCATTTTAAGGCGTTCCTATTACTTTATCGAACTTTCAGAAGGTCGAACACCAGATGTTCGAACTTGGGAGATCGAAATGTGATAACATCGAAACATCAGAACAGCAAATTTTTTCCCACGGAAAAAAATCGCTGTTCCAAAAAACACACACAACACAAGCACACCAAGAACCTTATAAACCTACACTAAACCTTACATACACAACTATCTATGCACTAACCTTAACCCAAACCCTAACCCTAAGGTCCGTCACAACCACACACTTACCTTACGTGCACCCTAACCCTAAGGTCCGTCACTATCGCACACTTACCTTACCCACATCCTAACACTAAAGTTTGTCACTATCGCACACTTACTTTACTCGCACCCTAACCCTAAAGTCCATCACTATCGCACACTTACCTTACCCGCACCCTAACCCTAAAGTCTGTCACTATCGCACACTTACCTTACCCACACCCTAACCCCAACATTTTTCACAATCGCACATTTACCTTAATCCGTTCTGTAACATTCGCACCACAGTGGAGAAAATGTCAAAGCAGCAGAAACGTCCAACTGAATTCTTTCCCTGGAAAAAAAATCGGACTTCCGTGGCTTTGATCTTTTCAACTTTCGAACTTCCAAGTTTGAACTTCTGGAGTTCGACCTTCTGGAAGTTCAATTACATAATAGGAACCCATTTTAAGAAGTGTATTGAACAAAAAATTGTACCAAAAGGTCTAAGGCTTAATAAGTTTCCAAACAACACAACAAAGGACACTGAATTTTTTAAAACTGTAATGAACATTTTAAATGACTGTAGTATTTTAATTTTGAAGGCTATGATAAACAATAATGAAATTTTAATGGAACAATGCAAAAATACCATTGATAAGCTTAATAAGGAGATAAGTGCAGACCTATTGTCTAATGTTGTGGAATACAAGAATGTATATTTAAGAGTGTTACAGAATGTGGCTGGTTTGATGGCCAAGAACCATAAAAGAAGGGTGTCCAAATTAGAGAGAGACCTTCACAAATATGAACAGGTTGGAGCTTATTATTGTGACACCAAGAGTTATGATAGAACAAATAAGAAGTTTGGTTCCAGATATGGGGAGAATACTAACTATTCACAATGGGAAGAGAAAGAATATATGGGGGGAAGGGGGAATAATGCACACAATATACACTATAACAACAATACTAATCACCAAGGATATGAGGAACTTAATAATGGAACGAGTAGCCCTTTAGAGGGGGAAGGGCCCAGGAGGTCTGAGAGAATTCAAAATTTAATACATCAACCATCTTATGCGGAAGTGACAGGCAACTACCATACACGCAAATATGGGAAAATGGGATGCAGGAGATAATACTTTTTTCCCCCGGGGAAATTACCCCTATTATTAGTGATGATAGTAATCAAGGGAATTTACTAGAAGTAACCCAAAACATAGAAAATGGAAGTTATGTGGAAACTTTAAATGTAATGGAAGGTCACTCCCCAGGATTTACTAATTTTCCATGTAAGACTAGATTAGTCTTAAACAGAAGCACCAGTCTAAGAGTGTAATGGCAGCGGGCCATGCATATTAATGAGGGCATGCTGCCTCAACTCTAAAGCTTACACAGAGCATGGACGAGTGTAGGGGGTGTGTCGGACTGCTGAGTAGTCCAAAAATCCATGCCCCTGCAATGAAGAAACATCGCAATTTCAGGTTACATGAGCGAGTTCGCTCACATGTGCACAATGTAACACTACACTCCCCCATATGTAAAACAACTGACAAAATTAAAAATAGAAAGATTTTTTAATTTTTTTTTATTTCATCCGATATAGCTGCCCATATTTGTGCATGTTTGCATAGGTTTGCCCATTGCTTAGCTACAGTTAGCAGCTTAGACCCCAGAAGAGGATAATAAGAAAAATATATGCAAATTAAGCAAAAATAGCAATAGCATAGTAATTAGAGCCTTCGCACAAAGCGGAAGCATTCCTGGTTCAAGTCCCACTACTGCACGTTCCATTTTCTGTTGGAAATCTGAATACAAAAATATTTCCTGACATTTTTTATGTATAAGTTTTGTAAAAAGCATTGAAAAGTTAAATGTAGTAGTGAATGAATTATATATATATATATGAAGGTGAAATGGTTATGCATTCTGAGGCATGAGTACCCTATTTTAAGCAATATAAAGTACTGCTAAGCACATTTTACCAGTATTGAGCATATTTAAATCCAATTGGTCGTAGCTGCACACTGCATTAACCAGCACAATGTCTTTGTGCGTAGCTGCGCACTGCACTAACCAGTGCAGCAACAACATATTTGCTCATAGCTGTGCACCGTGCTAACCAGCACAACGTCAGGCATCGAGCAACGTTGAGCAACATTGAGCAACGTTGACAAACTTTGGGCAAAGTCAGGCAAAGTTGAGCAAAGTCGGTTAAACACGGCCACACCTCCTTTACTGTATCTTAACCAGCCAGGTCTGCCCAGTAGGAAAATAAAAAGCAGCAACAGGGCTTGAACTCAGGATACTGTGCACTGTAGTCACAGTACTTAATCACTAAGCCATGACAGCATTTCATAAGCATGCACTTTCAACAGACACATATCTATCAAAGGAATTTTAAACATTGCCAACATCAGCTAAGCAGGTGTGCCTACAGCTGAGTTTTTCCAAAACTGGCCATTCACAAATAAGTACAGGTAATGAGGCATATTTAAGCTCCACAGGTGGAAATACTTGCTATAACTGGTTGTAGCTTCCTTCTGCAGTCAGCATGGCCAGTGTTGGAGAAGGCACTTGATTTAGAGTGCAACGCTGGGGTATTGATGAGTCCAAAGTAATGGTTTGGATCCTTGTCCACAATCATGAGGAAAGACTCCTGCGGGGCCAGTACCAGGGTACACAATATAAAATGGAGGCCTGGAACAGTCTTGCTGGTGATCTCACCAGTGCCACTGGTGTTCCTCGGACTGGTGAGCTGGTCAGGCACCATTATTCTGACCTGAAGCAATGTAGGGAGGATCAACTGGACCAGTGGATCCAGGAATCCCGTGCGATGCCTAATGTCCCAGTACTAAGTAAGTAGCCATTGTATTAAGTAGTTAGGAATCGCTATGCTTTTCTATACTATGGATAGATATGTCTCAATATCACTGCATTTACTTCACAGCTGCAGGTGTCCGGGCTATGAACCAGCAAGCCCATGAAGATAGGCTGCAAAGGCTGCGTCATCAGGCAGGTTAGTAATTATTCTGCATGTACTGTTATATAAAATAAATGAGAGAGCCTTCAAAAAGTGTTTTAACCCAATAAATAAAGGTGTAATAATCCTTTAATAAATGTATAATTCCTGGAGTGCGTCTGTGTCATTTGTTTTGATATGTTGTTGTACTGTTGCATTCTACAAATAGTTTTGTTGTATTAAGCAGTGTCAACCCACACTTGGGTAGGCCCATATAATGTGGATGAAGGGAGTGCCAGTAGCTTTTATGCATATTTACAGCCCTCAACTGTTGGTTCATGGCCAGCATGTACAGGTTAATCTGGCACATGAGTAGCTTAGTATTGTGTTCCCCAGAAATGTCAGTGTGCTGCCAGAAATGTAGGGAACTGTTAACATATAACTGATACTTTCACCTCAACATATCTAGATAATTATATAAAAGTAGAGCTGTCAGTGTACCATCTTAGCAGTAGTGTGTGTGAGCAACTCTCAAAATATGTTGCAGTAACATCTGCATCTTGGACAGTTTGTACGTAAGATACAGCTCATGTATATAATGATCTAGCAAAATCCAGTTGCACAATATAAGGACATTAGGTAGTGTAATAATATATGTACGGGACATATAACTGCAGTTAATAGGAATGTAGTGAAAACTAGAAGGATATATAAGTTGTTAATTGAACTATCTTTTTCCACCCTACTGTATGTGCATAAAAATGCAATTCCACACCTCAATCGGTATGTCTAATCTCAAAACATTTGTTGGGACATATGTCCTATTGGTTTATAAATATTGCATTTATTTATATGCATGTGCCCTGTTAAAATACCACAATATTGGTGGCCTGTTGCCATCAATTCAACCTGCACGCTGTTGTAATGTCCACTATTGTTCTTTATATGCATGTGTTATGCTTGCTTTTCAACTGTTGAAAATCTGGTGTGTTGGGTTAATGGGAATACTTCTGCATGCTGTTATAACTAATTGGGAATGCTGTTGACTGTTACTAACCCATATATTTATTAAACTCTCCAAAACATATTTCGTATGAGAAGGCCGGTCCCAGCGGACCCACCTGTCCCACCTCAGCTGGCCATGGCACCTGGCACCAGCAGATCTGGTGCCCAGCCTATGACCTCCTCCTCCATTGGCCCTGTGCCACCTTCAGGTGGAAGCGCTGCAGGGGATGGGGCTTGGCCCCCCCCGTGCAAGTGTGGGAGGAGGAGGACCACCTATAACCCTTCGAACAGTTTGGGCTGTGGTGCACAGAAAGATTGAACATTCTGTTGCAGAACCTCTATGCCAGCTTGAGGCCCAAGTGGCCAACTCCTGGGTCAGCCTGCCCCTCCTACACAGCCCCCAGCACAGCCACCCTCTGGGCTGTGAAGGTGCAGTGGTGACTGCCCATGGGTGGGGACCTCAGTCCCACTGTTTCCATCTGGGGGCTCATGGGCTCGCAATTTCCAAACATCCCTCCCTGTCAAAGGTGTTTACCCACCACATGTGTCATATACCACCCCTGTATGCATCTTGTTTGTCTTGTCTGTTTACCTCCCCAACCTACCTCCCCAAATATACCTACTTCCCCTACCCCACATTCCACTCTCACCTGAAAAATAAAATGGCAATCTGCTCCCAAAAAAAAAATTACGCCCCATACATAGCTGCCCATTTTGCACACATGTCCGTTGGACACATGAAATGTTATTTAATTGGCATTACAACATACTTTGTTGTCCTCACCCCTCTTCAGGGGTTGAAGGTTTCATATCTACCTCCAAATTTATTGCATATGCACAGCTGTTCCTGTTGAAGAAATTGGCAGCTATGGACCTTCCCTACACCCATCCTGCACATCCCGAGCTATTTTCTATACTGTCTTTCCCTCTTTGTGCCCATTTTTCATCACTTTCCTATATTCCCATGTTTCTTTTTTTTCAAAGAAATGAGCACGGGGGTTAACAGGAGTAAGCACTATTAAGAAGTAGTTAGCGGGTTTGCATGGGTTTGTGCTTGTTTGCGCTTGGCTAAGCAATGTGCAGCAATGTGCAAACCCACGCAAACCTGCTTAAAAGTGCCTTAGTCACTCTGTATGTGAGGGCCCTTGTTCTGCTCAGGAGCAAAATAAAACACCTCTGGAGGTCTCGAACCCCAGATCTTACACACACTACACAACATGAAGTACCACTAAGCCACGGTAGATATACATCAAGTTGGTGCTTAAATAAATATATCATGCATTAGAATGAGTGAATGTAAAGGAAAATAGGAATACCGTGCCACACAACATGTTCTGTGGATGTTGACCAATAGTTGTTGTGGGATTACATTACATGACTATGATAAGAGAAGCAGCCATTCTAGCAGGAAATAATGTTACACCATCACTTTACAACCCCACACAGTATCACAGCAGGACAAACACTGGCATATCTGTTTAGTGCAGAGGCCATACCTCCCAACTGTCCCTAATTTTCAGGGATGTCCCTGATTTTGAAACAAATTTTAACTCTGTCCCTCTGAATCCCTCTGGAAACTACTGTCTTTGACCAGAAAGGTGGTGAATTACACTTAATGAATAATGACAATAATTAAGAGTTAGACACTTCTTTTACTTCAGAAAAGGTGTATTAATTCATATGCTCTGATTCTCTCAATGTCTGAACTTAATGGCACTAATATTTTAAAGATGTCCCTGATTGTCCCTGACTTTTTCTTGACATTTCCCTGAGTCTGTTCAAATATGTACCTGAGTGGTTGAGAGGTCTGGCAGAGGCAGAAACACAGAGGCATAGCAGCCCTTCTGCTGTTACACACTGTGCAAATAGCTTTGGAAGGAGTTTTGGAAGCATACCCTTATGTAGGAATACAACACTGAAATACAAATGGATGTAGCCATGTACTGGTAGCAACCAACTGTAAGAATGCCATTGCTCTATTGCTGCAAAGACTTGTGTGGTGCACAGACAAAAAATAATAAGCTATTCTCTGACTATCATGTGGATAGGTCCACAGTTGGGAGTTATGCAGACAGACTACTTGCCTTGATAAACTAACATGTACACAGCAACCCTGTAAGTCCAGCAAGATAAAATCCACACAATAGTACTTATGCTCTCTGTACTTCTGCAACCCTACCCAAATGTAGAATATACCTGTGTGTGCAGGGTCTACCAAGGATGTAGGTAAGCATACTCACTGTACTGACATGTGTCCAGTTTTTCTGAGCAGCTTGTGCTAATGTCAACACTAAAAAAGCACAAACTGTTTAGAACTGAGTAAATTAATATTCACAGTATAGCAGTTCACAAAAAAAAATCATGTGCCAAAGGAATACATCTCAATAACTAGCTTTGTATGGCAGTTAATTGTAACAGTTGAAAAGAAAGTACATCTTTCCATGTATCTTGGGGTAGCATTTTGAGGGGTGAGTACATTTCTACACTGACAAGTGGGTACTGGAAGCAGTAACATTAGGTCTGAGTACAAAATGTAAATCTCTGGCTACACCCCTGGCTTCTGATATAAGAACTATATCAACCTTCTGTCTTAAACAATGATGTCCACAGCAAACAAGGATGATCTCCATCTTGGAAAGCTGAAAGGGCCACGCCTACACGAGTAAGCAATTTATAGTACTGGGTTGCTATGACAGTGATTACTGCAATTACTACACAGCAGGCGACATGCAGTTAGCAAATGGTGGCCACTAATTGGTGCAGAGGCCATCACATGCTCATGTGTAAATTCCTACAAAAGCAGGCTGCAATCTCTGCCAACAAACTCAATCACTCTATTGCAGAGACTGACAGAGAGAGAGAGAGACAGAGAGAGAGAGAGAGACAGAGACAGAGAAAAGGAAAAAGAAATATTACCAAATCATACAAAGGAAAGGTATGTGACATATATGTATTTACTGGCATGTGGTAGATGTTATTGAGGAATAGTCTACATAATGTGAACCATTCATATGTGGCAGCAGTACTTCTTTATGCACAGATGTTCTGCTTAATTACTGCTATGGACAATACTGTGTGTACCTGTGGGCAGTGGGACATACCTGTGAAATGTGTTGCTCAGCATTAAATGTCAAAGATCTGATCCATGTTATCTGTGTTCTGTACAGTAGTGTGGCCAATGGCTGTTGGGGGGATTAGCACTGACATTATATAAACATGGGTGTGACAGAACAACACATGCATGATAGTCATATTAAAGTGTAGCTTAGCATTGGCAACTGCTGTAGCAGTCTAGTATGCTTATCTAGCATCTGTTGTCATATATACTCACCTAATGTTAGTGTGTTCATATGTGACACCTGTTTGTGTTGCAGCAAGGCCCAACAGTTCAGCTGTGAGGTCCAGGGACTTACAGTGTGGACCTTGTATGTGTATACCACACACATATGGAGAAATATATATGTGTCATATATATTCACATCTGTATATGTGCATAGAGCAGGGGACATATTGCAGCTGTATGTGAAGGGGGAGATATATATGTTGGTGAAGGTTAGTATGTGCATATTTGTATGTATGTTTTAGTGTGTGGCAAACAAGACAGCATACAGTGCTGGTATATGACATATGGTGGTTAAACACTCTGGATGGTTTGTTCAGTTTGCAATGCTGAAGCCAGTAAGGCCTGCTAAAGCTACCTGGGCTGTGAACACCTTCAATGCATTCATCCCAAGATTGTGTGATTTTATTACATTACTGTACACCTTACATCCATTGTATAATTGATATTCTCACTACGAAAGGTGAAATGTATATGTGCCTACATATATATGTATATGTAGACCAATATATATATATATATATATATATATATATATATATATATATATATATATATATATATATATATATATATATATATCTATATATATATATATATATATATATATATATATAGTTATATATACTCATGCACACCTACATCTACTTGTTGCAATTGGTTCTCTGTACTGTTGACTGACTGTGATGGTCAATATGTTTGTGAATACTTCAAAGATATGGATCTGTGGGATAGCTTAGTGGGAAACTGTTTATGTCATGGTATTATGGGTCCTTGATTTGATCCTAGCAAAAGCTGTGTATTCTGTTGCTAGGCAAAACAAGTGCAATTGCATACAGTGTGATTAAGTCCCTTGGTTTTAACTAGGGTGTGTCATTGGAGGTTAAAACACTACATTTATGATTATTGATTGGTACCGATGTTGAATGCAAATCCTGTATGTACTGTAGTACTACTTGAAGCTCTGGGCCTGTACAGCAAAGTATGGTGTATGTTCACATTGCTTGCATCCACTGTTTTGCGTGGTCCCTGTATTCATCACAGATTACATTTCTCAAGATTAAGGTTGTGTAAGTACTGACACACAGTACTTTATAGTACACACTGAAAGCTTATCTGGGTTGTCATACCTTTGTGTCTTGTAATTATGTCTGATGTGTGTATGCGTATGTCTGTAACATGACCTTTGACATATGTGTGGTAAAACATATAACTGCGTATCTAGCAACATTCATAGTGTACTACAGCAGTATGCGACCTATATTCCCAATTGAGCACATATTTTGGCCACAGGTTTGCCATTAACAAGTTGTGTGGTATAACAGTAATACATTTACTGGACCTTACACTGATTGTGATGGATAATATAGTTATTTACTCAACAGCTTGATGTATATCTGCTGTGGCTAGGTGGTACATCGTGTGGCATACAGTGTGCCAGGTACTCTTGTATAGTCTTATATAGTGATTTTATTTTGTTGCTGTGCAGAACATGGTTCATTAGATAAAGAGTGAGCAAGGCACTTTCAATCAATTGTGGGGTGAGCATTGATAAGTGGCAGTTACAGTGTTTCACTCTCGGTTAGCTTATATGTTACTATATATGGCAGTTCAGTGATATCTGTACTGTATAATGTAAAATGTGCCATATGACTTGCTCAGACATATTTTTGTATTTATGTCTTCCAGGGATCATGGCCCATCGCAGGAACCCCAGTTACAGTAGTGCTGAAGATGATATCATCACTAGCAGTATGATTCAGCACTACCGTCTCATGTTCTCACGAACCAGCCAGGACCAGCAAGAGCGTACTGCAATGTGGCAAGATTTTGTCCGCAGGGTCAATGAGGTAGGCTTGCATAACCAGACATATGAGCAGATACGCCACCACTGCAGTGATCTTCTCAGACATGTCCATCAGCATGCTGCTGATGTGCATAGACAACAGCTTGCAACAAGAGGTGGTGTTAATATCCATCCCCCCCCTCACCAGAGTGGAGGAGCTGCTCCTGAGACTGGTGGCACCTGCCCAACAACAACAGCAGCAGACATACACCATGATGGAGGTTGGAGCCACCCAGCAAGCACACATGGAGCATGCAGGTAACATGGCATATCTGTAGACTACTGTTATCTGTATTGGTAGATCATGCATATGTGAGATGTGGAGTGTGTCATTCAAAGATGTGGAGCCTGTTGTTGTGCAATACTGATAATTTGGAACATAATCTGTAGCCCTGTGAATGTAAACTGTTGTCGTACTGTAAGATTGCAAACACACAGTAGCAATGTCACAGTTGTGGCCAAAGACAAACCGTCTCATCTTCATGTAGGTCCCTCTAGGGTGACATCAAGGCAGCGGACAGATGCTGGTGAGTGTGTTCTACATTTATTATTGTAAATAAAAAGTGCATGTCATAGTTAAGGTGTAGGCCATGTACACATGTAACACACCTACCCATAATGCATGCTGTGCATGTTTGGTGTAAGAGCACGCACATCTCACTAATGTGATTAGCTGCCTCAAACTCATGCAATACCCAGACCATCTCAAACAAATGTGGCTAGACCGTAGTGACCATTGGATAGGCACAGTTGATACTCAACATGCACATAACATACACATCTATGTCATACACAGAGCATTTTAATATGCTACACATAAAGGATTCCCAAACCCTCTGTAAAGACACACACCAGTATCCAAAATTTCATCCACACATTGCACATAATATACCTGAGGGTAGAGACATAACATGGGGCATTTAAACACTCTGCAACACACTACACATTCATGTCAGGGAATGCTTCTTATTGGCCTCCTTACAAACTCATGTAACAACTGGTTGTGAAATGGTGAATTTAGCCAAGGTAGTACAGTTCCAGCACAGCATGATTAGTGCTGGTTTGGGAAACATTTGTAGCCTTGAGTGACCACCTAATGCGTCATGATGATGGCCTATGGTACCATACCCCATCCAGTTATTGTAACCACAGTACTACACATAGCTTTCATTGCTATGCACCTTAATGTTGCGTGTGTGCACACATATGCACCTCTAAACAGTATGCATACCAATCACCATTTGCACAACTGACACATATATGTCTTGTGATGCTATTGAGTGGCTAGGTCATATGACACACATTGGGTATGTGTAGTGTTTAAATATGCAGTTGTGTTTTAGCATGCCATGTCATGGATGAGACTGGCATGTCCACAATATGATCTGCACTCACCATAAGTACCGTACATTGGGTATGTGGCTGAATGGTATTCCATCAATTATCCATGCACCACTGATGATGTTGTGTGAATACTCATCATGCATGTGCTAAAAATGTGTCCACAATTATTTGCTAAAGACACAGAGGCTGTAATCAGCAGTGGATACCTATCTGACACACAGATACACATCCAGCAATGGTATGTGCACCTGTAAGTTATGGTGCACAGTACATTACAGGGTTATGAATACCTGCACAGCAATGTTGTGTCCATGTATGCATTGTGTTCCAGGGGGAGGGCCATCACCTAATAACAAAACATATGCATCAAAGCCATGTATACTGTTAGTAACAAGGACTGACTACATTTGCACTGCATGCTGTTGAGCAAAACATGTCCTGGATGCTGACATGTGTGATATGACTGTTTTGCTTGTGATACTGTACCCCACCATCACCTGCTATTGTGTATGTTCTGTGATTGCTGGTGTTGTGTGTGTCTGCTTTAGGGAGGAGTGTATTTTTGTGTGTGTGCGTGTGTGCATGTGTGCATGTGTGCATGGGCGCATGTGTGCATATGCGCATGTGTGCATGTGCGCATGTGCACATGTATGCATGTGTGCATGTGCGCATGTGGTCTGAAGTCATTTTCAGGTCTTAAAGTGTATTTTCTGTTTTCCTCTCACAGGTGCCGAGGTGGGTCTGGTTCAGTACAGCAGGGAACCTAATGTCACTGAGACAGACAATGATGATGAGGAGAGGTGTGTTGAGGCACAGGCAGGTTTGTCAGGGTCTGTTGTTGGGCCACCAATTGACAATACACAAGTATCTACCCCATCCATGCCTGTACATCCATCATCACCATTGCCCTTAGCTAAGGGACAGTGTACGGTTGGCACTGGCCAGGACAGTGTGGTATCTATGGCACATGTATCAGGACACAGAAGCCATAGCCAGATGTCTGAAATGGTACCACATAGGCAGATGCCCAGGGGTTCTCGTCAGAGCACTGCTGGTCATCATGCCCCTGGCAGATGTGCCACACCTCTTTCTACCACACACATGTTCCAGGCTGTCATGGAGGCACAGACACAAATGGAGCGGTACACCAGACAGGGACTAAAGGCACAGAGGGCTCATAACACCTCTGTAAATGACAGTATCCGTGATCTAGCAGATGCCATACGTAACTACACTGAGGTCATTGATAGATGATGGGGTGAGACATTGGATGTCCTCCACAATGTCATGTCCATGTATCAGGACAGTGCGGGATGGGTGAGACATTTACGTGGACGTATGCTAGCAACATCAGCAGCTGGATGTCCAGCAAGTCACAGCTGCTCCCGTAGTGCCAGTACCAGCCCCAGCAATGTTGGGGGGGGGTCTGCCCATAGACCATCCTAGCAGACCATGTGCACATGGCTCTGGCCAGTCCCAGCAGGGACCTGGATCCAGTGGACATATGTCAACCTCTTCAGATAGTACCCAATCTGGATTAGTACCTGATACTGTCTGTAGCACCCCTGCCAGGCACAGGTTCCATATCCATGGCCAGAGACAGTGATCTGTAAAGCCTGCCAGGTACAGTCTGTAGCTGTCTCACAAATCCCCGTATATGGCAACCACATGGTGGAACTGTATGCATGCAGACACACACACATAAACCAGAAACCTAGGGCAAACACATACCCGCACACATTACATCAACATTGTCCCATAACAGTACTCATGGTCCTCACACACACACTCACACACACATGTCGATTGTATGGCTCAGTGTAGGCCTCTGGCAAACCAACAACACACCCTGTGCATATGATGAAACCTGTGCCACCTCCTGTCATCTGTAACATTGATGCAGGAACAGGCTAACATGGTGCTGATGCACAGGGTGACTTTAGTAAAGTATAGCAATGGTTGGATGTGTAGCATGTTGTCAGCAGTAAAGTGTAATGATATCCTTGAAGGTGTAGCTGAGCAGGCATGATGCATTAAAGCTGTAATTAGCAATGTTGTATTATTTTCACCAGTGTTTATTCCAATTGTGTTTTGTTTGCCCATGTGCCACTTGGCTGATGTGTGTAGTTGTGTCAGCATACGTTATACAGTGGACAGTAAGTGTGGGGAGTGTGCAACACAGGTTTGCAGGTGTCCATTTGTGAACATGGTGGAGGTGCACTGTCTGCATGTACATGCATATTGAACACATGGGCAGGGTGACATGCCCTGTATTGGCCAGTGTTAACACTCCATAGTTTCAATTGGTGGCCAGTATGCATTGTACTACACACATTTTGGAACTTGAGTACGCATGTGTGTGTATGACACGGGTTGACACTGTGCTGTGGGTGATGCTGTTGTTGCTATCTGTTATTGGTTTGCATTACTAAGGTTAACACTGTCCCAGCTGCATAATCCTTTAGTAATGCACACTGTTCACCTACAGGGTTGCATGGACCGTGCTATCACAAACACAAGAAATTATCACTTATATGGTAAAAGTGCATTAGTCTCATGGACCCCTGCCATAAACTAAATATATAATAGAAGGTGTGAAGTTGTACCAAAAAGAGTTACATACCAAGAAGAGATAACCTCTCTGGTCAGTATCATTGGAAAAATACAATCCCTCAATAAATATACAAGGCAAGCTTCAAAATACAAAATGGCAAGGAGTCCAAAGACAACACTAAAGCTTTCTTTAGTGTTGCTTATAATCTACAGGGGAAATCTCAGATTGGGTCACAGTTAATGTAAATGGTCACAAAGTACACTTATCTGTCTGACATTACCAATTTCTTGTCAGAGAGTCTGAATGCGGATTTCACCACCCTGTCATTACACAATGGCCACATTTCCAGACCTGAAGAATGTAAAACCTGATGATTCACAGACACTCTAGTAAAAACATTTCTTTACCAAAGTCCAAACCACAGTGGCAATGGTACTGGACAGTGTCCCTGGCTGTGTCATACACAAGTTGATGTATGAAGTCACCACTCACCCAAACAATCTGTCCAGATGCAGCCTCTATACAGGTTACATACTTGTGGAATGATGCATGGTAATGGTGTTCACAGTCCACAAGGGTTGAGCTACAATGTCTTCTTCTTCTTCTCCTTTCGGATGCTCCCATTAGGGGTCACCACAGTAGATCATCTGTTTCCATTTCTTCCTGCCCTCTGCATCTTGCACTGTCACACCATCTACCTGCATGTCCTCTCTCACCACAGCCATAAACCTCATCTTAGGCATTCCTCTTTTCCTGTTACCTGGCAGCTTCATCCTTAGCATCTATTTCACAATATACTCTGCATCCCTCCTCAGCCCATGTACAAACCAACTTAATCCTGCCTATCTGGCTTGGTCTACTAACCTTCAAACCTGGGCTGACCCTCTAATATATTTATTCCTAAACCTGTCCATCCTCGTCACACCCAGTGCAAATGTTAACATAAATTGATTAAGGGTAGAACTTTAACAGATCCTGGAAACTCTCACCCTATAAGCCAGACAAATGTTATCTGGAATGCTATGGAGCACAGCATTATGGAACTCATTAACAGAGACATTACGAACCTGCAAACACTGCAGCATACCCACTTAGGTTCTCTAAAGGCCAGATCATGGCTCCTACACCTAGTAGACTTCAAGCCAGTTAACAAGGCTATAGGTAAGGGAGGGGAGGTCCCCACAGCCAAGCTATAGCTCACCAGCAATTCATACCCATCCCACATTCTGGTATTATACATAACCTCAACAGACTGACCATAAATGATTGTTAGATGATGGATTGACAACTGATGCACAGATGTAGGATACACAGTAAAATTTGCAGCCTCCATGTACAATTCTATGCCAGTAACAAGTGGTATTCACCTGCACTCAGTCCTGGGATCACTCCTTATAGGTTCATAGGTTCATAGGTTCATACTAGGCTATCTGCCCTAGGGCATTTATAAGCCTTGCCAGAATGTGTTTGGCATTCACCACCCTTTTTAAATTAATTTTGCTATGCCCTTTTTTGAGGTTAGTATACTGTGCCTCTGTCTAACAGTGACACAGAAGTGATACCCGGGGTAAACATACGATCTACCATCCACTCATCAAGATTCCTCTTGAAGAGAGTCAATGAGGGACTCTGCCTAACCTGGACTGGGATTTTATTCCAGAGTGAAGGGAGCCTCTGGGTTATGAATCTGTCCCTCCAGCATGTCCTACTTATTTCAGTGCTGAGGTTCAAGTCTCTCAAGCATGTAGCTCGATGGGATTTGGATTTTCTGAGGTGCAGCATGTCCATTAATTCTGGGTTGGAAATGGCTTTATACGTCAGGCACAGATCGTCTCTGAACAGGCAGTATGCCACTGAGTAGAGCTGGAGTTTTTTAACCGGGCAGCATATGGCATCTGTTTGAGCCCTTTGATCCTCTTGGTGAGGTACTTTTGGGGTCTTTCCAGTTGCTGCAGTTGTCTGGTAAGGTACATCCCAAAAGGGGCATTGTACTTAATTATGGGCCTGATGAGGGATGAGTAAAGAGGCACGATGACCTCCCCTGATCTAGATGTGAATCCCTTCATGATTAGGTGGGCTATATAAAATGTTTTTCTAACCACTTTGGCCATGTGGTTGTCAAATGAGAGATTGCTATCAACTTGGGTCCCCAGGTCCGTAATTACTTCTTCTGTACTTAATGGATTACCACCTATGTGGTAATTTGTGGGCACTGTTTTTGCCAAAGGGGATGACTATACACTTTTTGGCATTTAGCTTGAGGCCATGGCTCTGGCACCAGTTGTCTGTTTCTATGAGGCCCTTTTGGAGGATGCTTGTGTCAGCTGGAGAGTCGATTATGGTGCCCAGTTTGCAGTCATCTGCGAACTTGGTCAGCCACAGTCCTTCCGTGTTGGCCTGTACCTCCGAGAAATATATACCGAACAAGAGAGGTCCCAGGACTGAGCCTTGTGGGATGCCACTTGTAACTGGTTTGGAGTCTGACATGGCTCCAGCAATTCTAACCATGTGGGTTCTGTCCTTGAGCCAATTTTCAACCCATCTAGTGACATAGGGGTTTATATTTAAGCTGGTGAGCTTATCTATAATGCCCGAGTGGGGTATTGTATCGAAGGCTTTTGCGAGGTCCAGGTAGGCTGTGTGGACCACCTTCCTCTCGTCAATGGCCTTGGTGACTGTTTCAAAGAAATCAACCAGGTTTAAGAGGCAGGATCTGACCTTAACAAAGCCAAACTGGGTAGGATCCAGTGTCTGTAGGTCCCCTATATCTTTATTTATGAGGTCCATGATGATCCTTTCCATAGCTTTGCATAGTTTGGCATATAGCTTTCTTAGGTACAAGCAAACACAGTAGGGATATGTCTGCCCATGTTTGATGAAAATGCATACTGTGGGCTATACTTTATTCTCCAGATGACACACACATCCTCCAAAAGGGTATCATAGAGACAGATACCTGGTGTCAAACTCATGCTGTAAAGCTATAAGCCAAAGAAAGCATAGTTATCCACTTTTAGAAAACAAAGTATCCCCAGAGTACCACATAGGTAGTAGCCCCCAAAATGTGGAACAGGTACTAATGTATACATAGAGCCATGTGTTTAGTCATCTCTCCTTTGATAATCACATTACCAAAGGGTTTTGAAATCCCTCTGTGGAGCACATAAGCAATACAGGGTTTGCATGCAGATCCACAGAGGTTGTTGCACACCTATAATGATTAGTCATCTTTGCCAGACTTTGCTTGCTTTGGAACAGGATTCAAATATACCTCAAGCATAAACCCTCACTCACACTCTTCAATAGAAACCATGATGAGTGGATGTGAAACAGAAGACGTAGCCCAGGGATCACTGCAGTGGCTAAGCTTGTCACAAGCATACAGAAGTGACCTAAGGTCTGGAAAGTGCCAGCACGCTCTGGCAAAGATAACAGATGTGTTCATGGAGAAGCAGAGTACCCACCTATGAAATAATTGAGGTCGCATGTATGTATATGGCTTTGACCCACAGCTATCTTACATGTGTAATGCACATACAGTTGTCATTGTGATATGTCATACACTAGAAAAATCAAAACCCACTCCACATTGATCAACGGTGTCGCACACCTGGAACACACACACACAGTCAACAAGTGCGATATTGAAACTCCTTCCTAAGTACATTATGATACTATGGCAGTATGCATTTACACGACGCACTATACACATTACTGGGATTTCATCTTTCCACAGGTATATTTGTAGGATGGTGACATCATCAGACTTGTCAAAGATGGGTATACCACTTTTAAGGGGTGTGAGTATTCTCCAAAAAGATTGCTCCCCCCAGGGAGACACACACAGTTAGCAAGTGCAGGATTCACACCCCTACCTTACTACATTATGGTACTACAGCAGTACGCATTTACATGATGTGCTATACACATTACTAGGGTTTCACTTTTCCATAGGTATATTTGTAGGATGGTGACATCATCAGACTTGCCAAAGATGAGTATACCACTTTTAAGGGGTGTGAGTAGTCTCCAGCTAGGTTGCTCCTCCCCAGAGAGACACACCCACTCACAGTTGGCAAGTGCAGGATTCAAACCCCTACCTCACTACATTATGATACTACAGCAGTGCGGGGTTCTTAATCCAAACTAAGTACGTCTTTACACATCAGCAAGCAATATGGAGTTACAGGATGCAATACAGACATTACTTGCTGACAGTTTGCCCAAAGGTTTTTTTTCACATTTGCTAACCTCAGCAGGCTTATCATACTAGGTGTGTTGTGAGTGTATTGTATGCATAGGCCATTACCATATCATATATGGGATGATGCACCACATGCTGGCACACACAGGGTCAAACCGGTGGCTAAGCTCTGTCAACCCAATACTGGACAATACAGTCAGGAGGAGTAGGGTCATACAACCACAACACCAGCTGTCTCACATAGACCTACAATATAAGAACCAGCAAAACACATACATAAATACACATTACCATACTCGGAGAATACAAATATTAATCTGAAAAAGAGAGAGTGTCCTCCTAAGCAGACAAGCAAGCAACATGCACCTCCAAGCACATGCCATAAAACACATAATACACCAAAGCAGTGTGCCTCACAACAGGCCATAAGGCAAAACAAGATACCCAACACACTAGTAATAGGTGACTTCATAGGCAGGCACACAGATGTTCCACTCACTCAGCTGGACAACGGGAAGGTTACTGTCAGTTGTCTGTCAGGTGCTATGATCTGCCACATAACACAAGCACTTACATCATTCCAGAACAGGTACATCTATGACAAGTTCTTTGTACATGTCAGTGTGAATGATCTGAGACATATCTCCCAGGACAACATGACAAGAGATATATAGTAGCTCTATGATCATGTAGCCCAGGCTGGTATGACTCTGACCTTGAGTAGCATCTTACCTTCACCTACATGATACTGCAATATAACAGAAAGACTGAGCTTCTGGTGTCATTCAAAGGGGATCCAATCTCTGTCTGCCTGTGATGACATGATAGACAAGCCTCGTTGCTTCGCTACAGATGGTTTGCACCTGTCGCCCCTATGCTTCTGAATACTGGCCAAGGCTCTTGCTGTCCCCATATTACCTTTTTTAGGCATGGCTCAAAGGTTCATAGGTTCATAGGTAGGTGCTAGGCTATCGGCCCTGGGGCCTATACAAGCCCAGCTAAAAAGGTACCCTGGCTTTTGCCACCCAAGAAATTTATTTTCCTCTGCCACTGGTGAGCAGAGACACAGAAGTGATCCCCGGGGTGAATTTCCTATTTCCCATCCAATCATCAAGATTTTTCTTGAAGAGTGCTAATGAGGAGCTTTGTTTGCTATATATAGGTAGTTTATTTCGGAGTATGGAAAGTCTCTGGGACAGGAATCTATCCCTCCAGGATGTTCTGTTTATTGTGGTGACAAGGTTTAGGTTCATAGGTTCATAGGTAGGTACTAGGCTATCTGCCCAAGGGCATTTATAAGCCTAGCCAGAATGTGTTGGCTTTCGCCTCCCTTTTAAATTAGTTTCCTGGGCCTCTGTCTAGCAGGGCCACTGAAGTGATCCCAGGGGTAAATTTACGATTTCCCATCCACTCATCAAGATTCCTCTTGAAGAGAGTCAGCGAGGGGCTCTGCCTAACATAAACTGGGATTCTATTCCAGAGTGAGGGAAGTCTCTGGGACAGGAATCTATCCCTCCAGCATGTCCTGTTTATTGCTGTGCTGAGGTTTAATTCACTGGAGCGTGTGACTCTAAGATATTTGGTTTTCTTGAGGTGGAGCATGTCCATTAATTCCGGGTTGGACATGCCCTTATACGTCAGGCATAGATCACCTCTGAGCAGGCAGTAAGCAACCGAGTAGAGCTGGAGTTTCTTTAGTCAAGCTGCATAAGGCATCTCTTTGAGGCTCATGATCCTCTTAGTGAGGTACTTCTGTGGTCTTTCCAGCTGTTGCATGTGCCGATTAAGGTGCATACCAAATGGGGCATTGTATTCTATTATGGGCCTAATGAGTGATGAGTAGAGGGGCACAATGACCTCTCTTGATCTAGAGGTGAACCCTTTTGTGATTAGGTGGGCTACATAGAAGGAATTTCTAACCACTTTGGCAATGTGATTATCAAAGGAGAGGTTACTATCTACCTGGGTCCCCAGGTCCCTTATTACATTTTCCATACCTAGTGGATTACCACCTATGTGGTAATTCGTGGGCACTTTGTTTTTTCCAAAGGGGATGACTATGCATTTTTTGGCATTCAGCTTGAGGCCATGGTTTTGACACCAGGCATCTGTCTCTGTAAGACCCTTCTAGAGGATGTCTGTGTCAGCCAGAGAGTCGATTATGGCCCCCCAGTTTGCAGTCATCTGCGAACTTGGTCATCCATAGTCCTCTTGTGCTTGCCTTTACCTCAGAGAAGTATATACCGAACAGGAGGGGTCCCAGGACCAAGCCCTGTTGGACGCCACTTGTGACTGGTTTAGAGTCGGACATGGCACCCGCAACTCTGACCATGTGTGTTCTATCCATGAGCCAGTTGGCCACCCATCTCATGACATAGGGTTTAATGTTCAAGCTGGTAAGCTTGTCTATGATGCCAGAGTGGGGAATGGTGTTGAAGGCCTTAGCGAGGTCCAGGTAAGCTGTGTGGACTACCTTCCCTTCATCTATGGCCTTGGTAACTGTTTCAAAGAAGTCAACTAGGTTTAGGAGGCAGGATCTGCCTTTAACAAAGCCAAATTGGATAGGGTCCAGTGTCTGGAGGTTCCCAATGTCTTTGTTTATGAGTTCCATGATAATTCGCTCCATAGCTTTGCAGACCAGGCTGGTCAGGCTTATAGGACGATAGTTCCCAGGTTCTGTTGTGGCACCACCTTTGTGGAGCGGGATGACTGTTGCTGTACGCCATTCTTTGGGTACATAGCCTGTGGTAAGGCTGAGTCTTAACAGTGAATTTAGGTGAGGGTTTAGTTCCTTTTTGAGCTCGTGTAAGACAGAGCCTGGAACACCATCCAGTCCCATTGATGCTGTGTTCTTAGCTTTGGAGAGGGCTGTTTTTTCCTGCCTGTCCGTGATGTCTGGAGCTCTGCATTCTTCTGGACATGGGCCCTTTTGGGGGTGAGGGGGGGTGAAGTTTGCACTGAACTTGTCCGCCAGGATGTTGGCAATGTCAGTTGGTTCAGTGTATTTTTTGCCATTTTGCAGTAGCTCAGAGCATATCTGAGAGTTGCCACCTACATTTTTGATATAGCTAAAGAAGGCTTTGCGGTTATCCTTGGCAATTTTTCTTTAGAAAATGCCTTGGATGATTTTATGAGCGATTGTAGTTTCTTGCTAATAATGATGAGTGATGCCTTTCCTTTATGGAATTTTGCTCTATCATGTAGTAGTTTCCTCCTTCTGTTGTATAGCTTGTTTATGGCTGGGGACCACCAGACTGGTTTCCTCTTTTTGGAAGAGTGAGTCTTGGTTTTACTTGGGATGGCTCGATCCATGCATCCCTGTAGATGCTCATAGAATGCACTTGTAAAGGATTCTGCGGCTTGGATAGCATTATCCTGTAGCAAGGGGGTTTTGAAACTTTCCACTTTGGTCTTGAGAAGTGTGAAGTTTGCTTTTGAAAAGTTTTTCACAATGGTTTCCTTGACTGGGGGTGGGGTCGGGATGTGGATGTCCAGTGTGATTACTTTATGATCTGATCTTACCAGTGAGGGGTTTACCTCTGGTGCGGAACACTGATCCCCCATGTTGGTGATGATCAGGTGCAGTATGTTGTCAACTCTAGTGGGCGTGGTGACTTGCTGTTCCAAGGCGTTTGAGTTTATAAACTCTAGGAAGCGTTGGGCAAAGGAGTTTGTACTTTAATTCTCCCAGTCAATGTTTGTGTAGTTGAAATCTCCTAATATCATGGTGTTTGGTAGGACCTTTATATTTTCCAATGTTCTCAAAAATGCTGAGTGAGGGTCCTGAGACAAGGTAGGTGATCTGTAGCAGGCTATGATCTGATAAGCAGCTTTGCCCACTGTCAGTTACACTTGGATGGTCTCCAAGGCCTCGTGCTGTGCCACTAAACTGGAGGTGTGGGTATCCTTTATGAAAATGGATACATCGCCTCCTTTTGTATTTCAGTCCGGGTTTTGGGGCCCAAGCTCAGAGGGGTTGGGATTTCTGTAAGTGGAGCATGTCCAACAGCTCTGTGTTTGACATAGCTTTGTATGTTAGGCAGAGATCACCTCTGAGTAGGCGATATGCAACAGAGTAAAGCTGGAGTGTTTTGAGATGGTCTGTGTAGGGCATGTATGTGAGGCTAGTAATCCTCTTTGTGAGGTATTTCTGCGGGCTTTCCTGTTGTTGTAGATGTCTTGTGAGGTACATACCAAAAGGGGCATTGTACTCTATAATGGATCTAATGAGTGATGAGTAGAGGGGAACAATGACCTCTTTTTTTCAGCATGAGAAACCTTTTGTTATGAGGTGTGCCATGTAGAAGGATTTCCTGACTACTGTGGCAATGTGATTATCAAAGGAGAGACTACTGTCCACCTGTGTCCCAAGGTCTCTTATCACACTTTCAGTGTTAAGTATACTACTGCCTATGTTGTATACCAAAGGGAATGACAATGCACTTTTTGGCATTGAGCTTGAGGCCATGGCTTTGACACCAGACATCTGTCTCAGTGAGGCCCTTTTGTAGGATGTCCACATCGTTAGTAGTTTCGATTATGGCTCCTAGTTTGCAGTCATCTGGGAACTTCATTAGCCAAAGACCTTCTGTGTTAGCCTGTACTTCAGGGAAATAGATACCAAACAGGACAGGACACAGGACTGAACCCTGCGGTACTCCACTTGTCACTGGTCTGAAGTCGGATTTGGAGTCTGCTACTTTCACAGTGTGGGTTCTGTCAGTGAGCCAGTTGGCAGCCCATCTTGTGACATAGGGATTTATACCTAGTTTAGTGAGTTTATCTATAATTCCAGAGTGGGGGATGGTGTCGAAAGCCTTGGCAAGATCTAGATAGGCTGTGTGAACCACCTTACCCTTGTTTACGGCTTTGGTGACTGCTTCAAAGAAGTCTATCAGGTTTAGGAGACATGATCTGCCTTTTACAAACCTGAACTGGTTGTGGTCCAGAGTTTGGAGTTTACCAATGTCTTTGTTTATAAGTTCCATGATGATACATTCCATGGCCTTGCAGACCAGGCTCATCAGGCTAATGGGGCACTAGTTCCCGGGGTCTGTAGTGGCTCCCCCGTTGTGTAGTGGGATAACCATCGCTGTGCGCCATTCAGCAGGTACAAAGCCTGAGGTGAGGCTATGATTGAACATGGTACTTAGGTGTGGTGCCAGTTCGTTCTGTAGTTTGTGTAGAACACAGTCTGGAATGTTGTCTGGTCCCATGGATGCTGTGTTCCTGGCTTTGGAGAGTGTGGTTTTTACCTGTGCAGCCGTGATGACAGCAACTTTGCATTCTTCCGGTATAGAGATAGGCTCTTTCATGGGTGAGAGGGGGGTAAAGTTAGCACTGATCCTATCTGCCAGGATGTTAGCAATATCAGTTGGGTCTGTATATTTAGTGCCATTGTGCTGTAACTCAGAGCAGATCTGAGTGTTGCCATTGAGATTCTTGACATAGCTATAGAATGCTTTGTGGTTTTCTTTAGAATCAGTGGTGATTTTGTTTTCATAACGAGCTTTGGAGGATTTTATTAGGGATCGCAGCTTCTTACTGAGGCTGACCAGGGAGCTCCTCCACTCATGGGATTTTACCCTCTTTTGCAACAGTTTCCTCCTTCTGTTGTACAGTTTGTTTATGGCAGGGAACCACAAGATTGGCTTCCTTTTCTTGGAGGATAATCTTGGTTCTGTTTGGGATAGCATGATCCATGCACTCATGTAAGTGCTTATAAAGTGCAATTGTGTAGGATTCAGTAGTCGTAATGTATTGTCCATCTGCATGGGTGTCCTGAAGTTCACCACTTCTGTCTTAAGAAGCATGAAGTTGGCTTTGGAGAAATTTTTTAACATGGTTTCCTTAATGGGGGGTGGGGGCAGAATGTGGATATGTAGGGTAATTAGCTTATGGTCAGATCGGACCAATGAGGAGTTGACTTCAGATGTGGAACACCAGTCACTCAGGACAAACCAAACCCCGTAACCAACACAAATAACCACAGAGTGAGCTAAATGCTACTCATTGCTAGAAGTCTCAACCTCTAAATGCACACACTCGAGGCACTTCTCAGAATGGAGAATATTGATATCTGTGCAGTAACAGAAACCTAGTTCAAGGCTCCAGAGAGCACACCAGCACTACCAGGATACTACTCATTCCATACCTTCCAGCATCAGAACCTGGTTCATAGCACATAGGGTGGGGATGTATCCATATTCATCAAGGATTCCTACACCTCTGTCTACATCTTCTCTACAGGATATGTACCCATAGAATGTTGCACAGCAACGTTCTTCCCACTCCACAGGGGTGGGGCCACAAAAGACCCTTGGCATTCATGGTCTATGAGCCTGACGAGTCTGATCTGCAAGGCAATGGAGCCAATCATAATGGAAGTCAACAATAAAGACATTGGGAACCTTCACACAGTTGAGCACACCCAGTTTGGCTTCGTCAAATGCAGATCACACCTCCTGAACTGGGTGGATTTCTTTGAGACAGTTACCCAGGCTACAGATGATTGAAATGAGCTCCATACAGCCTACCTATACCTCACTAAGGCCTTTGACACCATTCCCCAGTCAGGTATCATAGATGAACTCACCACCCTGGGCATGAATCCATACATCACAAGATGGATTGCAAACTGGCTCACAGATAGATCCCACAAATTAGGAGTTGCTGGCTACATGTCAGACTCTACACTGGTAACAACTGATGTCCCCCAGGGTCAGTCCTGGGGTCCCTCCTGTTTGGTATAGACTTCTCAAAAGTACATGCCAACACAGGAGGGTTGTGGTTGACTACGTTTGCTGGGAACTGTAAAGTGTCTGCCATAATAGATTCCCTGGATGACACAAATATTCTCCAGAAGGGACTCTATGAGACAGATGTGTGTTGTCAGCATCATGGCCTCAAGCTCAATTTGGAAGAATGCATAGTAATCCCTTTGGTGAAAACAAAGTACCCACAAACTACCACATAGGTGTTACCCCCTAAAACTGACAAGGTAATAAGGGATCTGGGGACACAAGTAGATAGTCATCTTTCCTTTGACAACCATGTTGCCAAAGTGATTAGGAAATCCTGTGTGGCCCATCTAATCAACAAAGGGTTTGCATCAGGAACAAAAGAGGTAGTGGTGGCCTTCTACTCTTAAGTCATCAGATCCATCATTGAGTACAATGCACCATTTTGGATGTACTCGACTAAGCATATCCAGCAGCTGTAGAGACCACAGAGGTACCTCACCAAGAGGATTACTGACCTCAAACAGTTGTGTTATGCAATACAACTGGTAAACCTAAATCTGTTCTCTGTTGCATACCGCCTACTCAAAGGCACACTCTGCCTAACATGCAGAGCCATGTCCAACACATAACTGTTGAACATGCTCCATCTACGGATAACAAAATTGAGTCACACTACACACTCCAGGGATATGAACCTCATCACAACAATGAATACAACATGCTGGTGGGATAGAATACCATCCCAGACACTTGCCTTACTGTGGAACAGAGTCCCAATGTACATCAGACAGAGCCCCTCGCTGGCACTCTTCAATAGAAACCTTGATGACTGGATGGGAAACAGACAATTCACACCAGGCATCACATCGGCAGCCCCACTAGAAAGGGGCTTAGCATACTAACTATTAGAACTAGGGCTTAGGAGACTACACAATGGGGTGGTGAAAGCTGCACAACTTGCCTAGGCTAATATATGCCTTCGTGAAGATAGTCTACTACACACCTATAAACCTATGTGACAGGTACATGTCTACAGATAGTAGATGTGTACTTCATTGTACAGTCATGTTGTACAGCAGGCACATGGACCACATACACTGTAATGCTTACAGATACTGGTGGCTGTTATGTACAGTGGGTGAGATGTACACCTCATATTATTTGTGTCATTGGGATGTTTGCTGGGTGGGACAGTCCTGGATGGCTCCGTGTCACGGTCACCCTCTTACACACATCTCTGCCCATCCATCTTTGGCTTATTATACTGTGTTTCCCCTACATATATATCTATATATATATATATATATATATATATATATATATATATATATATATATATATCTATATATGTATATATATAGGTACATAGGTAGGTAATAGGCTATCTGCCTGAAGGCATATATTAGTATGACCAGAGTGTGCAGCTATCACCACACATGGGGTTAGTTCCCTAGGCCTCTGTGTAGTAGAGCTGATGAAGTGATCCATGGTGTGACAGTTCAGTTTCACATACACTCATCAAGTCCTCTCTGGAAGAGTGTCAGTGAGGGTCTCAGCTTAATGTAGGTTGGGAGCTTGTTCCAAAGCAAGGGAAGTCTGTGAGTTAGTAATGTATCCCTCCAACATGTTCTGTTTATTGTTGAGATGATGATATCCCTACATCATGTGGCACAGTGAGCTTGAGTTTACTTCAGATAGCGCATGTACATCAGTTCTGCATTGGACATGGACCTGTCTGTTGGGCAGAGATCGCCTGAGTAGACAGTATGCAACAGAGTACAGATTCAGTTAAATTCAGTCTTGTTGCATGGGGCAACTGTTTGAGGCCAGTAATCCTCTTGTTGATGTACTTCAGTGGTCTTTCCAGCTGCTGAACATGCCTAGTCAGATTCATCGCAAATGTGCCGTGATACTCTCTGATGGGTCTGATGACTGATGAGTAGAGGGAACCTCCTTTGACCTACATGCAAAGACCTTGGCAATTTGTGGGAACACATAGCATGATTTTCTAACCACTTTGTGAATGTGTTTCTGGAAGTAGAGATGACTATCCACATGTGTCCATAGATCCCTTATTATTACCTCCATATTTAGGGTGTTGGCACCTATGTAGTATTTCTATGACTATAGCTTGAGGCCATAATTTTGACACCACATTTGTCTGACCACGACCCTTTATAAGGATGTCTGTGTTGTCCCAAACATCCATTATGACAAACTTTTTGCAGTCATCCACAAACTTTGCTAACCATAGCCCTCATGTGCTTGACTGTATTTCTGAAAAGTATACACCAGACAGGAGGGGTCTCAGGACTGAGCCATGGGAAACAGCAGTTGTTACCAGCTTACAGTCCAACAGGGAGACCATAATTCTTACCTTGTGGAATCTATCTGTGCCCCATTTGGCAATCCATCAGATGACATACATGTTTATGCACAGATTGTTGATTTTGTGGATATAACATGTGTGTGGGATGTTGGAAAAGGGATTTTCAAGGTCTATGTAGGCCGTGTATAGCTCATTTCATTGATGTATGTCCTGGGTAACTGCCTTGAAAACTGTCTAGCAGGTTTAGGAACCATGATCTGCCCCTGACCAAACCAAAATGGGTAGGGTTGGGTGTTTGTAGGCTCCCAATAGCTCTGTTTATGAGTTCCATAATGATGGACTCCATGGCCTTGCACATCAGGCTTATTAGGCTTATAAGACACTAGTTCCCATGCTCTGTTGTGCACCAACACTTGTGGAGTGTGCCAAACATTGCTGTAACCCATTCAACAGTTTCATATCCTGTACAGAGGGTGAGTCTCAACAGACTGTTCAGGTGTAGGGTCTGTTTTTTTGGAGTTCACATATGACACAGCCAGAGAAACCATGTCATTCCATAGACGCCGTGTTTTTAGGTTTAGATAGAGCTGTTTAACCATTGTATATGTGATTTCTGGGTTTTCACAATCTCCAGGTGTGGTAATGGGCCCTTTTGTCAGTGAGAGGGGGTAAATATGTATGAACCTGTCTGACAAGATGTTGGCAATGTCAGTCATGTACACGTATTCATTTACACTTTGCACTGACTCAGAACATATATGAGTTTACATTGATATTTATGACATAGCGAAAGAAAGTGTCATGGTTCTCTATGGACTCTTTGGCAATATCTTTGCCAGAACATGGCTTGGATAATGATAGGAGTGCTCATTGTTTCTTGATGACACTGATCAGAGATTTATTGATCTTCTTTGGATTTTCACTTTCTTTGAACAACTTAAGTACTTGTAGTACATAGTTTGATTATGACAGGGGTCCAATATATTATATGGGTCTGTTTTCATATCACTGTGTGCGCAAGGCAGGATTGGTGAATAGTGACAAGTGTCTAGAGTAAGAACTGCAACTGCCAGATATGTGTGGCCCACTGCTGTACTCAGACATGGCCTAAGTGTGTGAGCATGCCCAGTATGACCTTTCAGTATGTTGCTGACTGACATTTGCTTAATTTGTTTGTGTGTGAGCATGCCCACTATGGGCATATATACTATATGTGTGTGAAAAATCAAGTTGGTTTTTACTTCAGGGCTCACCTTTGTGTTGTACATCAACAGGAAGCACGCTATGCCTGCAGGGCTTCCATGAGTCAATCTGCATAGACTTATCAACATTTCTACATACAGGGGGGACAGCTATTATTTGTACATTTCTACCCAGGGGGGCACACCTGATTGTTACTGTGGGTCTATACATAGGATGAGGGGTACACCCGACACTTATACACATTTGCTAGGCCTGCACTGCTATGTCAGGTACTCCATTTCAGTCTGTACTGTTGCCTATCATACTGGCTTGAGGCATACCACTGTACTACAGACCTTAGCTTCCAATTACACGCATATTAGTTTGTGACTTCATAGCCTATGCAACCCACATCACAGTGCCTGGACTGCTGTTATCTGTCTGCATAGGCCTGGGGGGAGGTTACTCATATGCTTCTTTAGAGGGCATGATACAGCATTTGTTTGTGTTTGCGTTTGTCTACAATTGTCCTGCTGGCTGTGACTGTTAGGTATGTGACCCCCCCAACTGGTATGAGTGAGTGACTTAAGTTGTGTTTGCGCCAGTGAAATGCTGTCATGGCTTAGTGGTTCAGTATTGTGTCTGTAGTGCACAGCATCCTGAGTTCGAGCCCTGTCACTGCTTTTTATTTTCCTGCTGGGCAGACCTGACTGGTTAAGGAACAGTAAAGCAGGTGTGAGCATGTTTACCTGACTTTGTTCAACTTTGCCCGACTTTGCCCAATGTTGCCCAACATTGCCCAACGTTGCCCGACGTTGCGCTGGTTGGCAGCTACGTGCAATTGTATTTAAATATGCTCAATACTGGTAAAACTTGCTTAGCAGTGCTTTATATTGCTTAAAATAGGGCACTGGTGGTACTGCAGTGCTGCTTATGTTGGATGCACATAGTACACTCCCTATACATGTTTGAAAACAGGTAGTGTCAAGTTAGGCATCCCTTTTACTGTATGTGCGAGTCAGAGAGAGGTGTCATTTCCAGGGTTCCTACTGAGTCAGTGCATGTGCTATTCGTTGCCTCTTTGCCAAGGCCAGGGCATACTAAGCACGTCTCCTTCTGCCTACTGGGGCAGGCTCAGGTTGTTCCTCCTCCAAGTCACGCTGTACCTGTGCAGGCCTTGGCAATGAAAGGGGGCTGTTTGGCCCTGCCCCATGCTGTTCCTGCTGCAGCTGTTTCCACAGCATCATATTGTATAGCATGGCACATACCATAACAATTTGGGTACATGTAGTTGGTGAGTACTGCAAGGCTCCACCAGATGTGTCCAGGCACTGGAACCATGACTTGAGCATTCCAAACACATGCTCAATTATGTTTCTTGTTTGTGCGTGTGCCTCATTATGGAGGTCTTGTTCAGGTGTGTGTGCATTTCTGATGGGTGTCATCAGCCATGGCACCAGTGCGTATCCAGCACCCCCCACTAGGTGACCATCAGGGATGTCCCCATTGGCAAATCTCTGGTACAGCTGCGTCAGATGCCAGATGTGGGAATCATGATAGCTTCCAGGGCAGCCAGCACACACATTCATTATTATGCCCTGGGCATCGCACACGACCTGGCAGTTGATGGCGGGGAAGCCCTTGCGGTTGATGTAGACCCTACCCCACTCACCGGGTGATGCTTTGATGCATATGTGCGTGCAGTCTATTGCACCCACTACCTCAGGGTATTCTGCTATTTGGTGGAAAAGGCATATATTGCTGGCCAATGCCTCATGGGAATTGGGGAAATATACCTGGTCACCGACATGTGCTGACATGGCATCCAGGAACTGGTGGAGTACTCTGGATGCTGATGCCTGTGAAATCCCCATAATATCACCAGTTGGTCTTTAGAAGGTACCTGTAGCTAGTATTCTTATGCCAACACATACCTTGGTATCCACTGGGATGGGTTCTCCTCTGTTGGTTCTGTGTGTGAGGCATGGCAGGCACAGCTCAACAATTTGCTGTAGGAGGTCCCTGTCCACCTTATAACACTCCACCCTCTCCAGCTCATGTAGCCCCTGGTAGGTTACCCTGGGTCTGTACACTCTTCTCTGTCTCCTCACTGTGGGTTGCTCAGCAGCATTCACAACATCACCACCCTCAGCACCTTGCACATGTTGGTTTATGATAGCAAGAGCAGCCCCCTAACATTTTGTCTGACTTAAGCTTTTTAAGCTTTCCCGCTTTGTATACTGCAGTGTTGCAGAGTTCTTGGGAAAAAAAAAACAGGGGGGAATGCTGTTTGCAGAGTTTAAAGTGCTGGGCTGGGATAGTCTGCTGCCTGTGTAATAGGCTGATTCTGATATATTTCACCTGGCAGCTCTGCTAGTTCTCCTTGGTTAACTTCCTACTACTTCTTTTCCTTCCTTTAGCCTTTCTGTTTCTGCCCGTGCAGCTCCGCACAAACAAGCACAAACAGGCGCACACATGCGCATTTGCTGTGTGCATGTTTGCAAGAAATTTCTGATCTTTTAACAGTGTGCACCTTTGGTTTCAGGTTTTCAAATAGGACAACTGTAGGCACGCCTCTTGCAATCCTGAGCAACTCAGGGCAAACACAAGCCACTGTGCTCCAATTAGCTTACAGCCTTTCTGACACACCCCTCATGATGTCACCTATATTCTACTCTACTACTTACCTACTCCTACACTTACACTCTTGGGACATGGCTCACATGCTGGGGAAAACTGGGATTCACTATCCTTTTCCTCATTTGCATAGCATTGCCTACTAATGCATGGTTACATCTCTAACACTGAGCTTCCCCCCTTAGCAACCACTACTCAGTGGCCATGTTGTCTTCAGCCTGCCATTCACCTGCATGATAGGATAAGCTTTTTAGTGAAAATGCCTATTTTTTACTATTTTTAAATTATTTTCTTGTTTTTTAAAGCGCCGCACATTTGTGCGGTGCTGCGCTATGCTTAAACATCGGAGATCGGGGAAAAAAAAGTTAGATTTTTATATTTTTAAACATTTATAAATGCCAGTGTCCTTATATTTGGCCATTGACATGCTTCCTCAACTGTATGCATCCTTTATTTGGAGCTATCATAGCTCCATTTAGCTATTTGCAGAACGGTACTCAGTTACCAACTGAGTACATTTCTACAGATAATACTAATCTTCCACGGACAGGTTAGTGTTTCCTGGATTGCAAATTTACCTCATTTGCATAGCTCTCAGCAGCAAATGAGGTAATTTGCATACCATGATGCTGTCCGTGCAAGAGTAGCTTTAGCAGCTCTCGTGCACGCCCCTGCCGGCTGTTCCTGGATCGCACAGCAGACATATTGCCTGTTTGACATCTTACACTACTCTACAACTCCGTGCAAGCTTTCATAAATCTGGCCCACTATTTACACACAAAAGAATTTCAATATTTATAACTCCACTGACCTAACCATTGATGAAAGATACTTTTCTTTATTTTTAAAAGGTTTTACTTTTGTGCCAGTAAAAAAACCTATTATAGAGGACTTAATACTTGATATAAAACTTTTTTCAAGAAAATTGAATTTGGCACAGTTATTTAAAGATGGTTTTAGCACTGCCCGGGGTGCACAATTAAAAATGAGAAGCACTTATAACCCACCGTTACATCAGGACATACAGAATTTTGAGATGTGTCTAACCAGTTTGATAAAAAAAAGAATAAGGGAATGTGAAGGAGGTTAGTTCAAATTTATCCCCCAAGGAAAGGAAACTACTTAAGGAACTAAGTGAAAATGAAAATATTCGAGTTATGAAACATGATAAGGGGGCTGGGGTGGTGTTAATGGATCAATGGGATTACACGACAAAAATTTGGAAATACTGAATACTGACAATAGGTATGCCGTGGCATCAAGGAATGAGCTCAACATTTCATATAAAAAGATTGATTTAACCCTGGAGGACAATTTAATGCAGGGTTGATTGACATGCATTTATACCAGTTTTTCAGGGTACACAAGCCTGCCATTCCGGCTAGTTTTGGGATTCCCAAGATACATAAGGGGGTGGATAATCCACCCCTGAGACCAATTGTCTCCTCACAGGGATCAAAAACACAACCATTAGCTATATACGTAGATACAAAATTAAAAAAAAAAATATTCTAGATATTCCCACATTTTGGTGGATTATTGGGATTTTCTGAATAAAACTGGCACTACCAACTACAAAGATAGTATTATATTCCTCACCATTGATGTAAAAGATTTGTTTTCAGTAATACCCCATTCAACAGGGCTAATGTGGTTTGAGAAAATGTTGGTTGAGTTTGGTTTTCTATCATCTGATGAATTTAAACTTCTCTTGGAAAATATGGAAATGGTATTGAAATACAATTACATTTATTTTCAAGGAGACTTTTATCACCAAACAGATGGGGTTGCCATGGGGTCAGCCTGTGCCCCCATATATGCCAACATCATTATGTTGTATTGGGAGAAATATTTTGTTTTTAATTCTGATTACTTCACACTCATTTTGGGGTATTACTGATTTTTGAACAGTATATTTATTTTATGGGAAGAAACAAAAGAATTGATTCCAGATTTTATGGACTACTTGAATCAGAGTATTGGGTTTTTACAATTTACATATAAATTGGGGGTAGATGAGACACACTATTTGGATGTGATGTTACAAAAGGACTATATTAACAAAGGCTACAGGTCTGGTATATACAGAAAAGAATGTTACTCTAACTCATACTTGCATTATGAGAGTGACCACCCATATAATCTTAAAAAGAATATTATAAAGCGACAAATGGTTAGAAGAGCAATAATGACTCTGGACAAAGCAGATTTTATGAAGGAAATTGAATATGTTCATAATATGTTTGGTGAAAGAGAATATCCTGACAAATTGATTAATCCTATTAAAAGATGTGTTGTAGAAGGATGGGGATCAACCTATCTACCGCTATTGACCAGTGGAGAAATAATTGGTGCCAATAAAATATTGGGAATTACATCACAACTTCCATACCTGACATTAACACACTATGCTAATATTGTCAAAAATGTATAAATGACACCTGGGATATGTTTAGAAGGATGCCCACAAGGGTGGATCTGTTTCAAAAACCCACGAGATGCAGTTTTAGAAGGAATTTTAACTTAAAAAATATACTGGAAAAGAAAAAGGGTGTTTACAGAGAAGGGACATGTCCAAAACTTGGCACCTTCAAGTGTGGTAGGTGCTCCCAGTGTCCCTTTGTAGCGGGAACAAAAGACTTGGATATGCCCAGTATTGGTTACAAAATTAAGGGTAAAACTTATTCTAGTTGCTATACTAAAGGAGTGGTGTACTTAGTGTATTGCAAGGTTTGTTGGGCATATTATATTGGAAAGACAGAGCGTAATTTAAGGTTATGCATATACGAGCATATATACATGATATTAATAGGAAGAATGTGAACAATGCCCTATACAGACACTTGTTAGCTTGTAAGAAGGCAGATTGCAAATTCTGGGTGCTAGAGGAAGTAAAAAAGAGTGAGGGGGTGATTGGGAGAAGCAATTAGAATTTGAGGAAATGATCTGGCAGCTAAGGTTGGATGCATGTAACAGCCCAGGTTTGAACAACCACATATCCATCACCCCTGCTTTAAAACTACTAGCCTCCAACCCCAAAAGATTGGACCCCTAAAGCAACACATACAGCAGTTAAGGAACAATGAATAAGTACTGAAACAGTAAAAAATAAAAATAAAAATATACAGTTACAAAACTTATACATGAATTTTTTCATCACAGTAATTTTTTCATCACAGTAGTTTTTATTAATATACATTTTTAGCAAAACTTTTAATATTATGTACATTTTTTAAGGAAGATACATTTTTAAGGAAGATATATATATATATATATATATATATATATATATATATATATATATATATATATATTTTTTTTTTTTATCATATTTATAATATATATATATATATATATATATATATATATATATATATATATATATATATATATATATTAAAATTTTTTACATATTTTATAGTTAATATTTATTCCACAAATTATTTATTCCCTAGGATCTTGGAACTGTTTTCTTTAATAACAATTTGTATTTCACTTCAGTCTGCACATTAAAAGAAATGTTATATTTATATTTATACTTTTATTATTTTAGAACAATCAATACATATATTTATTCACATTTATATTTATATATTTATGATATGAAGCACTGCCAAAATGTATTTGGACCTTCATGAGTTAATTTATTCTGCTGAATTTATTCTGTTGAATTTATTCTGTTGAATTAATTGGTTGACCAATTAAAAGCAATGTGGCTTGTTATAAAAAGTGTATAGTAATTTTGAATGATGATTCTGATGAAGTCTCCCGAGTGGAGATGAAAGCACTCAAGTCTACTTGTTTTTTGTTTTTTTATTTTACTGAAGGAATAGAGTACCCAGGTTACTCATTAGTATGGAATTTATCTGATAGTGATGGCTCTCCCCAGTTGTATCATTGGATTGAGAAGTGGGATGCCCAAGAGTTCAATGGTCAGAGGAGCAAGAAAGTGGAACCCCAGTCCAAGATGGGCCATCTCCAGCCCTAACAGACTGCTCCAAAGTAGCAGCGGCAGTTAAAACCTATAGTAATGATGAAGGAAGGCAGCTTGGCCTAAGCAGCTAAGGTATAGTTATGATGAATAAAAACAAAACAAAAAAAAAACAAAAAAAAAAACAAAAACAAATGAAACCTTAATGGACTGGCTTGGAAAATAAGCAAGAATGGTTCATAGGTTCATAAGTTGGTACTAGGCTATCAGCCCTAGGGCCTATATAAGCCTAGCCATAACAAATCCCTGGATATTTCTTCCCACACTATTTACTTCCCTGGACCTCTGTCTACAAGGGCAATTGATGTGATCCCCAGGGAGATTGTCTCTGACTGGTAGACCATTGTGGTATTTAAAACATTTTGAATGTTTTTCTTTCTATATTTCTAACATATGGAGACTGGCAATGGTATTATTAAAGAAGTGTTTCTTTCTTTGGAATTACGTGTTAACTAGCTGCTGTCTTCATGAGTCCTGCGAGTTGTTTACATCTTTGTATATCTTTACTGTTTAAAATTAAAGTAGCCGCATGAGATTGATTTTCTACATTGCTGAAGAGACTGAGGTTTTCTCTCCTAATGCAGTATTACACCTCATCTTTTTGGTTAGAATATTAGTTGGTTACTATATTGAAGATATCTTGATGTGTACATTAAACTGTAGTTATTATTTGGGGGAAGAGGAGCACCCATGTGCTCTGTTCTCATAACCATGTGCACAGATCTCACTGTTTCTCCAGCCCACAGAGCCAGGTGTAGATACTATACTGATTCAATAGTTAACTCTGACCCAGTCTATGATGAGGAGGGGAGGGTGGTGTAGTGAAGGGAATACAGTCAAGGAGATAGGGGGAAAGGATTGATGCAGACATAAATTAAAGTTCTTACATGGAATGTAGGGGGTGGGGATATCATTCAATTAAGAGAGCTAGAACTCAAGAGGAACTTAGGAGGTTGAGCGCAGATATAGTTATTTACAGGAAGTGAAACTTAAATCTAGAGAGGTGATGAAGATGGGTGATTGGGACTGTTTGGTAGTAGGTAGTAGTATCATGAAGGGGGAACAAAGAAAGGTGTCATTATTATGGTTAATAGGAGACTTACAGTGCTCATGAAAATGGTGATGGAAGATGGAGAGGGTAGAATGAGTTATGTGGGGTCTAATTATAGCAGAGCAATAATGGAAAGTGGGGGTGCTTTATGGTCCCAACACAGATGCTCTGATGTTTACCTTGATTTTTATAATTAGTGGACATGATTTTCTTCACTATTGTGACTGTGAGATTATTGCAGGACAGTTTAGATTAGTGGTAGATTTAAACTTGGATAAGAAATGTGGATGTAGGGAGCAGAATTATAGCACCAGGCAAACTACTGCACAGTGGTTGGTAGAGGAGAGCTTGGTGGATGTGCGAAGGTGGTAGCATCCTGATGCATTAATGTTCACATCTTCTAAATATGAGCAGCAATAGGACAGCAGATTGGAAAGACTGTTAATTACACAATCCATGGATATTGAGATAGTAGAGAGGTATTTTTCAGACCAAACCTGCATTATTATGACTGTGAAACTGCCTAGGGAATGTGATGTTAGTGGTAGACAGAAATGAAATGAAAGAATCTGGTTATCTCTGCAATGTAGGTTGCTAGGGAAAAAGTTAGGGATTGATATGTTATAGTGGAATGAAGTAAGGATAAATCTGGCATTCCTTTATACACCTGGTGGGAGGCAATTAAGTGTGCCTTTAATGGTCATTTTATGGGACTGGAAGAACATTTGGAAAAGAAAGAATTGTTGCAAACTGCTGACTAGGAAGGTGAGCTAAAATTGCTGCAAAGGAAGAGAGACGGGTTAGAGATAAATGTGGCTATGTTGGAATAATGGAAGTTATAAATTGTACAATGAAATGCTAGTATTGATGAGCTTGATATGATGGTAGTGGATAAAAAGTATATCACTCTTAATTGATGCAGAGGAGAGTAACAGGGTAAGTAGTTAGCAGACAGAGTAAAGCAGAGTCAGTGTGAACTTAATATAACAGAGGTAACAGGGAAGGATTCGAGATCTAGCTCACAGATGGCTAAGATCACAGAAGTTCTTCAGGAATTCCATCAGTAACTTTATACGGCTAGAGAGAAAGAGTGTTAGTGTGGTGTACCTGCTGCAGAGTGATAGGCTTAGCTGAAAAAGATAAAGGTTGCCAGAACTAGAATTGATGGGGTTGATTGTGATATCACTAAAGAAGAGGTGTTAGACTCAGTTTGTAATTTAAAATTAAAGAAGGCCCAGGGAGTGATGGTCTTACTAGTGAATTTTTATAAATTGTTGGTTAGTTAATATGTTTAATTACAGTGATAGTGAGGAGGTGCTCCCTGATTCTTTTATAAAGGAATCAGTGTTTCTTATTTCTGAAACAGGGGCTAGACAAATGGCTGTCAGGGGTATAGGCCCATCTCACTGATTAATTTGGTTGCAAAGATTTTGGCCACTGTTTTGGTTAGATAGGTACAGATTCATATGCCCAACTTAGTCTTGCAAATTCAAAGAGGATTTGTTAGGGTGAGATGAGCAGAATGCAACCGGTAATTGTTGAAAAGATTGACAAGAGAGGCTGAGGGTAAGGGATGGGATGAAGTGGAAGTGACACTTTTTGATATGAAGAAAGCTTTTGATTCTTTGGAATGTTTTGTTCTATTGAAGGTGCTAGGTGAAGTGGGACTAGAATCTAAATTTATTCATCGGAAGAAGGCATTGCATAGAAAGGCATTAATCACCAAAGACTGGTGATTAATGGTAGACTCATTCAAAAGTTAACTATCACTTAGGGTACCAAACAAGGATTTCCCTTCTCTTCACTTCTTTTTATTCTTGCTTTAGAGACTTTGCCACATCAGATTTATTGTGTTATGCAGGATATACCAAATGAGTGGAATTTGTTTTGTTTGTTTGCTGGCATTTGCATGTCAGCCACCAATAGGCTGGATTTAATTTTGCCAGAGGTGATTAAGGTTTTTGATGACTTTAACTTAGTTTCATGTCTTGAGTGTAATTGGTATAAGATAATATCATGTTAGTGTTGCTGTAGTGAGAATGTGATTATGAGGAAATGTTGTGCTAAGTATTTGGGCCTGTTTGTGTAAGAGTGTGAGAAATTATTAGTGCAAGAGAATTATATGGAGTGATACAATATAATCTCTTTTCTTTTGTTAAGGTGGCAATCGAAGGTTTATACTTTGATGGGAAGGTTAATTTAATACAAATGATAGCCCTGCTGAGAGTTTTGTATGTAAGTTGCCATCTGCCACCAATATGGATGGCTAGTAGATGGATGCGGAACATTCAAAGCATATTTGACAAGTTTATGTGGAATATGAAGGGCAGTAGGACTGATAATTGTTGGTCTAGATGGGGAGACTGAGGTATGCCTGTTTTCAATCTTTTTGCCCAGGTAGCTATGATGCCAGTAGTGTTTTCCCAAGACCCCATGCAACAATATAGAGATTTTAATATACAGAGGGATGACTTACAAGATAATGCGATTCTTGAAAAGTTTATGTATGTTATGAAATGGTCATGGGAATCAGTGTTTGGTATTCAGAGAATGGGTTTATCAAATAACAGCAATATTCTAATACAAGGGTGTCCTATTTTTTGGAAGAAGTGGCAAGTTAGGAGGACTGAGTAGACAGAGCATTTATTGTCAAAAACTGCTGAAGTAGTTTATTAGTTTGAAAACTGGATGAGTTTTAAGGAGAAATTTGTAGTATTTGAGTGGGCCTGTTTCAGTTTGAACAGCTAAAGCAGGTTGTCAGAGACTGGTTAGCAAAGGTGGTGTGTTTGTATCCTGTTAGGACCAGAGAAGCAGGGGATAGTAGGTTTGACCTTTTTAAAAGGAATGGATTGCAGAGGCAATAGTGATTTGTAGCAGGATCTATAAATGGAAGATAAAATATGTTTATGGATCAGCTATGGATAACTTGCATATAAAGTGTAAAGACAAGAAAGGTGTGAATTTTTCCAAAGATAAATGGAGGGACTGCATAAAGTTATGTAATAATTTGGCAGTCATTCTGGAAATATAGGATCATCATATGAGATGACTCCAGAAATGCTTTAGAATGCCAGCACATTTGTGTACTGCATCTGTCAGGGGGATGGGAGGTGTTAGACATGTAAAGAACTCCTAGCTGGCCTAATTCATATGTTTTAGAATTGCCTTGGTATTAAAGATGTTAGGTGGACTGTAAAGCAGAATAAGAAGCAATTTGTGGAAGGAAGGTTCTGAAAATTGGTCAATTTTGTTTATTTGGTGTTGAGAGGGAAGAGCTTGACTGAGTCTTTTCAGACAAAGTGTTCTTGTTCACAGTAGGAGGCTGGGCCAGAAGTTTTATTGTTAAGGCATTGAAAGGTAATGAGGCATGGAAACAGGAGCAGATAATCAGAAATAATATCAGTGTCTATCATAGATTTTTGTGTGCAAGAGAATATGGAAAATAAAACGGGTTTATAAAGCTTGGCCTAATGTCAGGGGCTACTATCCCAAAGAGAATTCTATGTTTAATGCTAATCATGGAAGTATAGTATTATTTTAATGTTGCATTGGATTTTATTACATTTTACTAATTTTTATGCTGTTGATCATACATTTAATATGAAGGTGTTAATATTATAAGCGGTAGTGGTGCTGCAGTAGTGTTGTCGCCTCACAGTAAGACACTGTCCATTTCGATTCTCAGCTAGATCGTTTTCTGTGTGGAGACATACGTGAATGGGCGTACCTTTGTTGAAGGTTGTGCATCAGGGCTGGCAACTCGGCACATAAAAATCAACTGCCAATCATTAGCGGACCGGAGTTTCGCTGTGGCGACCCCTAACTGGGAAAAGCTGAAAGTCACAACAACATTCATATTGAGAGTTTCATTTTGCAATTATTATATGAGGTTGTAACGTTCTATGTAAAAATCAATAAAGTACTTTTAAAAAAAAAAAGACTCAGAATTCTGCATGGTGGAAAAGGAAATTGGTTCATCATAACACAGGTTCTTGCTGTACAGGCAATTCCTTCCTAGTGCAGGTAAACATTGGCAAAATGCTATTACAAAGCAGTTAAAGGTGGATATTTGTAAAATCTGTCTGATTATATGATACAACTTGCCAACAGTAAAGCTAATAAAAAAACATTGTTGTATCAACTCACAACTGAGAGATTCAACCTGTTGATCCAATTGTATGTAGCAACATTAAGTCTAGTTCATCATTAGAAAGAATGGCCTATCTAATTAATGACTACCGAAGTGGTATTTCAGAGAATACACACATTGCAAAGGGAAAGTATTTCAGACTGACTCTTCTGTGTTTGTTTGTCCTAGTATAAGAAGGGTAGATTTTAAAAGAGCATTCACTATTATTAACAAGTCCAAAAATAAGGGCCCTGAAAGAATACCCAGTTCACTTGCTGCACTCCTATTGGGCAATTTAATCGATTCATTATTCAAAATGCTCAGTGGATAACAAATAATGCTATATTCATAAGGAAGAGAAAAAAATCTCTGGTTGTCCCTATTTATATTGTCAGGTCTGGAATTTGTACAGGACTACATTCCCATTAGTTTGACATCAATATGTGTTAAAGGTTTTTTGCATTACATAATAAGTATTTTAAACAAAGCTAAAATTCAGTTTGTTAGCTGATGCATACCAGTATTGATTTCTTTCAGGAGATTTACTCCAATCAGTGTAACTGATTTCTGTGAGAATGTTGGTTTGGCAGTTGACAACGGATTAACAGTTCTTGTTTAATTGAACTTAGCTAAAGTGTTTGATATTCTTCCTCATGATAGCATTATTGTCAGCCATATAAATTATAATATTAAACAGTATACAGTATAACAAGATAGATAGGTGGCTGTATGGTGTAATGCAAAGAGCTATACTGCTGGCTGAGTTTTCCAGTTGGACACCAGTTAGTTCCAAGGTTCCATAAGGCTCTACTTTCTTAGTTGTCTATATGATTGTCAGACTATGCCAGTGACTGTAAGCTTGGCACAGTTGTTTCACAACTTTGCCTTACTAGTGATTGCTTGCAAAGTATTGTTGTATTAAGCAAGCAGTTGAGGATGAATTACAGTACTAGCAAATGTAAAGTTATGATGTTTGGTAAATACAAGCCTGATAAATCTATCATTCTGAATAATGATGCTTTGGAAGAAGTTGAAAAGACAAAGGACTTCAAACTAATTATTAATAATAAAATCTTATTCAGGGAAAATGTCATGACTGCCAAATTTAGGCCATTGAAATATGTGGGACTGCATTATAAATCAATTGCTCGAGAATTCCTCTTGACATTTTATATAAATGGTTCAAATCAATTAGATGTCACATACTTGAGTATGAAAACCTTTTTGTTTATATAATCAAACTGAAATAAATATTTTGGAAATAGAGGAGGCTCCTGAAGAAAATTCATTGGTCATGGGTATCCCATACCCATATAGTGACAGTTTAAAAATAGTCCAACATTATAATATGAATTGCTGTACTTTTGTATTATTGTGTGTAAACTCTGCTTATCCAATAAAGTTGTTCATAATTATTATGGGTAGTGCTTTTTCTGGATCATCATCTGAATTATAGATTAGTTACACATGCTTTCAGAATTATATACAATCCAATTAAACAGTACAATTACATTAAATCAGTTTTGTTACTCAGTACAAATCTTCATTTTGGAGTAACCTTTCCTTCCATTTTAGCCTTCCTTGCAACTTAAACTGATTGAAACCCCTACTTGACAATTTTATTTGGGATCAAAATACTGTTTTAGTAAAAATAAGTCTACATTACTAACTGGCCCTTGGGTCTGAATGCTGATATACTATAATGCTATTAATTTTATTCTGAGACCCATGCAAGTCTACAAGCTCTTTCTCTCTACCCTTCTCTCCTATTAGCCACTCTACATTCATTTCTAAGGTACACTTCAGCTTCCTGTTTCCCGTTTCTTTCATTTCTTTGCAATTAATATTGCAAGGTATGTGATGTTACTGAATTAAAACTTGATAATGATATTTAGAATTTATTACTAAGCCAAATATTATGCCATTTAGTTAGTTAGTTAGTTAGTTAGTTAGTTAGTTAGTTAGTTAGTTAGTTTTGTTTGTTGACCAGGTAGGTGGTCCAGTCCAAGAAACTTTTTTAGTTATGACCTGGGCCCATTAAGGGTAAGAATACAGAGCTTTCTAATGTTACAGCAACAGCTTTAGTATTGTTTAGAATATAAAATATGACATGGATTCTAAATATGCAATTTCTTTTACAGTTGCATAAATTATAAAATAATTCTAGTATGTAGTTTGTTTCACATGCAATTATATCACATGGCTTAAAGATTTATGAACTATGGCTAACAGCAATAATTTAGGTGAAGCATTATAGTTAAATTTTAGGAAAGTGTCCAGATGTACAGAGGTATTTTTGAGCAAATAATCCTAAATAGACAGACATGGTGAACCAATAACAGATCTTTATACAGACTGAGCTAAAATAAAGAGGTTATGACAGCCAGAGACAATAACATTGACTACAACACTAAAACTAGAATTTGCTATTTTATATACAATATATGCAATGTATTCTAGAAGATGTTATTCAACAGCTTCAAATATTGCTAACTTGGCAGGATGAGTATTGTGTTGGGGTATTCAGTAGTTTTCAGGAAGGAGGTACCCATGCTCCCCCTTATCCTTGAAGAACCTACAAGTTATTCCGCTATGGAGATAATCTGACAGGGATGACTTGAACCCTTAGAGAGTGACCTGGACTTTTATTTCTTGTGGTAGGTTGTTCCAAATAGCAGGGCCCAATCTAGAACATGCTTGTTTTGCATTGGCTTTCTTGAAAGGCATTCTATTAAATGAGATAGCATTTTCTTGGGTACTTCTTAAAGTGTATGGATGTTCTCTAAAAGGGCATTTTCTCTTTAAAGGTAGGTAATAACCACCATGTAAAACTTTGTATATTATTGTAAACATTAGATAAGTAGATCTTTTTGCTACATACAGCCAGTTGACTTTTACTTTTTTCTGAACATTGAAGCAATGAGAATGCTGGTCAGCTAATAGTGCAACCCTGCAGATTTTATTTTCAGTGGATTGAATTCTTTTGGTATTGTAAGAAAAGTGAGAGTTTAGTAATGGAAGTCCATATTCAAGTTTTGGAAGAAGTTTTTTAGCTAAGGAAATATGTGCCATTGGAGAGACAGAGATAGATAGATTCTAAATTTTAGTTGTGTAAGTACTTTACTAATGACATCGTCTGAATGAGTCCTGAAGTTAAAGACAGGGTCTAGACTAATTCCTAGGTATTTGTATTCTGAGACACTGGGAATACTATTATTATTATGGTTGTCTATTATATTTCAATGAGGCAAGTCCTGTGCTTTTATGGAGAGGCAAAAAGCACCACATTAGTCTTTTTGTGATTAATAAAAAGGTTGTTAGTCTCAGCCTAGTGCACAGAGATAAAAAGGATTGTTGGAGTTGGTTTTGTAGGTAGGAGGCAGATTTATAAGATTAGAGTAGTAGTATGTTATCAGATTAGAATGTCACACCCAGTGCTGGTGAATTCTCTTTGAGATCATTAATAAATAATGAGAATAGTAGGGGTCCTAACACTGTTCTCTGTGGGATCCCTGTGTTAAGGGTACCTTTTCAGAAAGTTGGTTGGTAGATAGGACTTTGGAGGTTAGATTTTCTAGATAACTGGAATCATTTTATCGTGTTGTTTCCAAAGATGAATTGTTGTATCTTTCTATGGAGTAGACTATGGTTTATAGTTTCAAAAGCCCTTGTCATATCACTGAATAAACCAGTTGTGGTATGAATATTGTTGATATTACTGTAGATTGTGTCTAGTGCAGAGAGAATGGCTGTTAAACTCTTAAATGCATTTCTGAAACTGCGTTGCTTACCAGACAGTAGGCCATAACTGTTGCTATGTGAATCATTTGTATAAACTCTTCTCAAATATCTTGGCTAGGGAAATAGGTTAGATACTGATATGAAGTCCTCATGCATTTTGGGAGAATGTACCTTCAGAAGTGTAATAATGATGATATGTTTTAACAGTGGTGGAACACTTCCTGTAGAGATAGATAGCTTGAAAATAAATGTAAGAGGTTTGGCAATGTTGCCTTCTGCTCTCCTAAAGGTGGTGATGTGCAATGAATTTATTTTGGCAGAAGAGAGCTTTAATTTTTTTAGTAGGGATTTAGTTTCCTTTGTTGCGATTTCTTTGAAGTAGAATGTGGCTGCATAAACTCATTCACTCCAGTGCAACTATTTTGAGTATGTACCTTTAACTCCTAGTGGATGTGGCCTGAGCCTTTAAAAATTAAATTATCACCTTACAATTCTAACAAATACTCATTGACAGAGGTCAAATATCAATACAATTGTGTTTGCCATCATGTATGCCTCAAGATAAAATATTTTTAAACCTTGTATGTAGCATGGTTTTGGAATTATTAATGCAAATATGCATAAGTAATATTTGACGCCTAGAGGAGCAGTAGGAGTTAACTGCAGATGCACCTGGAGGCATCACTCGGATGTAATGAGTTGTATATAGTTCAGATTGTGTGTTGTGCCCTAAGGAGACAGCAAGCATGAATGGGGTAAAGGAGTGGGTGATGGCTTGGACAGAGGAGATAAGAAAGTTTTTGTAGTCTTCCAATGAGATATTATTACAAGAAGATTATGGGCTGGTAATTTGGCTAGTAACAGATTTTATTTCTTTCCAAAAAATGTTTAGAATTTTTGGTGGCCCTAATTTGCTTTTCTATTAAGAACAGGTATTGGAAAAGTTTTTTGCCATTCTGGCCTGTTTTTTGAGGCCCGGATATGCTTGGTGCAGTCGGTCATTTGGTGTATTTGGCTTCCAGTTTGCCCATGCCTTATCCATTTGTTTTAGAAGATTCCCAATATCATTTGAGATCTAGGGGTATTTTTGGGCAATAATTCTCCAAAGAATGATAAGGAACAGAGTCCTGAATTGTAATAAGGGTTCCAGTAAAGAATGATAAAGTAGTTACAGATCTTGCATATGGTAGAGAGTTACCAGTTCAAAGTGCATGGTATCTGGTCCAGAGTATTTAATTTTTGTTCAGGGAATGACCTTAATGTAACTACTTGTGTCTTAGGTTTAATTGCATTGAAGGATCAGTAAGATATGCTTGAGCAGTGGTTACTAAGTATATTGGGTAGAATGTTAATCTCTGTACATGGGTTAGTCATGTTTGTAATGAGGAATTTGAAAGCTAAGTGGTTTCCTCATTTAATATTGTACCTGGTAGATTCCCTAAGTAGTTGATCTAGAGCCATCAGGATTAGTTACTATACTATTTGTTGTACATTTAATTCATATTATTTCACACAGTTTTACATATTAATTGATTAGATTTTGTTAAAAATATATTTGTATTATATTCAAATAACTGATACTTTTTGCATTGCTTTGCATTTTGTACTCAGTATATCATATGTCCTGGACATAACATAGAACAAATGAAATTGATTAATTATATCACCAACTTACACATTTAAGACAAATTGGATAGATAAGTGTATTCCTTCAAAGTCAACAATTTTAATGAATGTTACAGTTCCGTCAGCTATTAATCACAAAATTTTAAAATGTTTTAAAGCTTATATGCTGTGACTAGGAAATAATTTTTGGGTCTTGCTGTTGCGTTATGTAAAAATTAAAAAGAATTAATATGTCTATGATCATGTAACACCGCTAAAAAATATACTGCTTGGATAATTTAGAAATTTCAATTGAAAGATAATTTATTGAAGATTTATATTTATTAATGTGATAATTAATTGTTTGAAGACAAGTATTTAAGTTTCTTCCTTTCTGTGTATCAAACACCTTCCAGTTCTTTATAATGATGTCAGACACTCTTTTGGTGTCTCCATTATAAGTTAAAATTAAACTTTTATTAAATCCTGTGTCCTGCACATCATTCTTTGATGTGACAACAGAGTCCACATTTAACAATGGATAAAATGTTCCCTCAGCCTTTTTTCAATAAATCTCATCAAAACTATTGACAAGAAATTGTGGTGGATAACCACGACAAATAAACATGGACCATAACTTTTCACATTCCTCATGGAAAAGATCAGTGCTAGGATCATTTGACAAAGTCTGACCAATTGCCCTTTAACCAGAACCTTCTTCTGATGGTGTGGGTGGCAACTGTTGTAATGAAAAAGACTATTGGAATAGGCTGGTTTTATGAAATAGACCAGAAACAAATTCCTTGCTTATAACTTCTTTAGTTACATGGACACCTAGATAATTAAGCATCCTAGCAGACTGTTCAATTAAGAACCTTAAAAATGGGTGTTGTTGTTAATATAAGACAAACATTCCATTAACCTTTCTTCTGTGTCCCTCCACATAATCACTATCTCATTCACATACCGACCGTATAAACACCAAGCTTTTTCATAACCAGAATTAAATACAAATAAGTGCTCCCAGTGTGCCATGACTATGTTGGCAAAAACTGGGGCATATATTACTCCCATAGCCACACCAGGTTTTTGTGTATACAAAAAGCCTTCAAAAAATAAAATTGTTCTCTAAAATCAATTCCATGAATGTTTTAAGGACATTGACTGATTTAATAGCTATTAAGTTTGTTCCACATAAATAATCATAAAACCATGTCACTCCCAGATTATGAGGGACCACAGATAACATGCTCTTAACATCTATTGTGGCTATAATTAAATAATCAGTATACATATCCTGTCGAATACTTTTCAAAAAATCCCAGGAGTTCTCGTAAATATGCTTTTTATGTTTCAGGACATCCTTTAATTTGTGGTCTACAAACTTAGCCATGCCACAGGTCTTTGACCCTTTGGCATCAACAGATGGTCAAAGTGGAGGATCCACCAGGTCTTTGTTTATCTTCGGAATGCCAAAGATACCTTGTGCTCTAGGAAAATCAGCAGAAATACAATTTAAAAAAATGAGGTGTAATTTGGTCCTGCATCAATAAATCATATAACATAACATCTATCTTTTTGCATGCTACGTTTAATTAACTTAAAGAAATCTCTTCATACTGATCCATTAACAATAGACCTTCCATTTTGAAATTATAGTCCATTCTTTTCATAACAACCAAAGCACCCCCTTTGTCCAGTTTCATCAATCAAGTATTCTTATTGCTACACACTAAAATTCATTTCAGCTTGGGATAGATTAACTTGTACAGATCTATCCCTATTTCATAATAATGAATGAATATCATGTTCACATAGTTTTTCAAATAGATCTCTCTTCAGACCCCATAACAGTACCACTACAGCCATATTCAGTTTCAACCCAGTTAATTAGAGTAGAAATTCTGATAACCTTGTATCAATCCTCTCCCTAGATATATCAAAGACCTTCAGCACTGCGAGTCATCATAACCTCCTTCACAAACTTTTATCATTTGGCCTCACTGACTCCACGCTCCTTTGTTTCCACAGCTATTTCACAAACAAGCAAGAGGCTGTTAAATGAGACAATGACCATTCCTTCTTCTTACCTACATCCCTGTGCCTCAATGTTCAGTCCTTGTTCAACCTATTTATAAATGACTTACTTCATCCAGGCATGCCACAATAGTCCAATCTGCTGATGACTGCTGGGGCTGACTATAAAAGTGTCAAGGATTTAAAGGTAACCTGTGAAATCAGTTTTCAGTACAGAGCAGCAATGGAAATGTTTTTTTTTTTTAAGACAGGCTGGAGCGCCCAGCCACTACCAGGCCCTAAGCAACTGAGAGCTAAGGACCTCTTTACTCTTCAACAACATACACAGCAATCATCTTCTTCTTCAATTGAAGCCTGACTGGAAAACTCCCAACTCCTACTAAATGCTGAGACAACAAAATTTAACATTATTCACCCCAAAATGTACATCACCCTGAAAGAACTAATCTCTAAAACCTCTAAGGACAATACAAAAACTGAATAGCTAACAGAAACCAAACTGATTAAAGTTATTATAGACAACTAACTGAAATGTGACCATCACATACTGCAAATAGTAAAAAAAACACTAGGCAGGCTCTACTGAGTTAAGCCTTTCCTCTCGGATACAGCCAGAATAAGCATAACCTCTGCCTATCCACTCCCAACTCTACTATATATTTCCTCAGTTCTGACCAGTGTAAGCTCCACAGTATCCAACAAACTCCAACAATGCTATAATAAAGGCCTTAACTGACTAGAGATCTCATGTGTATACTTACTTACACACACCTACAGATAATCCATAAACTACTCAATAAACCAGAACTATACCCAAGCCTTGAATCACTCATTCACCCATACACTCCTAAGAGAAATATTCATTCTGTTGACAAACTTCTACTTACGATATCTAAATCTAAAAATACAGCACGTGATCTTCTAAACTCATAACTGTATCATTATTAAGTGGAACTCTCTTCCACTCTCACTAAGGCAAATTGAAAACAAAAGTTTCTCACCAGGATAATTCAGGGCATGAACATCATGTCCTATACTGGTCACCTAAAGGCATTATCTTTGTATTCAGTCTCCTACAGGCTGCTGAGAACAGATCTTTAAGGATCCCTGTACTATGGAATAGGCTCCTCATCCATGTAAAACATAGTTCATCCATGTAAAACATAGTTCATCCTTGACCCTATTCAAATAAAACCATGACAATTGGATAGGAAATCATAAATTTCCCCCTGGTCTTACCCCTATGTCCCTTATGGACAGAGACCATAAATAAGAAAATTATTATCTTAACTAACACCCCCCCCCCAGCAAATAATTCACTGCCTGCCTACTAACATGCCCCCTCACTGTTTGGTACTTGGGACCCAAATGGTTTAGGGGTATGTGGCTAGGCTTGTGAGGGTCCTAGTGATTGTAAGCCTTATAACAACCCATGAAGCCATGAACTTATGAAAACCTAAATTCCTTCAAAACAACCTAAGTAACAAATATTCCATACTTGGCTCTGCTGTTGTGAAACTTCTGGTTAAGA